>NC_060067.1:149812045-150115075 GCF_922984935.1 Meles meles
TCACATATTTCTGTGCCCATAGTACTGTGTTTGAGGATATTTCCCTTCAATCTTCCAGCTAAACTGTTTGATATTCATTTATGTACATTTCCCCTATTCAGTCTCTCTATTGAATTCTTTAGAGCAATAACTTTGCTCTTAAATTTCTAATTATTTCTAAAATAATTTTAGATAATTTTTCATATTATACCTGTTTTATTTTATGGGTGTAATATTTTCAAATCTCCCTGAGAATAAATGGATGTGTGTGTATTTGTGTGCATGTGCGTGTGTATTTATATATTCACACACACACATTGAAAAAAAGTTTCTGATGTTTCCTTGACCAAGGCATTTCGTATTGCATTTTCTTTATCTTCCTGGGTGAGAGGAAGTCCACATTGCTGAGCTGCATATCACTTCCATCTCTGCTGTCCAGGCCAGGGGTTTGCTGTGCCCATTGTGCGGGCCCTAGGGCAGGTGGGAAAAGAGGCTGACTGAGAGTCACAGGACAGGCTTTCTTCTCCTGACTGACTAGGTGGGCTTCACTCCAGTGAGTATTCCTCTCTCTGCCATTTTTGAAGAGTCCATGCACAGGCCTTTTCTCTAGACCTTCTCATCAGCAGTCCTCTAATTTTGTTCCTTTTCCATCCATGACCATCTAGCCAAACCACATTCTGTTGCCTATGGACTGCTATAGACCCATGCCTCTCTCAATCTCTCCTCTCAGGCAGCGTGAGAACTGGGTACACAGCCTGATGTTCTGCCCATTGAACATCTTTCTCTTTCTGACTGTCCTTCTGCTGGGCTAGTTCTGACTGGGGATTTCATGTACAGCAGGTCAGTTTTGGCTGGTGCGGGTGTATCTTGCTAAGCTACAGACTAGCCTGAAATTTTTTTTTTTTTTCCTTCTGCAGCCTTTGGCTATAGGGAACTAGTTCCTCATGAAGCAAAGGCTATTCATTTGGGGAGAGGTTGCAGCATAGCAGGAGTGGGTGTCATGGGCATCTGAGTCACTTCCATAATTTCAGTATCCGCTTGTACCCAGTGGCCTCTTCAATTCTGCAAAGTTATAGTTCTGGGATCAGCTAATACCAGGTTTGATTGACAGTTCAGAGCTTATGATCACTCCCTATTCCAAGAGCAGGCATTCAGTCACTACTGTGACCCAGTAACAAGCCAGAGACTATTCTTGAAATGCTTACTTATTGCAGAGGGTATCGCTTGTCCAGAAACTTTAGGATTGTCCTATCAGGCCTTTGCTGGAGGACTCATGTTGTGTCTGCATCCTTTAGCAAACATTTTAAATATGATCAACTATCCTGGGTCATCAAGCCAGAGCTGTTTGAACTGCAGTCTGGACCTGCAGCAGAATCTTCTCTTGCTCTGGGCCCTACTCAAAACTGGCAGCTTTAGCTTTTATTCAGTTTAGTAGCTTATTGTTTTTAATAGCCCCCAGTTAATGGCCTGCATGTTCCCATATACTCTGACTTGTAACTTTGTAGTCTGTTCCTACCCTCTGACTCGGCCATAAGATTTGTCTTGGCCTATAGGATAATAGATAGCTGGACTCAGGAAGAGGCTGGAGAGGTCCTCACGTGTTTTTGCTTCCTCCCCTGAGTCCTCCATTCAGTAGGCTGCTGGAGGATTTGAGACCATGTAGAGGAGGGCTGGATTCAAAATGCAGTGACTTATCTTGCATTTTGGAGGAGCTATCCCTACCTGACTTCAGAAGACCAGACTCCTGAAAGCTTCCCTGAAATGTCCTCGCAATTTCCCATCTTATCAGCAGGGACTGCTGTGCAAACCTGGTTTGTGTCCTCCTTTTTGCTTTCCAAATTTCATGAGAGTACATCTCATTGCCAGAATCAAAGTCATATATAAAACCTTTGCTGCAAAGGAGTCTTAAAAATAGAATATTTAGCTTTCCAGATCCAGCCAGATGAGGGCAAGATGGAGGATAGAAAGGGCTGTGAGTAGTTAGCCAGAACTGGTAGAAAATACTAAATGCATTCAAACTCTGCATCTGGAGAAAACACAGCTGGTTGAATCTACCTTTCCAGCTCCAGCCCTCACTTTTCTTTTTGTATCTCCTGTTCCCCAGCCAAACAGGACAACTGGAGAATGTGTGACCAGTTGTTTTCTCTACTCATCTTACCAAGCTGTTTGCTCTTTTCAGCCCTGGCAGTTGAAATCCTGTGGATCTGTCACTGCTGTCTCAAACATCATTTCCCCAGCTAGACTTTCTGCAGGCCTCCAGAAAGAGATGCCTCCTCCCTTCTTTAAAATTCCTTCATGTTTGGTACTTCTCTCGTGATACTCCTCTTATTTTACCTGGCATTACTGTACAATCTGTGCATGTCTACTCACCTTCTTCTGCCGGACAAAGACCTTGGGAGTAGGGATCATCTCTTAATCACCTTTATAACCCATGTAATACTAATAAAGTATTTAGGACAATGTGTATTCTCAATAAATATCTGCTGATACAAATGGAAATACATCCACAAACACTCTGATAGATATTGTGATAAATACTGAAATGAGTATGGATGATGCCCTTCGAAGATAGATTGCTGAAATTGGACAATACTTTGCCCTGTGCCTTCAAAGAGGACAAAACTTATAGTATTTTAAATGGGGCTACAATTGGGAGGTTGGATTTTCCTACGACTTACTGGGGCAAGATTCAATGGGAGAAGTGTGAAGAACTTACTCCCTTAGAGCTTATTTTTAATGAATAAGGTTATGCTATAGGAAGCACTTGAGCCATAATAAAGAGTTAATAAAATAGTCACAAATTTGCTTTACTTCCTGGTCACTCCTAGCTTAAGCACAGTGAAAAAGAGCTTGTTGACTATATTAGTTGTGATAGGAGGTAGTCTGCCTTCTCTGCGGTTCCTAGGTACGTGCAATTTCCTGGTGCATGTGATTATCAAGTTCCACGACAAATACCTGGTGAAGTCCCTTCCCAGCCCCCCTTCCTTGTTCAGATGGAACAGACTGCTGATTGATTGCCATCTTTAATTAGGTTAGCAGTTGGGTTGACAGTCACAAAGTTTTTCCTCTGCCATGTTCTATTAATAAGGGGAAATGGGTGGAGAAGAAGCCTCTTATGCCATATCCTATTCAGCTGCTCGTTGTACTTTGGGATATAGAGGAAGCCAAGGAGGAAAGGGAGAGGTACAGTCTGTGGTGACTTTGGACCCACCAGACTGTGGGTATATAAATTTCTCCACTCCATGCCTGAGCGAGACTGATGTTTTGCAGGCTCACAGAAGATGGTCTTCTCTATGTGAAAACACGGACAGCAAGAGTTGTCTTCAGACATGAGCAATGACTGCCCTCTGTTGTTCCCAAATTAGGAAAATGGATCCTCCAAAAGCTGGGTGCCAGTGGAAAAATCAACAAATACAGCTGTCACTGAGGAAGCACTTCAGCGAGATTTTACCCTTTGCCAACCTCAACTCACCATTGTGCAGGCTACATATGTTTAGAATTAGCAAGTAAGGTTTTTATCCTTCATTTCCCCATTTCCCAACCCCCACTCTTGAGGTTGCTTGTCCAAAATGGAACAAAGTTTCCAGACTCCTTGGAGGTCACCCATCTCCCAATACAGGTGCAGTGGAAACCTGTTTACTGAGCTCTCATTAGGTCTGGAGCTGTTTTACTTTCATAGCTCTCTGGAGGGCTTATGAGCTTTTAAGAAACACTAACAGCAACTCCAGATTCTACCCAGCAACCTAATTTTTCAGAGAATGTTTTTAAGAGTACCTTGTGGTGGGGCGGTAGGGGGGGGTGGCAAATTCCTTGCCCAGATAAATGGAATTGCGAGTATGAGAGAAGTTGATCCAACATCCACACTCATTCCCCCCCGCCCCTTTTTTTTTTAACTGATATGCCCAAGCTCTAATGCCTTCCTTTCCCCTTCATTTGCAACAGCAAAGCCTCCTTGACCAGAAAAATAAATGTGCAGCTGGCAAGAGCTGAAAAGAGGTCTGCTTAAATGATTTTTAATTTATGTTAAAATGCTAAGAGCAGTTTTCCAGGTCCCTGTTGAATACCTCACAAAATTGAGTTTTTTGAAGCCTACCTTTAAAAAAGAAGAACTAAAAGATTTCAAAACATTCCTTTTAATTTTAGCTGCCCCAACTATATCTTTTATTCTTGCCCTACTGGGATCCAGCAACTAGTTAGGAGTTTATACTTCATTTGTCTTAGAGCTGTGGTCTGGAAGTCAGAGACCTGTCTTCTATCCTTGCCCCCAAAACAAGAAGTGGCGTTAGCATGAGCTTATCAAACTGTACCTCTGTTTCTCCTCTTGTAAAATGAACTGTGACTTCATGTAAAGAATCATAACTGTGTCTTTACAAAATACTTAGCATTTCTTGGTGTTTTTATATTTGCAACATGTATTATCTCTTTTGATTGGTGTCTTGGAAAGAAACCGCAAAATAGTTGACCATCTAAAATTGCGAATTCTTGATACTGTTGATTGTTTGGCCTAATTTTTACACCAGGCTGACTTTTTGTCTGCCACTCAACATGCATCTAAGTTAAAACTGTAATGGTATTTCTTTTCTTTCTTCCTTTACCTCTTTCTTTCTTTCTTTCCTTCTTTTTCTTTCCCTCTTCCTTCCTTCCTTCATTCCTTCCTTAAGATTTTGTTTACTTATTTGAGAGAGAGAAAGAGAGAGAGAGCACAAGTGGGCTGAGGGGCAGAGGGAGAGAGAGAGAAACAGACTCCCCACTGAGCAGGGAGCCTGACATGGGGCTTGATCCCAGGACCTTGGGATCATGACCTGAGCCAAAAGGCAGACGCTTAACCAACTGAGCCACCCAGGCACCTTTGTAACAATATTAACAATATTTCTTGTACAAATTGTAACAAATATTTCTTGAACAAAGATACAATCATGCAGATACAGACCAGGAGATAAGTGCTTAAAAAGTAAGAATTATCTTAAATGTTGTAACTAGGTTTAAAACATAGTGCTATTTTAAAGAAAATTTGTAAGATATACTCTCCAAATAAAAAGAGATACCTTTTAAAATGATCTTTACAGTGGTACCACATCATCACTTAGGATAATAGTCAATGATTATTATTCTTCACTGAGGTAGTTAATCATCATGCATTTTTTAGTTTCTTTTTTTTAACTCATTTTTAAATTTTTTAATTTAGGTTTTTGCCTATTGCTGTGTTCAGTTCTGTGGAGATACTAAGGATATATAAAGTCTTGTCCTCATGGAATTTATAGTTAGGCCACACGATTAGTGTGTGTGTAGGGGTAGGTATAACACAAATGATCAGTGTCAAATGCGGGATGCAAATCCTAAATGCAAGCAGCTCAAAGAAAGGCAGCACAGAAATGTAAATGATCAGGAACATTTAAGACTTTGGCTAGGTAAGAGAAGAGAGAGGGTGTTTTCAGATGTGAAAACAGATGAAAGACATAAGGGAGCTTTCTCTGTCATAGGTATGTCCACCTAGATGGCTCAGATCTAAGAACCAACCCAACTGAACTTACTGTCTTCTCTCTCCTTTTGTGTTCCAGAATCAGCAGATGACACCAGTGGCCTCCCAGCCTCTTAGACTAGAAAACTGGGAGTCATCCTAAATTCCTTTCTCTTTCCTCCTACTTCAGTTCTTTCATTTTCTGTTCTGGGGCTGCCTTTCGAGAGCTCCGGGGATGCGCATTGCCACAGAACTGAGATCTGAGTAGTATCATCACCAACTCTGATCCTCCCCCTCGCTGCAATCTTCTCTTTCGTTAGCTCCTTTTGAGAGCTTTTTCCTTATATTTCTCATCTTGGCTTAATGTTTTCAAATCAGCGAACTGCTTTAGATTGGCCACCCAACTCTAACCAGACACTTCCCCGAGTTAAACCTCTTATTCAGTTTCCTAGTGTCCTGACGAGGCAGTCCATTCCTGCCCATCCCTACTAGCCGGGGACCCCAGACTCTGGTTATGGTCTCAGCTTTCCTGAGCCCTTCTTGTCCATTCCTACTCCATCTACCTTGGTTTAGGTGTTCATAATCTTTCGCCTGGTGTTGCAGAATGAGTTAATATGTTCGGCAAATATTTACTATCCCCTTCCTTATCCTATTGGTAGAGAATCCTCCTGTGTCCTGTAGACACGGAAGTTGGCCATGTGACTTTGGCTAGTGTAGTGTGGGCAGTAGGGGTAGTGTGCTAGCTCTGAGCAGGGGCTTTAGGAGACATTACATATTCCTACCCACCTCCCCTGCACTCCTGCCATCCATCAATAGAAGAGCATGGCCCAGAGAAGCCATTGTTCCTTCATCCTGTGTTCCAAAATATTTGTTGTTGTAAGATACAAAGGTTTTGGAGGAAATGAATTTTTGTTGTTGTAAGCTGCTAAGATTTTAGATTGTGTATTACTGTGGTAAAACCTGACACATATATCTGAATTTCTGCAAAAACCTCCTACCTAATCTTCCATTCTCCAGTCTTACCTTCCTCCCATCTATCCTCCACACTGGATTAAGTGAAAATTCTTCAATAGCTCCCATGTGCCACAGGGTAAAAAT
Organism: Meles meles; assembly: GCF_922984935.1. Lineage (NCBI taxonomy): Eukaryota > Metazoa > Chordata > Mammalia > Carnivora > Mustelidae > Meles > Meles meles. Next base: position 149,818,581 of record NC_060067.1, read on the forward strand.
CCAAGATGGCATAAAAGATTTACCTGCCCACCTTCACCTCCCACTATTCTTGATCTTGCGTTTTAAGCTCTAGCCATGCCTAAAGACCCAACGTTCCTTTAATTCACTGCACTGTCTCTCTGTGTTCTCTTTTGCAAATGCTGTCAATTCTAAGCGAAATACTTCTCCCAGACCCCCTCCCTCTGCTGCCCTCCACCCAGCCCTTTCACCTGCAAAACCCTCATGAGGTTAAAGTTTTGCCACTGCTGAAATCCTTCCCTGGTTTCCCTAAACTCTCAAAACAATTTGCACAATTCCGTGATTGCACACTATAGTTTGAAATTGATTATTTTTATACAGCTCTTTCAGTTAGGTTGTGAGTAATTTACTGATGTGAAGTTTGCCTTTTCATCTTTTTACTCTCAGGACTTAGCGTTGTTCCAGGCGTGTTTTAGATACTCAAAAATGAAGCAATGGGAGTATAGTTGATTTTGAAGTCACTCCTGCTTACTGTCTTTCTCATCTAGTTGAACCATGTTCACTTAATACTTACCATAAACGTGGATTAGCCCACATCTGTCACCAAAGTGCTCCTTCTCAAAATAGTCCTGCAACATCAAGGGAACGCTCTCACGTAACCAACGACCAGGTCAAGAAATGAAACATTCCTGGCACCTTCCTTTTTTCTGTTACCACTCACTACGGCCTCCTCCCAGACATAAGCAGTGTTCCGACTTCTATCACCATAGATTTGTTTCGTCTATTTTAAAAACAATATATAAATGGAATCGTAACTTATGTGCTCTTTGTGTCTGGCTTCTTTAGCTCAACATTATGACTTGTGAGATTCATTCAAATTATTGTGAACGGCAATATTTCATTTTCACGGCTGTGTAGCACCTCATGGTATAAATATAGCTATTTATTTATTCATTCCACCGTTAATAGATATTTAGGTTGTTTCCCAAATGAATAAAGGTGCTATGAAGGTTTCTGTTTGTGTTTTTTGGTGTGTATATATGAATTTCTGTTGAGTATAAATATAAGAGTACAATTTCTGGGCCACAAATATCAGGATTCGTTTTCGGCAAATGCTTCTAGACTCTTCTCAAAGGTGTACCAATTTATGCTGTCATCAATGGTGTGTGAGAGTTCCTCTTATCTTACATCCTCATTAACTCCTGATATCAGTCTTTTTCATTTTAGTAATTCTGGAGACGCCGTGGCTTTAATTTGCCCTTCCCTGATGGTTAATGACATTGAACACTTTAAAAAATGTGTTTACTTACTATTTAGATATCTTCTGTAAAATCCCATTTTTCCATCAGGTTGTCCTTTTTTTATTTATATATAAGAATTTTCTGAAATCAGATACTAATATTTTGTGTAGTATGTTCTGCTTCTATCTTCCCAGGAGAGATTGGCTTATAATTTTCCTTTTTTGTAATATTCTTGTGAGTTCTGAGTGAAGGTTATTTTGGTCTCTTAAGTTGGAAAGTGTTTGTTCCCTATTCTCTGGAAAAGTTTAATGCAAGAGTGGTATTATTTCTAATTGTACTTTTAGAGTCCATACATGTAGGGCTTAAGCATATGAGCCTTGGAATCAGACTACGGGGATGAATCTTCATTTTGCCACTCTCTTAGTGTGTTACCTCGGTAAAGTTACATAACCTCTTTGTGCCTCAGCTTTCCCATCTATTAAATGGGAGGGATAAAAGTACCAGCTTCATCAAATCGTTGTCAGGATCTTATTATTTACCATGAAAAATTCCTACTACCATGTTTGGCACATAGTAGGAGTTTACTGATTATTAGGTATTGTTATTACTTATCCCTCTAATCCATGCTTTTGCTCATGGCATAGTGTTTTATAGAACTTGAAGCTGTATTCTCTTCATGGTCTTGTTTTGACAGTAAGCCTCACACAGGTTGAGGAAGGAAGTAGAAAACTTTAAATGGGATGCCAAAATCAAATTCTTCTTCACACTTGGCCTTTTCTCAGGCATATCTTTTCCTCTCCTTTTGCTTTATTTTGTGAAATGTCAGGAAAGAGACATAAGAAGCTTAATATGGAAATAGTACTCAGAAAAAGACACGGATCTTAGTCATGGTACTTTCTTGGGGTTTTGGCAATGTCCTAGGTGGGTGTAGGTCCTCATGGCAAATATTCCAGTGGTTAGAGGGGAGTCAGGACTTTCGATTTGCACTGCCTGCGTAACTGACCTTGGAGATCCTCAGTTTTTCTTTTTAATAAGAGGAAGCCCAGCCTTCCCAGTGTGTGGTTTGAATTCCCGATTTGGTGGTTGTCGGGGGCTTTAAAGCAATGATGGAGTCATTACTATGCAAATTTTTTCTTTTTTTCCCTTTCAGCCTTTGTGTCACAAAAACACCACTTAAGTGGGACGTCTGTTTACCTCTGGTTTATATCTGCGATTGAAGACACGTGGCTCTCTGATTAACTCTGAAACCATTAACACCACACCTTCATCGGAAAAAAACACGGAAATTAGGGTTAAATAGGTTCTCCTATGATTTTCTCTAATCCTTTTCCATCTTTACTGGCTTCTCTCTCTGTGCTTCCCCTATATCTTCTCTCTAGCTACCTTTCACTTTGGAATGAATCGCCCATTCCTACTCCCATACCTACTCCCACCTCGGCACCCATATTCTTTTTTTGCATACCTCCTGCCTACAGGACGCAGGCTATTCTCCTCTCATCCTTCTCTCAGCAATGAGAAAACAGAAAGGTAACAACCTCTGTGTCTTCCTATTGTATTCAGGTGTCTGGTCTGAAGAGTGTCACTGCATTCTATTCCACCACAAAAATATTTGCCATTGAAAAAGTAATTTTTCATCATTCGGTGCTTCTGTTTAACCTCTGAGGTTTGAAATCGTACTCATTTTCTGTAAACCTTGATCACATATTGCCTTATCTGTGGTGCAACTCTGATGTCAGAATGAGATGTTGGACTTCTCTGCATTTTGTTTATACTCCTAATGTGTGACAGATAGGAATATCAAAATTCTAGGTGTGCAAGAATCAAGCCAAATGTGATTTTATTTTTTTTTATCATGCGTTTTTATCTTTTTACAGTCCCATCATTGTTTTTCCTTCCCCCTCTTTTGAGGGCAGCATTTAAGTTTGGATGTGGCAGAGACAGAATTAATGGCCCTCATTCTTTACCCATCCCCTGATCATGTAATTGCCCTCCAACTGTGGACGAGAGTATCCGCAGCCCTTGACTGTGGGACCTGCTTTAGTCAGTGGGATATTGGATTTGATCATATCACGTGATCAAAGGCTGGAAACATACATAGACTTGCGTTTGCTCACTCTCGGGTCTTCACTGTCACTGTGAGAGAAAAAAGCCTGGACTAGCCTACTATTCCAGGACAAGGGTGAGAGCTATGTAGAGCAGAACTTATCCCTGGTTAGATAAAGCAGCCAAGTCCAGGGAGTTCCCAGCTGACCAGCAAACACAAAAACAAAATACGTGCTTCTTGGTTTAAACCATTGAGATCTGGGGTAGTTATGTAGCATTTTTTCTAGCAAGAGCAAACTTACATTAAGTACATTAGGCTTAAGAGAGTGGCATCTTAGTGAGATTCTTTGCTATATCCTTGTCCCCATCTATTCTTTGACCATAAATCTACTGAAATCATTGTCATTTTTTTCTCATATTGACCAGAAGGTCCCTGGAATTCAGGTCTTAGCTACTTCTGTGATTTTCCCATGCGTTACTAGGGCATGGGAAACTCAGAGTACTGGAGGCAGGTCTGCTTGCTACCCCGAGCCACACTGAAGGACATGTTACCTCCCTAGGCTCCACATGAGATCTGAGGTTTGCTGCGCTATTTAACCCCCTAACATATCTGGGTAATTCCTATAGTTAATCCCTGGCTAATTCCTATAGTTAAATTTAAATGTTAGGTCCCTGAAGACACCTGTGCTGACTTCATCTGTACTCCAAGATGTACTTGTATACCATCCCACTATTTTCTAAAACTCTCATCAGACTTACACTTACTGATTTTTCTTTTTATTTAAGTGATTTCTTAATGGAAGTATACATCATACAAAAACGTACTAACCATGGGTATATAGGATGAATTTTTACAAAATGAACACACCTGTGTTCACTCATCCAGATCAAGAAATAGCACACGAGCAGCACACCAGAAATCCACTTGTGCTTTTTTCCAACAACAGCTGCCTTCAAGCTAACCACTATGTTGACTTCTGCCATCATAGATGAATTTCATACTTTCTTTAATTTTACAGAAATAGAATAAATAAATATAATGTGTATTTTTTGAAGTCTTGTTTTACTTGGTATTACGTTTGTGAAATTCATGGTATATATGACAATGATCTTTTTTTCCCATTCTTCTGAATGAGTATACCACAACTTGTTCCCTGGTTGATTGACATTTGGGTGTTTCCAATTTCCAGCTTCAGTTTCTGACTATTATGAATGCTACTGCTGTCTATGATCAATATTCTTATGTCTTTATATCCACTTTTTGTTTTGCCTTTTTTTTGGGAGAGATTTATATTTTTCTATTCTACATATACATAGGAGTGGATTGCTGGGTCATAGGATGGACATATGTTTGACTTTAGTAGATACCATCAAACAATTTCCTAGTGACATTATACTAATTTCAGTTTCCACCAGAAATGTATAAACATTTTAGTGGCTTTATGTCCATGCTGACATTTGGTACTGTCAATATTTTTTATTGAGTCACTCTTGTGGGTGCATAGTGGTATCTTTATTGTGTTTTATAAATTGTAGCTAATGACTAATGAAGTTGACTATCCTTTCATTGGCAGTTTGTATATACTATTTTGTGCCATTTTTATTCAAGTCTTTGGGCTATCTTTTTTTTTTTCTTCTTATTGATATGTTAGGGGTTTTGTGTGTGTTTGTATTTTTTAATACATTCTGTATATTTTCTATTGTCCTTGGTTTGTCTTTCATACTTCTGAGGGTATCTTCTAAGAATGGAAGTTCATGATTTTAATGAAGTCCAATTTACTGGTATTTTTCTTTGTGGATTTTTTGTATCTTATTTTAAAAATTGTTGCCTATCTCAGAATCATGACTGTATTCTCCTGTTTCAGTTTTTCTTAGATGCCTACTTTTTTTTTTTTCAAAGATTCCATCCATTTATTTGACAGAGATCACAAGAAGGCAGAGAGGCAGGCAGAGAGAGAGAGAGAGAGAGAGGAGGAAGCAGGCTTCCTGCTAAGTAGCGAGCCCGATGTGGGGCTCGATCCCAGGACCCTGGGATCATGACCTGAGCTGAAGGCAGAGGCTTTAACCCACTGAGCCACCCAGGCGCCCCAGAAGCCTACTTTTCAATATTTAGGTCTACTACCAGTGTAAAAGTGATTTTTGTGTATGGTGTGAAATATGTAACTATAAATAAAATAAATAAATACTTATTTTTTTTCATATCCAGTTTATTGATAAAATCTTCCTTGCCATGTATTAATTTCATCATAAATCAAGTGTGGGTTTGTTTCTGAACTCTCTCTTCTGTTCCATTTGTCTCTTCATTTAATGATTGATTAATTAATTTCTTAATTGTGTTATGTTAGTCACCATACAGTACATCATTAGTTTTTGATATAGTGTTCCATGATTCATTGTTTGCATATAACACCCAGTGCTCCATGCAATTTGTTCTCTCCTTAATACCCATCACCAGACTCACCCATACCCCCATCCCCACCCTTCTAAAACTCTCCCTTCATTTCCTGGAGTCCATAGTCTCTCATGGTTTGTCTCCCAGTCCTTGTTCTCCCCTTCATTTTCCCCTTCTCCTAATGTCCTCCATGCTATTCCTTATGCTCCACAAATAAGTGAAACCATATAGTAATTGACTTTCTCTGTTTGACTTATTTCACTCAGCATAATCCCCTCCAGTCCCGTCCATGTTGATAAAAAGTTGGGTATTCATCCTTTCTAATGGAGTCATAATACTCCATTGTATATATGAACCACATCTTCTTTATCCATTCTTCTGTTGCAGGGCATCTCAGCTCCTTCCACAGTTTGGCTATTGTGGATAATGCTGCTATGAACATTGGGGTGCATATAGCCCTGCTTTTCACTACATCTGTATCTTTGGGGTAAATACCCAGTAGTGCAATTCCTGAGTCATAGGGTAGCTCTACTTTTAATTTTTTGAGGAACCACTGCGGTGTTTCCCAAAGTGGCTGCACCAATTTGCATTCCCACTAACAGTATAAGAAATGTGCATTTCTCCACAACTTCTCCAATATTTGTTGTTTCTTGCCTTGTTAATTTTTGCCATTCTAACTGGTATAAGATGGTATCCTAATGTGGTTTTGATTTGAATTTCTCTGATGGCTAATAATGATGAACATTTTTTCACGTGTCTGTTAGCCATTTGTATGTGTTCTTTGGAGAAGTGTCTGCTCATGTCTTCTGCCCATTTTTTGACTTGTTTATCTCTTTTTTGGGTGACTGTTTCCTTTGCTGTGCATAAGCTTTTTATCTTGATGAAGTCCCAAAAGTTCATTTCACTTTTGTTTCCTTTGCCTTTGGAGACATGTCTTGAAAGAAGTTGCTGTGGCCAGTGTCAAAGAGGTTACTGCCTATGTTCTCCTCTAGGATTTTGATGGATTCCTGTCTCACATTGAGGTCAATGTTTAATGATTATTTTAAAGTTGCTTCTTCTACCTCAGACTACAAGTTCCATGAGGGTAGGAGACATGTATATGCCTTATTAATACTATATTCCTGGGATGCCTGGGTGACTCAGTTAGTTAAACATCTGACTCTTGATTTCAGTTCAGGTCATGTTCTTAGGGTCATGAGATTGAGGAGATTGAGCCGTAGATAAAGCTCCATGCCTAGTGGGGAGTCTGCTTGAGATACTCTCCCTCTGCCCCTCCCCCTGTTTGTGTGTACTCTCTCTCTCCCTCTCTCTTAAGTAAATAAATGAATCTTTAAAAAATATTATATTCCTAGTTTTTATAATATTGTCTGGTACCTTGGTTGGTGCTCCCCACAGTTTTTCTGAATATTGAATGAATCTCCACCTTTCATAAACAGTTTAAATGATAGAATGCATTCACAAACTCATATTCATCTGTGGACTAATATATAAATGCTAGTTACTATTATCTGTTCTATGGTTTAAGTTTATTTGTAAGACTGGTGCTCTCTTTTAAGATGCTCCTTATAAGGACACATACAAAAATATTTTCATTTTTTTCACATGATTATGGATGCATAAAATATATTAAATCATCCATTTTGTGGGAATGCTATTAAGCTAAGAATTTATTATTGATTCTAATCTTTTCCTTGTATTGTATTCTGTTCTTTCTACTTATTATTGATACCTAACCTTTTCTGCTATATGTGTGCTCTATCTACATTTTAAAAATCTTTTGATTATAGGGGTGCTTGGATGGCTCAGTCATTAAGCTTCTGACTCTTGGTTTCAGCTCAGGTCATGATCTCAGACTGTCAGTCTCTGTGCTTAGCACAGAATCTGCTTGAGATTCTCTCCCTCTCTCTTTGCCCCTCCCCCCACTCATGCTCTCTCTCTCTCTCTCTCTCTCAAATAAATAAAATAAAATAAAATAAAATGTTTTGATTGCATAAGTATTACATGAATACATTCTTTCTTTTAAAAATTAATACATTATGGAATATTGTATTAATTAATAATAATACATAATTATTACATAATTAATACATTATGGAAAAGAGTATAGAAGTTCCTTAAAAAGTTAAAAATAGAACTACCCTACAATCTTGTAATTTCATTACTGGGTATTTACTCCCCAAATACAAAAACACTAATTAAAAGGGATACATGCACCCCTATGTTTATTGCAGCATTATTTACAATAGCCAAATTATGAAAGCAGCCCAAGTGTCCATTGATAGATGAATGGATAAAGATGTGAGAGATTTATGTATGTGTGTACACACACACACACACACAAACATATCTCGCATCTTTATATATATGTGTTTATTTACATATATAAATATATATTTTTTAATATATATGAGTAATGGAGTATTATTCAGCCACTAAAAAAGAATGAAATCTTACTATTTACAATGACATGGTTGGAGTTAGTATAATGCTAAGTGAAATAAATCAGTCAGAGAAAGGCAAATACCATGATTTCACTCATATGTGGAATTTAAGAAACAAAACAAGTGAGCAAAGGAAAAAAAAAGAGAAAGAGAGAGACAAACCAAGAAACAGACTCTTAACTGTAGAGAACGAATTGATGGTTACCAGACGTGAGGTGGTGGGGATGAGTGAAATAGGTGATGGGAATAAGGAGTTCACCTGTTGTGATGAGCACTGGGAGTATGGAATCGTTGAATCACTATATTGTACACCTGAAACTACCGTAACACTATACATTAACTATACTGGAATTAAAATAAAATTTAAAAACATTAAGACATTATAGATAAAAGTAGGTCCCTTTTGATCAGCACTTTCAATCTCATGTCCTTTTCCTTCTCATCAATTATGACCATTGCTGTATTTAACAATGAACTCTTGGATAATATATAATAATATTATTATATTTCCAATAGTATATTGGAATACTTATGTATACTTCTATATATTCCAGTATACTATAACAACATATAGTATATATAATAATTGTTGTATAATAATTATATATTATATATAATGTTGTGTAATGTTATATATTATATTCCCTATTGTACATTATACTGTATAATGTAGAAGTTAAATATGAAGATTATCTGGATTCAAATGTAAGTTCTTCCACCTTGGAACTACTCTGTGCTTCAGTTTTCTCATCTATAAAATGGAGATGATAGTCCCTATATCATTGTTTCCATTTTTATTGTAAGAAGTCAATGATCTTTTAAAGAAATAAAAAACCAAGGAACGTGTCTTTCATATTTACTTACATATTTATCATTTCTGATGCCAATTACTCCTCTATGCAGTTGCAAATTTCTATCAAATCTCTCTTTCTGTTTGAAGAACAGCTTCTAGTACATGTGTGCTGCTGATGTATTCTCTAAGCTATTATTTGTCTGCAAAGTCTTTATTTTACTTTCATTTCTGAATTGTATTTTGGCTGGCTGTAGAATTCTGTATTGATATTTTTGGTTTTATAGTACTTTATATATGTCATTTCACTGTTTTCTAGTTTTTATAGTTTCTGACCAGAAGTCTTTTATAATTCTATTTGTAAATTTGGCTTTATTTAAATTTTTCTTTCTATAGCTTCTTTTAAATAATACTTTTATGGGGCGCCTGGTGGCTCAGTGGGTTAAAGCCTCTGCCTTCTGCTCAGGTCATGATCTCAGGGTCCTGGGATCGAGCCCCACATCGGACTCTCTGCTCGGCAGGGAGCCTGTTTCCTCTCTCTCCCTCTCTGCCTACCTCTCTGCCTACTTGTGATCTCTGTCAAATAAATAAATAAAATCTTTTTAAAAAAATAATACTTTTATGATGTAGTTTTTTTTTTAATATTTTATTTATTTATTTGACAGAGAGAGGTCACAAGTAGGCAGAGAGGCAGGCAGAGAGAGAGGGAGAAACAGGCTCCCCACTGAGCAGAGAGCCCGATGTGGGGCTCAATCCCAGAACCCTGAGATCATGACCTGAGCCGAAGGCAGAGGCTTAAACCACTGAGCCACTCAGGCGCCCCTCTTTTATGATGTAGTTTGTGGGGTTTTTGTTTTGTTTTGTTTTGGGTTTTTTTGGTGCTCACTTTGCTTAATGTTTGCTGAGTTTCTTGGGCTTTTTTGTTTATAATTTTCATTTAACTAGAAAATATTCATCCAGTCATCCTCAAATATTTTCCTGCCTTTCCATGCCCCCATATTTTTACCTACTGATACTCCAAGTTTGGTATGTTAGTCTGCTTGCTTTGTCCTACAGGTCACTGAAGCTCTGTTCTTTTTTTTTTTTTTTTAATGTTCTTTTTTTTTTTTTTTCATTTCATTTCATTTCATTTTATTTTATTTCTTTTCAGTGCTCCAGAATTCATTGTTTATGCACCACACCCAGTGCGGTTCCTTTTTTTTTTTTTTTTAAATCAAATTTTTCATTGTGTATTATTTTGGATATTTTCTCATGCTGTAAGTTTATGTTCACTAGTCTTTTTCTTCTGTTAATCTCATCCTTTGTATTTTTTTATTCCTAAAATTCCATTTGGATAATTTTTATGTCTTTTATTCTTCTTGTTGTGTTCATTTTTTCCTTTAAATCTTTCAGTATGTAATATTAGTAACTGGTATTTTAAAATCATTGTCTGAAAATTTTATCCCATTCATCATTCCTTGTTCTGTCAATGGATTTTTCTTTTTTTATTTTTAAGATTTTATTTATTTATTTATTTGTCAGAGAGAGAGAGAGAGAGAGAGAAAGAAAGAGGGAGAACACAAGCAGGTAGAGCAGCAGGCAGAAGCAGAGAGAGAAGCAGGCTCAGCTCCTGCTGAGCAAGGAGCCCTATGTGGGACTCTATCCCATGACTCTGGGATCATGACCTGAGCCAAAGGCAGCAGCTTAACCAACTGAGCCACCCAGGCGGCCCCTGTCTTTTTTTTTTTTTTTTTTTTTTGGATTTTTCTATAAAAGATTATATGTGGCATTCTTATTGCTTCTTTAGATGCCTGATTATTTCTTATTTCTTTAGATTCCATTGTATTCCTTTGAAATATATTGTACTTTGTTCTAGCAAGCAGTTAAATTATGCAGATCAATTTGAACTTTTTGATTCTTTAAAGCTTTGCCAGGATGGGTCTAGAGCAATCTTTACCCTGCAGCTAGGTTAACCCCCCTACAGAGTCTGAAATTTCTGAGGTCTCTACTGAATGCTCTGCATATTATGGCACCTCTCCATTCTGACTGGTGAACTGTTCTTAACCCCAGATGAGGATGGTTCACCCTATCTCCCAGCCTCAAGGAATTTTATTCTATGGTTGTGGAGATGATCATTCTACCAAAAAAAGGACTCCTTTGCAAATCTTTTGAGTTGTCTTTTTACAGTTTTCTCACCTCTGGCACTCTGCTCCACAAATTCTGGTCATTTTGCCTTCTCTGAATTCTAATTTCATCTTCCCAACTCCATTAAGTGTACTGGACTACGTATAATTCTCTCCTTGAGCTGCCTAGAAGCTGACACCTAGCAGAAAGCCAAGAAAATCACAGGGCTCATTTTGCTTGCTTCGCTCTTCTCAGGGATCACAGGCCAATGCTGTCTATTGTCCAATGTCTGAAAAGAGTTGGTTCATATATTTTGCCCAGTTTTCTAGTTATTAACAGTTGGAGGGTAATTCTCATAGCCCTTCCATGATACTGTGTTTTCTATTAACCACATTTAAAAATTATTTTGTTTTTTCCTTCTTTTGGAGCAATTAAGTTTTTTGTTGTTGTTGTTTCATAATTTTACTATATTGATTCAGAAAATGTCCATTCTTTGGGTGGTTACTCTTGAATTTAGTGTTCTTTCAACAAGGATCTGTGGATCAGGGTTTCCAGACACACTTCACAAGTTGTGCACTGAGCAACTCCAGGAGAAGCCATTAACATGTCCATGCAATTGTGCAACATTACAGCTGGTATACAAGAACATCTTTACATATCTGTTCATATTTTTATTTTTTACTGTTGAATGATAAGTTCTCCAAATATAAAATTTATGTTCATAGGTAGATCCCTTTAGGGCTTTAAAGATATCACTCCTTTTTAAAAGCAGTCATCTCCACTGCTTTTGAAATGCCTGATATAAATTTGATTCTCCTTCTGTTCTGGATGGTCTGTTTTTCTGGTAACTTTAAGGATTTTTCTGATTATCCTTCATGTTCTAGAATTTCAGTGCCAATACTCAAAAGTATAGGCTTTAAAACATTGTTCCCCTTTGGCAGTCTTTTGGATTTTTCTATTTGAGCCCTCATGATATTCTATGATATAGAAAGTATGTTAAGGATAGAAAGTGTGTGTGCTTGTATGTTTGATGTGGGGTAAAAAGGTAGTCAAAACCTCATCCTCCATCAAGTACATTGAATAGATTTGCCTATAACTGGGTACAACAATTATTTCTATTCGGTATATACTTAGAAGTGTAACTGCTAAGTCGTGGAGTAGGTAGATACTGCCAAACAGTTTTCCAAAGAGGTGATGCCAATTTACACTTCTACCAGCAATCCAATTGCCCAACATTCTGTCAACACTTTATATTGTCTTTTCAGTTCTTTTTTATTCTGCTAATGTGCGATGGTATCTCTTTGTGGTTTTAAATGGCTTTCCCTGATGAGCAATAATATGGGGTCCCTTTTGGTACATTCATTGGTCACTTGTCTTCTTTTATAACATATCTGTCATTTCATTGACTCAATTTAAAACCTTTAAAAACATATATTCTATATGTGTGTCCTTCACTGGATTTTTGTGTTGTAGGTATATTCTCCTGCTCTGTGACCTGTTTTTTCACTCTTGTATTGGTGTCTTTTGATGAACATAAATTCTTAGGATGAACTAAATCCAATTTAACTTTTTCTTTCTTTCTTTTTTTTTTATGGCTAGTGCCTTTGCCTCTTGCTTAAAAAGTCATTTTCTGCCTGAGGTCATGAAAATATTTTTTTTTCAAAAATATTTTTTATGTTTTCACCTTTTTTATATTTATGTCCCAGATGACTTCAAATTAGTTTTTAACTGTATAGTGTGAAGCAGGCATCAAGGTTCATTTATTTTTTCGACACAGATATCTAATTGTTTTAATATAATTTGCTAAAATTGTCATTTTTTAATTACAGAATTTTAGTGGTGGTTTTTTTTGTATTCTATTGCATTTAGTTCATATTTTACGAATTTGATTATATATGTGTTGGTTTAAATATGATTCTTTTTCCTCTTCCATTGGTCCACTCTTGTAATTACAATAGCTTTATAATAGGTCTTGTATTATTTCTCCCAATTTCTTCTTTCTTTTTTTTTTTTTAAAGATTTTATTTATTTATTTATTTGACAGAGAGAGAAAGATAGGAAGAGAGGGAACACAAGCAAAGAAGTGTGAGAGGGAGAAGCAGGCCAAGCATGGAGCCCAACTGGGGGCTCGATCCCAGACCCCTGGGATCATGACTCAGCTGAAGGCAGACTCTCAATGTCTGAGCCACCCAGGTGCCCACTCTCCCAATTTCTTCTACTTTGACATTTTTCTTTTTAAGTTCTTAAATTTATATTCAAATTCTTAAATATGTTTATTTAAGTTCTTATATTTAAGTTCTTAAAAAGTATATTTAACACTCATTTGTCAATTTAAAAAAAAAAATCCTTGCCTGGGATTTGGTTTTGAATTTCATTGGATCTATAGATAAGTTTGAGGAGAATCAAATCTTAATAAACTTGAATTCTTCCAATCCATTAACATGTTCCATGACTCAATTTATTTAGATCTTCTTTACTTTTTTTTTAATATTTTGCAGTTTTCAGTATATACTGACCATATAGATCTTTGGTTAGATTCATTTCTACTTATTTTATTTTTTATGAGATTGTATACAGTTTTTTTTTTAAATTTCAATTTCTTTTTTTTGTTGTTATGTCACAGAAATATAATTAATCTTTGTATATTGATTTTGATATTAGTGACACTCTAAATTCATTTATTAATTCAACACTTTGCAGATTATTTTGAGTTTTCATGTATAATGTATATATGTATATTATAATATAATATATGTAAATTTCATATACATAACCATGTATATGGTTATGTTCTCCTGCAAATAAAGATAGTGACTCTTTTCCAATATTTTTACCTTTCCCTTCCTTTTTTTTTTGTAATTTTACTTTTTTTCAGTGTTCCAAGATTCTTTGTTTATGCACCACACCCAGTGCTCCATGCAATACATACCCTCCTTAATACACACCACTAGAGTCACCCACCCCCCACCCCCCTCCCCTTCAAATCCTCAGTTTGTTTCTCAGAGTCCACAGTCTCTCATGGTTCATCTCCTCCCCCCCACCGATTTCCCCCAACTCACTTCTTCTCTCCAGCTCCCAATGTCCTCTGTGATATTCCCTATGCTCCACAAATAAGTGAAACCATATGATAATTGACTCTCTCTGCTTGGCTTATTTCACTCATATAATCTCTTCCAGTCCCGTTCATGTTGGTACAAAAGTTGGGTATTCATCCTTTCTTTTTTTTTTTTTCCATTTTATTTTATTTTATTTCTTTTCAGTGTTGTGAAATTCATTTTTTATGCACCACACCCAGTGCTCCATGCAATATGTGCCCTACTTAATAACCACCACCAGGCGCACCCAACTCCCCACCCCCACCCCTCCCAAACCCTCATTTTCTTTCTCAGAGTCCAGTCTCCCATGGTTTGTCTCCCCCTCCAAATTCCCCCAACTCACTTCTCTACTCCATCTCCCAATGTCCTCCGTGTTATTCCTTATGTTCCAGAGGTAAGTGAAACCATATGATAATTGACTCTCTCTGTTTGACTTATTTCACTCAGCATAATCTCTTCCAGTCCCATCCATGTTGATACAAAAGTTGGGTATTCATCCTTTCTGATGGAGGCATATTACTCCATTGTATATATGGACCATATCTTCCTTATCCATTCATCTATTGAAGGGCATCTTGGTTCTTTCCACAGTTTGGCAATTGTGGCCATTGGGTACAGATGGCCCTTTGCTTCACTACATCTGTGTCTTTGGCGTAAATACCCAGTAGTGCAATTGCAGGTTCATAGGGTAGCTCTATTTTTAATTTTTTGAGGAATCGCCACACTGTTTTCCAAAATGGCTGCACCAACTTGCATTCCCATCAACACTGTAAGAGGGTTCCCCTTTCTCCACATCCTCTCTGATGCATGTTGTTTACTGTCTTGTTAATTTTGGCCATTCTAACTGGTGTTAAGGTGATATCTCAATGTGGTTTTGATTTGAATCTCCCTGATGGCTATTGATGATGAACATTTTTTCATGTGTCTGTTAGCCATTTGTATGTCTTCTTTGGAGAAGTGTCTATTCATGTCTTCTGCCCATTTTTTGACATGATTATCTGTTTTTTGAGTGTTGAGTTTGAGGAGTGCTTTATAGATCTTGGATATCAGCCCTTTGTCTGTAGTGTCATTTGCAAGTATCTTCTCCCATTCCGTGGGTTGCCTCTTTGTTTTGTTGACTGTTTCCTTTGCTGTGCAGAAGCTTTTGATTATGATGAAGTCCCCAAAGTTCATTTTTGCTTTTGTTTCCTTTGTCTTTGGAGACATGTCTTGAAAGAAGTTGCTGTGGCCGATGTCGAAGAGGTTACTGCCTGTGTTCTCCTCTAGGATTTTGATAGATTCCTGCCTCACATTTAGGTCTTTAATCCATTTCGAGTTTATCTTTGTGTATGGTGTAAGAGAATGGTCGAGTTTCATTCTTCTATACTTAGCTGTCCAATTTTCCCTGCACCGTTTATTCAAGAGACTGTCTTTTTTCCACTGTGTATTTTTTCCTTCTTTGTTGAGATTATTTGACCACAGAGTTGAGGGTCCATATCTGGGCTCTCTACTCTGTTCCACTGGTCTGTGTGTCTGTTTTTGTGTCAGTACCGTGCTGTCTTGGTGATCACAGCTTTGTAGTAAAGCTTGAACTCAGGCAACATGATGCTCCAGTTTTGTGTTTCTTTTGAGCATTTCCTTAGCATTTTGGGGTCTCTTCTGGTTCCATTCAAATTTTAGGATTGCTTCTTCCAGCTCTTTGAAAAATGCCAGTGGAATTTTGATCGGGATGGCATTGAAAGTATAGATTGCTCTAGGCAGTATAGACATTTTAACAATGTTTATTCTTCTGATCCATGAGCATGGAATGCTCTTCCATCTTTTTATGTCTTCTTCAATTTCTTTCATGAGTGTTCTGTAGTTCCTCAAGTACCCTGATCCCCAAACCAGGAAAAGATCCCATCAAAACGTGGAATTTCAGACCAATATCCCTGATGAATATGGATACCAAGATTCTCAACAAGATCCTAGCTAGTAGGATCCAACAGTGCATTAAAGAGATTGTCCACCATGACCAGGTGGGATTTATCCCTGGGATTCAAGGGTGGTTCAACATTTGCAAATCAATCAATGTGATAGAACAAATCAATAAGAGAAGAGAGAAGAATGACATGGTCCTCTCAATTGATGCAGAAAAAGCATTTGACAAGATACAGCATCTGTTCCTGATTAAAACGCTTCAAAGTAGGGGCGCCTGGGTGGCTCAGTGGATTAAGCCGCTGCCTTCGGCTCGGGTCATGATCTCAGGGTCCTGAGATCGAGCCCCGTGTCGGGCTCTCTGCTCCGCAGGGAGCCTGCTTCCTCCTCTCTCTCTGCCTGCCTCTCTGCCTACTTGTGCTCTCTCTCTCTGTCAAATAAATAAAATTAAATTAAATTAAAAAAAAAGATTCTCTCTCTTCCTCCCCCCTGCTCATGCTCTCTTTCTCTCTCAAATAAATAAATAAATAAATAAATATTTAAAATAAAAAAAACGCTTCAAAGTATAGGGATAGAGGGAACATGCATCAATTTCATAAAATCTATCTATGAAAAACCTGCAGCGAACATCATTCTTTTTTTTTTTTTTTTCCAAACATCGTTCTTAATGGGGAAACCTGACAGATAGCCTTCCCTTTGAGATCAGGAACACAACAAGGATGTCCACTCTTACCACTGTTGTTCAACATAGTTCTGGAAGTCCTAGCAACAGAAATCAGATAATAAGAAGAAATAAAAGGTATTCAAATTGGCAAAGAAAGAATTCAAACTCTCTCTCTTTGCAGATGACGTGTTACTTTATATGAAAAATCCCAAAGACTCCACCCCCAAACTACTAGAACTCATACCTTTCCCTTCTTGTGGAGACTTCCCATACAATGTTGAGAATATTTGATGGTGGTGCACATTGTTGTTCTTAGACATTGTTGGTTGTCACCGCTGAGGAGATGGTGCCACTGGCAAAATGCACAGGCCCTACTCGCACAACAAAGGATTAAGAGAAATCTTGATATAAAGGAAAGCAGACTAACATCTCATCAACCTCAGGGCATGGCTACTGATATTCATAACCTTGACCCTGAATCATTAGGAAAACATTAGACTATTATCAGTAGACCCTAAAATATAATGCATTCTTGAACAATTTATGTAAAGGTGGTTAATATTTGCAACAATTGAGGGCTTTAGGACATGTCTCAACTGTCAAAAAGATTAATTTATGTGAAAGATCTCATTTCCAAATAATGCCAAATTCAGGAAGTATTACAGAAAGTCAAGACCTCTTTACAATTTTTGTATTGTTCAAGATAATTTAAAAAACATTTCTGGCTTACTAGATTGATATTTTCACAAAGAGATTCTTTTTTTAAAAAGTTCTAAAACAAACTGTGGTTTGGACTTCATGGCCCCAGTGAACATTCTTCCTCTCTATAGAGAGTTTTACACAATAGTCGGCCTGGACCTCGGACCTCAGCAGCATTTGGCTATCAGCTGGGAGCTCATTCAAGAGACTTCCTTCTGCAGATCAGTCATTCCTTTCACTTTCAGAGCTGGGCACACTCAGTTGGGGCGTGAAAAAGCCGACTAAATTTGGTGTAATTGCAGCAAGTTTCTGGATTTCATCTGAATGGAGTGGAGGAAGGGCAGGAAGGTGTCATGGGAGAGAATTATGCAAAAGTTCATGAAAGGATAAAATGTACTGGAAATAAAATGAATAAGGAATGACATCTGGAAATTGATTGAAAAAAGGCAACAACTGAAAGTGCATCTGGGGAAGAGAAAACAGGACCCAGATTGCCACAGATCTGGAATATTAGGAGCATAGAGAAAGTTCTATTAAAAACAAAACAAACCAAAAACCCCTGTGGCCTTGTGACATGCATTTGGAACCAAACAAACGTGGGTTGCCTTTCTGACCAAGAGATCTCAATTGATATTTAAGCATGCTTTCTGAGCTATGAAATATGTGCATAAAGGAAGCCCAGAAGAGCCAGTGGTAAGGAAAGGTGGTACTGCTCTGGCAAAATACAAAATGTGCAGAGTTGAGTGGAGATGGTCTTTGTAACTGATAGGTCATGTATTAGGCAGCAAGAAGCAAATTTAATTGCCTCTTTGCTGCATTTATGTCTCACATTCCACCTGTCTCTTTAATGAAATACTTTGTTGAGTCCTGGGTCACAATATCATCAAGCTGCTCAGATGACACTGGCTTGTGATGCGGCACGAGTGTATTTCTTGGTGTATTTATAACATAACACTGAATAATAGCCACATTGGTATTGCTGGTCATAAATCGTGCTATCATCACACTCTCCAATCATAAGAGCCGATCATAATTTTTCCTATCCATCTACAGGACGAAGAGAGCCTAACGTTATCCACTGGACCTCCATGTCCTCATTTAAGTCACAGAGTAATGAGTGTGTAATACAATCTCAAGATACAAAATGAATCTGTCATATCAAATCTCCTGGGGTGATGAGGAGAAGACCACCAGAGCTTCTGGCTAGTGATTCTTGTGGAGACTCAACACCAGGACAGAATGCTTTTCATTGCTGAGATTGTGATACGACTATTCATCAAAAGCCTAGTCATGTTACTCAGGAAACTCACAAATTTCTTCTTGCTTTAGTATTCTGGTCCTTTGCTTTCAATATCTTTTCTCTTTAGTTCTTTTGGTCCACTCTGTAATGCTAAGCCTCAACGTTTAAAGAAGGGACACTGTTTTGTAGTACATATTATACTAAACTGTGGAGAAGAGGATGGCAGGGAAATCATCTATCCATTTTGCCCATGACACAATACACAGATACCTCCTCTTATGGGTCGAATGCCCCCTAACTTCATATATTAAAGTCTTACCCCACTATCTCAGAATGTGACTGTATTTGGAGAAGTTATTAAGTAATTAAAGTAATTAAATTGTGGACATTAGGGCAGGCCCTAATATAATACACCTGGTGTTCTTATAAGAAGACAAGATTCAGATACACGTACACAAAAAGCGAAGATCATATGAAGACACAGAGAAGACAGCCATCTACTACTTAAGGAGAGAGGCCTCAGAGGAAACCAGCTGTGCCAACACCTTGATCTTGGACTTCTAGCCTCCAGAACTGTGAGGTAACAAATTTCTGTTGTTTAAACCATCCGGCATGTGGTACTTCATTGTGGCAGCCCTAGAAAATAAATATATCCACATATAATTTGATGTCTTTTTTTGGATAAATAAATATTTTCTTCAAGTTTAAGTGGAGTATTAACCAAATACTGAGTGTTTTAAAGAAAATGAAGAGATAAGATGAAATAACCCCTACAAATTTTCTTCACATAAAATGGACAGACAGCAGTGTGAATCCATGATACAAATGTCTTCATTGATTTTGCATAATATCAAACCAACAGATTGAGATTGCAGTGTATATGGGCTCTGGGAAGTGACAACAGGAAATCACTGTAGAGGAGTAGAGAAGTAAAACAGAAAAGTTGGGTTAAAAAGCAGGCTACCATTATAGGCAACTGGGGCTCAATCCCATCAGAGAACTCTGAGAGAGGGTGTAGAACATGCTTCAGAACTGTTGCTCCTAAAGAGTGAGGCAGGTGCAAACAATAAAATAACTAGGAATAAACTTAACCAAAGAGGTGAAAGAGCTGTACTCTGAAAAATGTAAAACACAAATGAAAGAAATTCAAGATGATGCAAAGAAGTGGAAAGACATCCATGCTCATAGGTTGAAAGAACAAATATTGTTAAAATGTCCATACTACCCGAAGCAATCTATACATTTAATGCACTCCCTATCAAAATGCCAACATAATTTTTTCAGAGAACTAGAATAAATAATCCTAAAATTTGTATGGAGCCCCAAAGGACCTCAAATAGCCAAAGCAATCTTGGAAAAGAAAAACAAAGCATCACAATTCCAGATATCAAGTTATATTATAAAGTGGTAGTAATTAAGAGAGTATGATACTGACATAAAAATAGACACACAGATTGATGGAATAGAACAGAAAACCCAGAAATAAACCCACAATTATATGGTCAGTTAATCTTTGACAAAGGAGGAATGAATATGTAATAGGAAAAAGACTTTTCAATAAATGGTGTTGGGAAAACTGGACAGCCACATCCAAAAGATTAAAACTGGACCACTTTCTTACTCCATACACAAAAATAAATTCAAAATGGATTAAAGACCTAAATGTGTGACCTAAAGCCACAAAAATCCTTGAAGAGAGCACAGGCAGTAATTTTTCTGACATCAGCCATACCAACTTTTTTTCTAGATAGGTTCTCCCGAGGCAAGGGAAATAAAAGCAAAAATAAACTGTTGGGAATACATCAAAATGAAAAGTTCCTGCACAGAGAAAGAAACAATCAATGAACATAATGATAAGGAGAAGGTATTTGCAAATGACATACCTGATAAAGGGTCAGTATCCAAAATACATAAAGGTATATATAAAATATATAAAGGGTCAGTATTATCAGTATCCAAAATATATAATGAACTTAAACAACTCAACACCAAAAAACCCAAATAATCTAACTTAAAACATGGGCAGAAGGTGAACAGACATTTCTCCAAAGAAGACATAGAGCTTGTCATAGACACATGAAAAGATGCTCAACATCACCTATCATCAGGGAGATGCAAATCAAAATTATAGTGGGATATCACCTCACACCTATCAGAATCACTTAAAATAAATAACACAAGAAACAACAGTAATTGGTGAGGATGTGGAGAAAAAGGAACCCTCTTGAACTGTTGGTGGGAATGCAAACTGGTACAGTCACTACGGAAGACAGTATGGAGGTTCCTCAAAAAATTAAAAATAGAGCTACCTTACAATCCAGTAGTCACACTACTAGATATTTAACCCCCCAAATACAAAAACACTAATTCAAAGGGATACATGCACCCCTGTGATTACTGCAGCATTATTTATAATTGCTGAACTATGGAAGCAGTCCAGTTGTCTATTGATAGATGAATGGATAAAGATGTAGTATATATATACAATGGAATATTATTCAGCCATAAAAAGAATGAAATCTTGCCATTTTCAACAACATGGATGGAGCTAGAGAGTATAAGGCTAACAGAAATAAGTCAGTCAGAGAAAGACAAATACCAAATGATTTCACTCATATGTGGAATTAAGAAACCAAACATGAGAAAAGGAAAAAAAGAGAGAGAAGAAAAAGAGAGAAGGAGAGGTAAACCAAGAAAGAGACTCTTAACTATAGAGAACGAACTGAATGGTTACCAAATGGGAGGTGGGTGGGAGGATGGGTCAAGGAGAAGATGGGATTAAAGAGTACAGTTATCGTGATGAAAAAAATTAGGTTACGACATCCAAGTGCTTAGCTCCATGCCTGGTACAGCATAAACAATGGTTGTTCACCATCAATATCATCATTGTTAAGGTGGCTATTATTACTCTGGTGGATGGCTGGGCTGCTGTGGGGGCCTGGCCCTTCACAGCTCAATGGTAACAGGTCCTTTGAGGGAAATGTATAGATGACACTCCCTGCCTATAATGAGACTAGTCTTTCCCACTTTGTTTATAAAGCATTGGAAGTGTCAATATTTGTGCGGTGAGTAGCCCACAATAACCATGTTTTTACCCCATTACAATTCAGTTTTTATCTCCTCTGACAGGAGGTTCTGTTAATATTGAACCAATTCACTCAAATGTAATCTTTAAATATTTTTTTTAAGATTTTATTTATTTATTTGACAGAGAGAGATCACAAGTAGGCAGAGAGGCAGGCAGAGAGAGTGAGAGGGAAGCAGGCTCCCTGCCGAGCCGAGAGCCCAATGCGGGACTCGATCCCAGGACCCTGAGATCATGACCCGAGCCGAAGGCAGCGGCTTAAACCACTGAGCCACCCAGGCGCCCCTCAAATGTAATCTTTAAAGAGAAAAAAAAGTCTGGTCAAATAAAATGACAGGCCACCTGTCATGTGGTTCCCGGCTGGGGAGAAGTGTTCTGAAGGTGTTCACTCACACAAAAGACTCCCATCAGAGTCATCTTCCCAGAGTATGTTAATTATTTTCAATGTCTCAAGGAAGCATGGGAGACACATGGTGACAAATGTCATGGCTAAATGCACTAGGGATGACTCAAGGGTTATTAGTCTTCCATGCACTAGCACAGAGGCCTCAGCGGTTACCTAACCAAGGCTGGGAGTTCACCTTCTAGAAAATACACCGGGCCCAATGGGTCCACCAGAACACTGAAGCTGAGCCTAAATCCCCCAGCGGAGGGCCTACAGGAGCACTTGGGGATTCCAGATGGATGTTAAGGGCCCAGAGGAGGCTGAGCGCCAACAGGAGATACATTACTGGTTTGGAATAGCAGTTATTAAGCACCCAGTTGTTGAAATCAGACCCTGTGGGTTCAAATACCACCCTCATCTCTTATTACCTTTGTGATTTTTAAGTCTCTTAGTATATTTACTTACTCTAGTCCCTGCCTTTAAGAGTTGGAAGGTAAATGGGGGACATAGGCAAGCAATGGCGGTAATTGCAAAAGAAGGATATGTACTATCCTAGAGGCAAACCCAGACGACAGTAAGAGGAAAGAGGGGTGAAAAAAGAGTGAGGTAGTTTCAGTAGTGACCCAGCAAATCCATTCATCGTTGGTTGAAAACTGCACCTCTCTGGTAGCCCTACCTGTTCTGTTCCAGTAGCCAGAGTCCTCACACAGAGGATCACAGCTGCTTACAGCAAACACTCAGGCTACATTGAACAACCAGGGCCAAGGGGATACGAGCAACACATGGAAGTGATGTTCTGTGGATGCTTTCTGGTGCTAGTGGCTCTTCGGAGAAAGCCTTCCCCCTTCTTAGTCCATGGGCTGCAGAGGGTCCAGTAGTAGCTCTAGCAGCAGGCCCAGGACTCAGGCCCACTGAGCTAGTCAATCAGGTTGTTTCATCCCCACATCTACAGTATGTGGCTCACAAGTCCCAAGCCAGAACAGAGAGCTCTCTCCAGGACAAAGGTCAGCAAAGAGGCTGACCTTTCTAGCTGCAAAGTGGATGCAAGTAGAAGCTGCCAGGAGCTAGCTCTAGCCTCAGATCAGGAGAGCTGGCTTGAGGTTGAACGAATCACATGGGGAAGTTAGCAAGAGATGGCACACAGCATACATCCGAGGATCAGGCTTATGTTTGGGTTTCACAGTTATGTGAATCCATCGATTTCCTTTGTTTGCTGGAATTATTTGATTGGGGTTTTTGTTACTTCAAACTAGAAGAAGCTCATCTTCTTACCAATAAAAATACTTGTAAATCGTATATTACTTTTACTTTTCTTTCTCAGATTTTTAACTTTTTTTTTTGAATATTTATTCTTTTTTCTAAATTGTGGTAAAATACACTTAACATAAAATATACTTTTTGTCTTATTAGCTCAGGCTGCTATAATAGCAGACCATGGTCTGAGTGGCTTAAACAGCAGAAATGCATTTCTATTGTCCTGGAAACTGGGAAGTTTGAGATCAGGGTGCCGGCAAGATTGAGTTTGGGTGAAGGTCTTCTTCTTAGTTTACAGATGGCTGCCTTCTTGCTCTGTACTCATATGGCTAAAAGATAGCAAGAGACATTTCTTCTGTCTCTTCTTATAAGGGCACTAATCCCATTTGTGAAGGCAAGTGCTTAACCAACCGACTGAAGCACCTAGGCACCCCTGAGATCATCTTTCTTAATATAGGCATTTTACAGCTATAAATTTCCCTCTAACTACTGCTATAACAGCTCTCATAAGTGTGTAATTAATTAATTAATTTTTCAGAGAGAGCGAGCACAAGCAGGGGAAGCAGCAGGCAGAGGGAGAAGCAGGCTCCCGACTGAGCAAGGAGACCCATGTGGGACTTGGTCCCAGGACTCTGATCATGACATGAGTTGAAGGCAGCTTAACTGACTGAGTCACACAGGCATCCCTGTTTTTTAGGTTTATTATTTTCTAAGCATTTTCTGATTTTCCTGTGATTTCTTCTTTGAAGCATTGTTTTTTAAGAAGGTGTTGTTTAATTTTCACCTTTGTGACTTTTTAAATTTCCTTCTATTATTGATTTCTAATTTTATTCGATTGTGCTCAGAGAACATACCTGGTATGATTTTAGTCCTTTTAAATTTATTTATTTGTATCAATAAAAACATATGATCTAGCCTGGAGAATGTCTCATGTACACTTGAGAAGAATGTACATTCTCCTGTTCTTGGGTATGGTGTTCTCTCCATGAGGTGTGGTTGGCTTATTATGCTTTTCAAATCTTCTATTTAGTTGTCAATTTTTTGTCTCTTATCCTATCTGTTATTGCAAGTGGAGTATTTGAAGTCTCCGACTATTATTGTTGAATTGTCTGTTTCTCCCTACAATCCTGTCAGCCGTTGCTTCATGTTTTTTGGTGCTCTGTTGTTAGGTGTAGCTGTTTTTTAAGTCAGAGAGGAGGGGAAAAAATGAGTTATAAACAAAATTTCATGCATTCTGTCTTTTATTTTTATCCATGTAGTTCCCTCATTTTTTTTTTAATGTAGATTTGAGTTACTGTCTAGTGCCCTTTCAATTTCACTCAAAAGGACTCTCTTTAATATTTTTTGTAGGGCAGTTCTCAGTTTCCTTTATTGGCTTCTTATTTATTTTTTATTCAGAAAGAAGATGATGTATCCATGGGAGTGGCTATGAAATCTTTAGAGATAACTGATAAAATGTTAAAACAATAATTAGTCCTTGTTATAAAAAGTATTTTGCTTTCTTTGGAAATACTGTAGTTCTTTTATTTGAACCAGTTCTATAGGTTCTCTTGTTTCTAAAACTGAAAAAAAAAATTCTTTTCTGTAAGAGTGATGGAAAAACCCTTCCTGAATGTAGCAATGCTAATAATTAAATTATGAAAAGCACTTCAGTCTTTAATTATGAAATAAATTCTTTGTGAAATCAAACCGAAGTCTATAAACAATGGTGTTTGTTTAAAAAACTGAACAAATAATGGCAAGTTTGGATAAAGGCACAGAACATAATTCTTGAATATTGAGTGGTAAGATTGTCTTTCATAACTCCTTCCAAAGTGTTTTATACATATTAATTTAAACCTCACAAGTGTTCCCTGGTAGATCATTTATCCACAAGTGTTTGCCAGTAGATCGTTTGTCCCAGAGATAGAGGATGGAATTGAAGATACAACTAATGAAGTCTGGAATCATAATTTTCTTACCAGAAGCAAATGTTATTTCTTTCAGAATAACCCTGGACCTTTAGAGAGAGCTAGTAGGCATCTGGCTAATAGCATTTGTATTTAATCATGGACAAAGAAGAATCTAAAATAGGCCTTGGCAAATGGCAAGTGTATTTAGTGGCCTTGCACCATAGAAACATGTAAATTTGCAATGTACAGTAATCCCACACTGTTTCTGATCTTGCCCATCACAGACTCTCTTGTTTCCTTGGCCAGGTAAGCAGGGAGGCAAGTTCCCTCCTTCAAGTCACTGAGGAACTGACTACTGTCATAAAACATCTGCGGATATCATTTGGGCCAAGCAAGCATTGTCCATCTTACTCAAGAATAGTGCTTTGCTCAAAGCCCTTCTGGAGAGTTCCTTCTCAGCATGACTCATCAGGAAGTTTTCTCAGAAACTTAGTGGCTATCTGTGAGGTCCAGCCACTAATGATCTACCTTCCTGTTCAGGCAGGATATTTTCCCTTCACCAACTAAAGAAATTCTTTTTATAAAGAGTTCTCCTGCTGAGCTTTTAGAGGATTAAGTGCCTAGTTGAGTGCCCTCCACCAGGGAAAGCTGGAATGGATTTGGTTTATTTCCTAACTGTGTGGAATCCATTTTGAAAACTGTCAACCAGAGCAGATTAACAGAATGATTCCCATAAGCTGTTTGGCTTATTCCCATAAGCCATAGTTCTGAGGGCTTGACCTCAAGTCCTACCTATCTTGAATGTGATGCACTGAACAGGGAAGAGTAAAACAAACCATTCCGATGAATCTTGATACTTTATGAAAAGCAGGTCTAGTGCTAATCCAATACGATTTTTCGATGGAAGTCTTTTTGTTAGAGGAGCAATTTTTCTCAAGGTCTCTCCATCTAGCAGGTTACCTGAGGTCTAGTTTATTTACATCTTCCACTAGGTGGCAGGACTTCTAAGCAATGTTGCAAATGTGTCCCAGAAAGTTCTCTTGGAACAGAGAAGTTAGAATCGTCAACATTTGATGCAGGTCAAGAAGTTTAACTGGATTATGCCTCTGGGTTTCTATGATTACCTTGTTCTACATTCCTCCCTGTAATGCAGTTTATTTTTCCAGACAAACAATGCATTAAGAATGTGTTTTTGCTTTTGGCATGATGTCTCCGTTGCAGAAATTATTTTAATCACAGATCGTTGACTGAAACATCTGTGGTTTCTTGTTTCCAACAGGAATGAGGAGTGCACTCTGGACTCTGAAATGACAAAGGATGGAATCTTTCATTTCCATCTAAAATGTCAAGGGAGGAGGATGGAGTGTTGGTGCCGGTGGGAGAAGGTTGGAGTGTTTGGGACCAAATAGAATGAAAATACATAAAAGGAAATAAAAGGTATGATATTTAAGAAATGGCAAACACTACAAATGTAAGAGAAAGTCAACTGCTTCTATGAATTAGCATTTTGGATTATTGGGTTCAAAATATGTTTTCCTTAAATTTTGTCACTGAATCATGGCCTCTTTGGCCCATGATTCAGTGTGAGTGGCATTTGGGGTGATCCTAATTAAGAAATTAGTCAAGATACTTTTGAAATCATGTCATCAAATACTTGTCATCAAATATTTTCCCAGATATCTGAAAATAAACGGGTGAAAAATGAAAAGGTCAAATTGCCATAAACCTTTGGCTTTTGTTATGGGCAGTTGTGAATAGCAAAACTCACTCTCAGATAACTGGAGCTTGAATTACATGAAATAAGCCTTTGGAATTAAGTTGATGGGTGGTCTGTATTTTAGTTTGTTACTCTGGCACTTGGGTACCAATACTTAATATTCATGATTAAGTCCAAGGAGGAAAATGCTTGAAATTACACCCTTCTTTTGGAGAAGAATTTCGTCTCAGCCAAACTTTTCATTTCACCAACATGTTTTAACTTTCCTCCACAGAGCAGGGGTAGAGCTCCAAGCACCATTAAATGTTTACCTTTGGTTCACTTGTTGTAGAATGTGACAGGTTTACAGATGTGTTTCCTATACAAAGGCAAGGAACCTGTGTCTCTCTTTCTCTCTTCTGCAGCACAAAACCTCATTAAAGCCTGTAAAAATGCAGATACAGCTGTTGGGAAAGTTCAGGCATAGCAGCTCCCCAAACGCGTCATCTATTGTCTCCTTGGCTGCTCCTGTGAAGGTCTGGCTCTCACAGACAGGTGCCCTTATTTATAAATGCCTCCCATGAAGACTGTCAAAGGTGTAAGGTGTGCCTGTCAGGGTGAGTGATGGGTACAGTAGGAAGGAGTACATGGGTGGGATTGTGGTGAGTTGAAACCTGAGTTCTTCTAACCCTTTGGAGCAGGACACTTGGAAGCTCCTCCTGCCACTTCCCCCTCACAGATCCTGTTTTTTTCAGCTCTGGGAGGGTGGAGAGAAGCCAATAAATAGCCTGTAGATGTGGAGGGGGGATGGGATGAAGTCCCAGTCAGTGAATTTCAAAAAGCCTCTCAGGAGTGCAAACAAAGCTATCCTGGGGTCGTGGGGTCGTGAGGTCATTCTTGGATTTTCATTTTGGTGGCCCTTACACTCTCCGGGGCCTGCTTTTGACCCACTGCCCTAGCAGGCAGGCTTCTTTTTTCCTGCTTCTTTTGTCTTTTGAAATTCTCTGGGTCAAGGCCACAGTGAGGTAGGGAAATACTTGAAAAGAAGGAACACTGCAAAATCTCCGTAGTCTGCTGCATCATCCCAGCCCTTTGGTGACTCTTGAAACATGGGTTGGTTCTTCCACAAGGGTGATCAATCACATGTTGGTTTTCAGACTTGTAAAATGAGAATATTCTTTTCTCCTTTATTTTGAATTTATGTTAGTACTCATCAAATCCAGGAGTTCATGCTTTATAGTTCCAAAAAAGTGTTACAATCACGTGACTCTGTCTTGAGATCCGATTTGTCTTGAGAAAGGAAACTTACTTTAGATACCAGTAATAAATTAAGTTTTTTCCTAAGAAACAAAGCAGTGTATAAACAAGTTCATATGTTGTAAAGGAACGGCTTTGGAACTAGGCACAATTGGTTTAGATTTCTCATTCAGCATTTAGTACGCATAAATGACCTCAGACAAGTTACTCTACTCCTTTGTGCCTTAGTTTTCTCCCTCTGTAAGGTAGGGATATAATATCTCTCTGTCAGTGCCTGGACTGGGTGAGTGTACTCATTCTGATGTGGAGTTCAGGCTCAGTGCATGCTGGTTTCTTCCTTCAACCAGTCACAACAGAACCTGTTTAAAAACAAAGACTAATCACGAAGCAGCACCTCTAAAATGTTATCTTCTTGGTTGAATTTTAATCATAGAAGAAAATGTTTTCCCGGATGCATTTGAGTTTCCTGCTGTTTTCCTTCTCCTGGAAGAAACCCTGGGTACAAGAAGGGCAGTTAAAGACAATGTTGGGTGCATGGGAAATGAGTAGAACACAAGTGGAGTCCTAATCAGGAAGATTTTTTTTTTCTTCTGGTCATAGAATTTTTCTTTGCCTCGCTTAATACCCATCTCAAGAGATAAAAGCATGTATGTGCCTTTCTTCACTCATGTGACACCTTTTCTGAAGTTATTGATGTATTCTTGCCATTTGATAGAAATCTAATTCCAGGGTAACAGAAGAATATTAGAACTGGAAGAAACTATCCTTATTATTATTTTTTTAATTTGTTTATTTTCAGCATAACAGTGTTCATTGTTTTTGCACCACACCCAGTGCTCCATGCAGTAAGTGCCCTCCCTATTACCCACCATCTGGTTCCCCAACCTCCCACCCCCCGCCCCTTTAAAACCCTCTGGTTGTTTTTCAGAGTCCATAGTCTCTCATGGTTCATCTCCCCTTCCAGTTTCCCTCAACTCCCTCTCCTCTCCATCTCCCCATGTCCTCTGTGTTCTTTGTTATGCTCCACAAATAAGTGAGACCATATGATACTTGACTCTCTCTGCTTGACTTATTTCACTCAGCATAATCTCTCCCAGTCCCGTCCATGTTGCTACAAAAGTTGGGTATTCATCCTTTCTGATGGAGGCATAATAATCCATCATGTATATGGACCACATCTTCCTAATCCATTCATCCGTTGAAGGGCATCTTGGTTCTTTCCACAGTTTGGCGACTGTGGCCATTGCTGCTATAAACATTGGGGTACAGATGGCTCTTCTTTTCACTACATTTGTATCTTTGGGGTAAATACCCAGTAGTGCAATTGCAGGGTCATAGGGAAGCTCTATTCTTAATTTCTTGAGGAATCTCCACACTGTTCTCCAAAGTGGCTCCACTAACTTGCATTCCCACCAACAGTGTAAGAGGGTTCCCCTTTCTCCACAACCTCTCCAACACACGTTGTTTCCTGTCTTGCTAATTTTGGCCATTCTAACTGGTGTCAGGTGGTATCTCAATGTAGTTTTAATTTGAATCTCCCTGATGGCTAGTGATGATGAACATTTTTTCATGTGTCTGATAGCCATTTGTATGTCTTCATTGGAGAAGTGTCTGAAACTATCCTTATTATTAAAACAGAAAGTCGGGAGGACTTAGGGGGATTTGCAGAACCTGGAGATGCCATACAGTGCCATACAGTGAGTTCAAAGCACAGTGGGGTTTAAAATCTAGATTATTTGATTTTTAATCCCAAACCCTCTATTTCAGAAAGGGTGTGGTTGTGCGTTTCTTCTCTCAGCTGCCACACTTGGTTGACAAGAAAGATGAAAGCCAACATTAAGAAGGGGGGGAGGGGTTTGCTTGTCTTCACACAATCCTTTATTGACTTGAAAGAAAGGAGGCAGATGGATTCAAGGTGGAAAAAAGGAAAGAATCAAGAATGGCTTTCCCAGGCTGCTGTCATCGCAGAAGTTTCTGTTTGGGGCAAATATTAGAATATTGAATCTTGAGTTTGCCATTTATTCTATCAATTAATTAAACACGGACTCATGGATTTGAGGAGCATCTAATTAATTTGTGGGAAATCGGAAGGCATATTTATTAAAGATGTATAAGGAACTATCTCATATGGGTTTGTTTTGATAATGTAGGAAACTAAATCATAGTGAGATTTCTCAGGCTTTACAACTATGCATTAAAAATTAACAGCCAGTCTCTGGCCAAAATCTTCTCTCTAACCTGTGTTCCATATCTCGTTCCAAGAGCAGCATAGTCGGCCAGGCATACCGGATGGGACATCTGCCTGGAAAGGAGAATTTTGCCCTGAGTTTGAAGGTGTTATTTTTCCCATGGTTTGATTTGCCTGGCATTCTTTGCCTGGCATTTTTTTTCCTTTTCCTTTGCAAGGAAAGGGAGAAATGAGGAGTGTTAGCTGCTGACGAAGTCAAGAGGGCGCTGAGGCTGGCTGGGTTTATTACTTTTGGCTGATAAATGGTGTGATGTGGTTTTACTTCCTATTTGTAGAGCCTTTCTAGAAACCTGGGCCCTGTTCTTCAGTGAGTCCTCCTTGTCGGCTTATATATATTAAAAGAGAGAGAATGAAAGTCCAAAAGAAGGAAAGGGGATTTTAAAAAGCAGTTCCTTCAAGAGAACAGGAAACCCCATGGGAAAGCAGTGGAATCAGAAGGGATAGTGCAGAAGATGATTAACAGCCTGCAAAACCTGTCTTTCCAGTATAGAATTTGGGGAATTCGCATGCGTCCTGTCTCTCTGCAGCCCACTGCAGGTACTAATAATGAGAACAACAGCATCAGAGATGACATGTGTGTGGTACATCCCAGTTTATTAATGACTTGTCTGCACACACCATTTCATTTAAATAATGAAGGTATGGAACACAAAGCGAACTTTTTGAGTATTCATATTACCCCACTAGGGCTTGGGCCCCAGGATGATGCGTGGTAGCAGCACACAGGGGAGACAGTGGGCCTGGCATCTAGGTATCTGGTTTTGGTTCTGCTCTGTCATCAAAGCCTTGAATACCGCATAAGCCCCCTGGCCTGTTTTCTCATCTTTAATGCAACAGTATTTTGTGAGATGATCTTTAAGAATCCTCCCAGTACCCACAGCCTAATTCTATGATCCTTTTCCCTTGATGCAAAGAAATTTTCGTCTTAGACGAGGCATCATTTGAGTGTTGAAAGGCTATCTCTCGGGTGCCTCCGTGGCTCAGTTAGTTGAGTGCCTGACTGTTGATCTCAGCTCAGGTCTTGATCTCACGGTGGTGAGTTCAAGCCCGGTGTTGGAGTCTACTTAGGAAAAAAAAAAAAAATGAAAGAAAGAAATGCTGTCTCTGCCTTGGAGGAAGCTCTGTATAGCAGCCAGCAGTTTGCTCAGAGGTTTACAGTTGGTTTACAAAACCATTATCTTTTCAAGCATGCAGCTAGCTAAAAAAATATTGCTTTCATCACCACCATTTTTATTTTGAAACAGAAAATTCTTCTTGAAGAGATTTAAATGGGAGTGTGAACTGCACATATTGTGTAACTACCCCACGGTGTAACAAGTCTAACAAAAACAAGGATCACTTATTGGATGCCATAAGCCAAGTCTTCTCGCATGTAATTCTAAGCCAGAAATATCTTCAATCTGCACACATAAATACTTATGTTACTCAAAAAGAAGTTTCTACATGGCCAGGCAAATATAGGAAAATGAAGAGCATGTGTGCATACAGGAAAGGACAAGCTAGCTGTGTTGTAGCAATAATCTGAGTGTGTGTGTGTGTGTGTGTGTGTGTGTGTGTGTGTGTGTGTGTATGAGAGAGAGAGAGAGGAAGAGAAAGAATTAGGGAAGGTGGCAGTATTTAAAAGAACAAGTGTTGTAAATTCAGAGTTAAAAAATAAAACATGGGCCTGGGTGGCTCACTCGATTAAGCATCTGCCTTCGGGTCAGGTCACGATGTCAGGGTTGATGTCAGGGTCGTGGGATGCAGTCCCTCAGTGGGCTCCTTACTCAGCGGGGAGCCTGCTTCTCCCTCTGCCTCTGCTGCTCCCCCTACTTGTTTTCACGTGTGCTCTCTTTCTGTCTCTCTACAAATAAATAAAATCTTTTTTAATAAAAATCATTGGAATCTTGCTTCTTTAACTTAGGACGTAAGGTTCTACTACATACTTGTTCATTTTACACATGCCTTGAAAGGTGATCTTAAATCCAGTGGGAATAAATTTAAAGTAGCATGGGAGAAAGAGGGAAAAATCCAGTCAGAATATTGTCTTTAGTAGACTACCAGTTACCAAGGTTTGGGGGTTTAGGTATATTTCTTCTAAGTTTCAAGAAAACTCCATAGCTTGTCATTGGGAGCTATATCTTTTCCCAGTGCCAACTATGTGCTTTTCTTTTTAGTAGCTCTTTATTATTCATTTTAAGGATTCTGTCTCATAAATAAACATTTAAAAAATAAACTTACTGGGGTGCCTGTGTGGCTCAGTGGGTTGAGTGTACGACTCTTGGTTTCAGCTCAGGTCATGATCTCAGGATCCTGGGATCCAGCCCCACATCCAGCTCCACAATCAGGGGGAACCTGCTTAAAGCATCTCTCCCTCTGCCCACCCCACCCTGCTCACGCACACCGTCTCTTTTCCTCTCTCTCTAAAATAAATAAATAAATCTCTAAAAAAATAAGTCTATTATTTTGAAGTAGCTTTAGAATTGTGGAAAAATTGCCAAGACAGTATGAAGAGTTCCTAAACATCTATCACCCCATTTCCCCAGTGTTAATATCTACACTGCGATGCACATTAGACCAAACTAAGAAATCGATATTGGTATGTTGCTATTAACTGAACTCTGGGCTTTGTACGGATTTTACCTGTTTTCCACTCATGTCCTTTTTCTGTTTCAGAATCTAATCCAGCATACCATGTTGCATTTAGCTGGCCATGTTTTCTATGGGCAAGCAGAAGGGTCCACAAATTCCTTTAAGAGGCATTGCCTTTTTTCTAGAGTTCCTCTCCATATTGTTCTAGAGGTAGTGTTGCAGGGTGCTTAGCTAGCCTCTGCTTTTCTGACCAAGTACTGATTGCCCCTGACATGGCGTTGGCTGGTCCTCCTTGACAGCGCCACTTACAAAACTCTTTGGGGCACTCACTCATCAGGCTGTGCTGTAATCTCATTCACAGGTTGTGGGAGTCATTGAACATCAAAGCTGTGTGTCAGCAGAGTGTGTTCCACATGGGTTTGGTGGTATCGAGTAAAGGAGTCCTGAGGACTTTGTGGATAGCTAGTGTACCTAGACCCTCAACCTGTAAGCCCCATGGCGCAAGGGATTGGTTCTGTTTGGGTCACTACTGTCTTTCCAGGTCCACCTGTCGCCTGTCCCAAAGTAGGCTCTTAATAATATTTGTTGAATGAATGAATGAAGGAATTCATAGGAAGGTGAGAAGCTGCAGGCCTGTAGGAGCAACAGCAGAGACAGGGAACACCACGGTTGGCAAAGGAAGGGCATTTGGCTCTCTCCCTCCCCACCCAGGCTGCCTTGGCAGTAGGGAGGAAGGAATCCTCCCCCGTGGGGGGCAGTTTGGAGTTCTTCAGCTGTTCTCAGTTGGAACGCTCACTTCGCTACATCACACCTGGCTATATTTCAAAGATTAATGAACAGCATCTTGTCAAATTTAATATATTGCACTTGGGGAGTTTACTTTGACGATGTAATCATAAATTCCCTGAGCTGCGAATTACACCTTAAGGACTTAAATGAAGTTCTAGTGAGAACCCAAGAAATAGGAATCACCGTAAAATGTAAAAAGTGCCGGTTTTGAGAGAAAACTGTAAATTTTCTAGGACATTAGGTTTCAAAAGAAGGATTACACAGAGACTAAACAAAGTAGAAGTCATAAAAATTTAAAGACACCACAAAACATAACAAAAATAAGATCCTTTTTAGTTATGACAGAATTCTAAAAGGAAACTTACACCAAATTATGCCACCCAAGCAGAGCCATTAATTAACCTAATGAGAAAATATGTTCCATTTCCATGGCCAAAGCATGTCAGGAAGTCTTTGACATTTTAAAATAGGAAAGAGAGAAAGAGAAAGAGACAGAGGGAGAGAAAGAAAGAAAAAACGAAAGAAAGAAAGAAAGAAAGAAAGAAAGAAAGAAAGAAAAGGAAGACACTTACACCATTCTAAAAAGTTTTAAATATTAACTTATCAGTTCAGGAAATCTGAAGTACTTTTGATAACATCCTCAATGACCCCTTGGGGAAATTTTTGCAATTGTTGCATAAATAAAATGTGGATTACAAAAGCGGTATTGAGGAAAAAGAAGTTAGAGTCAAGGGAACAATCAGGAAACTAAGGATCAGAATCTTAAGTGTAAGCTTAGCCACTGACCCTTGGGCAGAACTTCACAAGATGAATTCGAGCAATGTGGAGAGATAAAGCAATAGCCTCCCTTCAACCCTGCTCCCCCCAAACCTACACTGACCCGTGTAAAAACTAAAACAGAGCGTGAAGAGAGAAAAATCTGTATTCTAAAGCACTAACAACAACATTTCCAAAAGCCAACCCTTTTTCTGTCGCCTAATAATTCTGCTGGTTTCATGATGAATGTTGCTTACATTACAACCAAAGTTGTTTCCTCTCAGGATTATTATTATTATTATTTTTTTAAATCCCCCTTCTTCCTGAGCCCCTTCAGTGACCCAAATCTCGCTACCTGCTCTGAGCCTTGAGCCTAGTTAGGAGCTCAGAGTAAGGCCTGGGCAAGTCACAGACATTCTTTTCTTTCTCATCTGAGGAATGGAGATGGTAATATTTCTCATCTATTTCACAGAGGTTGTTTCAACGAGTAGTGAGGTCATCTGGGCAGGGTGCTTTGAGATCTTCAGAAGAAAAGGGCTATAGGAGTCTGACATATTATTAGTTAGCGTTATTCAATTGCTACAGGCTCTTGTGCTACCAGAGTCAAGAAGGCATTAGTCAGGGGTTTATGTATTTCTCCCCACGATTACCTTAAAACTGAAATTGCAAAGTGGTCCCAGTTGTGAAAGTTGAAACCAGAGTAGGTATGAAAGCTCTGGGCCTGATTCAGTGGCGCCCCGGGTGGTGCTATGTGGCCTGGACAGGCTCCAGATTTCACCTTCTCTGGTGACCTGAGAGGTAACCTGCCCTTTCACACTCTTAGAGGTGGTAGACAGTTAACAGGGTCTTGGCAGCCCTGGAAATTGTGCCTCAAGGTCTGAGGTCAGAGATGTTTTTTTCCAACCTATGCAAGGAGGGCAGTCTAATTCTTGCAAGTCTACTGATCCTGCTGATCATTTTAGGAGGTCCTCCATTTGGCCTTCTCCTTTTGAATAGAACAAATGTCTCAAGTCCACCATTTTTCAGCCTGAGAGATCACTGAGCTGTCTATTCACCTCCCTTCAGAAAAACCACAAGGTCCCCTAGAAATGTCCAAAGATGTGCCTAGACTTCAAGAACTCCAGTACCCCTTGGCTTGGTGTCCATACCTGGGCATTAAGAGACTGGCTTTTGGGATTTGGGACTTGTCCCAAGATCGTATTATTGAAACCGAAGATATTTAAATGATTAATTTTTTAAATGCAAAACATGCTGTGGATTTTTATGTGGAAGTTGCATCCTGATGATGATGAAACATTTTGAAATGAATTTCAACTCTAAACTCTAGATTTGTGTTAAGTACATCAAACTTGTTGATTTCTCGAGTTGTGGATTATTAGATCAAAGTTTGGAGATAGGGGCTCAAATTCTTATGTTTACCTGAGTGAGGGAATCTGGGTAGCACCTTGGTTCTCACACCCCTGGGTGCATCAGAATCCCCTGCATGTCCATCAACATACTAAGGGCTCAGCCTTGCTGCTGAGATTTCAGATCCAGTAGGTGAGGACTGAGAGTCTGCATTTTTATTAAGCTTAACTGCTGCTGCTGGTCTGGGGACCATGCTTTGGGAGCCACTTTCCTGAGGGAATGGGCTGTAGAATCTGGAGTCTAAACTAGAATCTGGAGTCTAGACTCTTCCTACCCCAAGTATAGTCCTGGACAAGGGCACTGGCCTCACATGGAAGCTGTTAGAAATGCAAAGTTTCAGGTCCCACTGCAGACCTATTGTATCTGACTCTAAATTTTATAAGATGCCCAAACAATTAGTATGGACATGAAAATGTGAGAGGTGCCACTCTCAAGACCCCTGTACATTTGTTATTATCTCGTGTCCTGTGAGTTGTTCTGGATTCTCAGAATGGAAAGCTCTCTGAGTCCCGTAACTGGCAATTTGAATACAGCTCTGATCAACCATGACTCCCTGAGAATGAGCTTAGCTCAATAAAGTCTAGGTTTTTCTCGTCTCTCACTCACGTCTCATCAAAGAGTGAACTGAGACCTATAAAAACAGCCAGTGAACAAAATCAGATGGCCTAAGTGCACTGACAAGCTTGCGTTTACCGCAGGTACTAAAAGCAGGACTTGAGGCTCTGGTCCTTCTGAATCACGAATGAGGTGATTCCTCTGGAGCCGGAATCCCATGAAGCCGACGGGAGCTCATGGGTGTCCATGTTTTAGCCCCATTATATAATTCTATGGAGCAGTGATGTTGATGCTGCTCTTGGCAGGGCTAACCGCAGCTCTCCCTGTGTGAAGGCAGGTGTTCAACATCAAATAACACGCCCTGGACCTGAACAATCCAGAGAAAAATGTACATGAAACTAAACAGTTATGATAAGAACCAGTCGACCACCCGGTCCACCCTGCTCAACTCATCCCGCTCTCCTCCACCTCCCTTGTTTGTTCACAGAACTCAAATGTCTGGGACTCTCTCTAAATTCCTAATGCTGTTTCAAAAACAGACTCTGCAGACCGCAGAAATCAAGGCGGGTTTATTGAAGGCTCTTAGCACTGAGGACTTCATCCAGAAGAAACTACCAAGATAAGTTAAGGACAGGATTTTGCAAGGTTAAGAACGGGGTTCGCAGGCTGCCCTTCATTAACTGTGCCGATCTGACTACTACATCGAATATTTGGAGTGTCTTTCATGGTTTTGCATTGTGCTAGCGTGTCATGCATGCAACAGAGCCGTACTCAGTAGTAGATTCTGTGGGAAAATACGAAAAGGAAGCTCCTTGTCCGGGAAGTGAGTGTGAAGATGAAAAACTAGGGTGCTTCAAGTCTGAGAGAGTCCGAGATCAGACATCTTGGTCTCTAGGAAACCCTGGAAGAGAATTTAGGGTGTCAGTCTCTGAGATAAAAAAGACATGTGCCCCAGCAATACGAGAAGCCACAGGTGATTGAGAATGTGGGTGTGCTGTCTATTGAAGCCACTGGTTTCAGTTTCCAAAGGATACTGAGGCCTAGTCTTTGGATTAATGATCGTATAGCAAGGGAGTTCTGGCCTGGAGAGACAGCCTTGGAACTAAGGCATCTGGACTAATGGTTTGGACTGGTGTTAATTAGTGTCTTTAAATCACCAACAGGCTTTCCAGTGCACTTAAAACCCACACTCTTTATCAAGTACCTACAAGACCTATCCTAATTGTCTCTAACAACATCCAACCTCATTCTTCCCTTCACTTCCAGTACTTCAGCCCGGCTGATACCCATGACTATGACGAGTCCTTTCCTCTTTCAAGGTCTTGGGTTTTGCTTCTGTCTGGGGTGTCCTTTTCCAGACTCTTCACATCCTTCTGTTCAGATGGGATTTCTGTTGCCTCACTATATCAAGTGGCTCTCATTCCCCATTACTCTCTGCCATCACCCTGTTCATTTCCTTTTTAACTGTTTATCAATTACTGTGCAACAAATCACTCCAAAACTTAGTGGCTTGCAAATGGCTGCAAAAGCAACCATTCTATTATTATATCTCTAAGTTTCTTTGGGACAGGTATCAAGGAAAGGCTTGGCTGGGTGGCTTCTGCTCGGGGTCTCTCATCCAGTTTTAGTAAGGAAGCCACTGGAACTGGAACAGTGTGGGGCCAGAGCAGTGGGCCTGTCCGGTCATCACTCCCCTTCATGTAATCTCATGGTCTCTCTAGGAAGGCTAGTTTCAGCGTCTTCATAGCATGGTGGCCTCAGGGGGATTCAGTTGCGTACATGGTGGTTGAGGCTTCAAAATGCAAGTGTTCCTGTGAGCAAAGTGGAAGTTGTATGACCTTTTAGTAGTGATATTGAAAGTCTTACAGCCTCATTTCTACTTTTTATTGGTCCAGGTTCACAGATGGGAAAATAAGTCTCCATGTCTTGATGGAGAGATGACTCTAGGAAAGCATGTGGGACGGGAGATCTTGTTGCATGCAACCTTGGAAAATATGATCTTCCATATGACACCGTTTGTTACGATATGTAATTATACTGCTTATTGTTAATTTCTCTATTATGTCTCCCTCCTTAGAATGTGCTTCTTCGAGGCCTGGATCCTTGTCTGTACGTTGCCCAAAGTAGGCTTGCTGCAATTGTTGTTTAGCAGAATTTTGAATGAATGCCCAAATGTCAGGATAAACTGATGTTTTAACTCAGTTTTTTTCATGACACAAAACACATTAGTTGTGCAATGTCTTTCCTCTTGACCCACCCAATTTCTAAAGGACACAGCAATAACTACACCAGCAGTAAGAAGCCCCTCCTATCCCTTCTTCCTCTTAAGTCGACATTTCTCCAATGCAGTTTAGTTCCCATTTGGAAGACACAGACATTCTGAGGCTCCCCTGGGTTCCTTGGGCTTCTTGTCTCAGAAGCCCAAGACCTAGCCCCTCATCCCAGAGATGCAGGCTCTGCTATCAAGAACCTTCTTTCCCTTTAGCCTCTCACCCGATCTAGTCTTTCCAGTAGCACTCCAAGTCTTCCGAGGCAGTGCAGTGGGTATGTCAAGGGGATTCTCTGCTACGGATACTTCACTGACTGATCATTGGATTACATTTTACCCAGCTGGCTGGTAAGACATTTGGCCGTTGATTGGCTGGCTTTCCATGTAATGTTTTATATCTTGGTAAGGAACTATTTGCTGAACCTTTTGGGCTCCCTTTAAGTTTTTCCCCTTAATCAACTCAACTCTCACTATATATACTGTAAGTATTTCGTTAAATTGCTTGGAAAAAAACTTGGAGACAAGTAGAATTGAGGTTGAATAGGTCCAACCAAAGTGTTCCCAGTAGATTGGGGGCGGAGGGGGGGGATGGATCTCATAGGCTGCTTTCTTCGTGCATGAAATGCACTTTGTCTCCCAAAGGAAGAGTAATGATGTATCTTCACATGGTGGTTTTCAGATGAGGATTCCTTGCAAATATTAGTATTGCAGTTTTCCTTCCCTGATGAGGTAAGAAGCAAATTAGATAATGAAGTAAGACTGGCGGTATGAAGTTCTAATCTCAAGAAGCTCCATAATCTGGTTTCCCTTCTCTAGAGCGTTCAGGTCGTATCTTTTTGTTAGGAAATTTGACTTCATAGAACATTAACTAAATATATTATGTTTGGAGCAGTATGACAATGCCATGGTATTTTTGGCCCAGGTTACCTGCCTGCAAATAAACTTTTCTGAGTCTGGGCATGTATTTTGTTGTGGCTGTCTCTGCTTCTAGTGAGGTCGCTCAGAAACACAATAACGAAAGGAAGAGTATCCATCTCTAGCTGGACTTAGAGAGCCAGGCTGATCAAAGAGGCTGGAAGCAGGAGCTTATGACACTTACAGTAATGGTGGGAAGATTGTTTTGCTGGCCCAGGAGTCTGGTCAGTCTGGAGATGGGAATGGGAATAGCAGGGAACCTTAACAATGCCCAGGGTGACAAATGATGATGGGTTCATGTAATGGACTAAGTGAAAAATCTCATCTGGAATTTTAATTGTAGCACAACATCTTACCCTTCTCTCTTGACCCAGGTCCCAAACACAGGCCTTAGGTAAATAACCAAAGTGGGTTGGATTTAAGCCAAAAAATTTGCTTTGCCAGGTAAGTACTTTGAGACACAAATAATGTTGTCTTTTATGTCTGGATATTGTCTCTCCTCCCACATTCTGAGCATTTTGAGAAAGAGAAACTTGCCTTTTCACCTTTACCTTCCCAACAGGTCCTGGACTAGTCTTTGGTAATTATCAATTGGTGCCTGGTTGTAATGTTCTTAACACCATCCTGTGATGAAATCATAGTTTCCTGGCCCTAATCTCAGGTTGTATCATATACATGTTAGAGAGAGTGTATACCAAAGAAACCTCCAAATTTCTTCCTCTCTCTCTCTCCTTCCTCTCTTTTCCTCCCTCTTCTTTCCCTTCCTCTCTCCTACCCCCCTTCTTTGATTTTCTCATAGAAATGTGGGGCTGGGTTATATTGTTTTTATTTTTCTAAAACTTTGGTGATCAAACTTCCTTTTTCTCCTTTTACATTGTAGTAAGTATATACATTGATTTTGTTGTTGCTGTTGTTGTTGTTAACTAGTATTGTAGAGGGGATCAGTTAGGGGAAGCACATTAATATGAGATCTAAGTCAAAACAAGTGGAAGCAAAATCCTTTAAAATAAGCTTCTAAGAAGCCAACAGAAACAGATCAAATCATTTCTTACAATGAAACAAGGAAGTATAGAGGCTAGTCTGCACATACGCCTGCGGTGGGAGTGGGGGTTGAAAGTAGGTAAAAAATGTAAGTTCATGTCCAGAATGATATCACAGCACTTTGTGAGATAAATGCTAGAGACCCCCCACATAATTGCCGTGTTTGATACTCTGCATGCCTTTGAAAAATCCTGTGGACTTTGTTTTTACCAAAGTTGGTAACATAGAGAGTCTGGCTAGATAATGAGCAAACTTACCAACAAAGTATGACTGCATTGTAGTGTATTAAACTCATCATCAGAAATAAATGTTTGAAAACAACACGAGAATAAATATTATCATGAATTTAGCAGTCACATTGTGGGAGGCAACACAAATATCTAGAAATTTATAGTAATTAAGTCATTGTAATCTTAATAAGTTTTTTTTAATAGATAGACAAATTTAAGTAAACTCCACTCCCCCTCCCCCTTTTCTCCTTACCAGAAAGAAAAAACAGTATCGTCTATTATGCCAAAGAGATACTGGGACAGTTTTGTCTGTCAGACTTCAAATGAATTGTATTTTTCTGGGTGGAACACTATTTTTGTAGCATTTTCACAATGTTACCTTGTTCCATGGTTGCAGAAATGTAGCAGTTATCCTTATATCTATTTTATCAAATATGAAATAAGTATAAGATCACTATGTCTTCCAAATGTTAACCTTCCAGAATCTCTTGAATATGACATCAGAAAGACAACTGATCAGGGATTTCGGACCTAATATCCACTGCTGGTCCCACAATCGCACCACCATGTCATAATTTATTCTAAGTTACCCTGGGCCTCAAACTAAAAACACAGATTAATCTATATGGTCATCGTTAATTCATAGATTTCCAGTTAGAATAGCACATTATCCTGAATTACATTCTGAAGTCAAAAGAATACAAGAAGAATTGCCATAGGGGCCCATCCACCCCCATATTCTCTTGCTGAGACGCTGTCCCTGGAAATGCTCTCTTAGCCATCCTAAAAATTCACACGTATTTCAGCTTCAGTATTCATTTGCACATATCTACAAGAGAATGAAGGCAACATTTAGTTTAATCCTGTAGTTTTTTTAGTCTTAGCAATTTGGACGTTACTTTCTTTAAAAGAGTTTATTTATTTATTTGACAGAGAGAGACACAGCGAGAGAGGGAACAGAAGCAGGGGGAGTGGGAGAGGGAGAAGCAGGCTACTGGCAGAGCAGTGAGCCCGATGCCAGGACCTTGGGATCATAACCTGAGCCGAAGGCAGATGCTTAATGACTGAGCCACCCAGGTGCCCCTGGAGGTTACTTTTGAAAGAGTTGGAATGTTAAACAGAATTTCCTGAAATGTTGCTACTCAAAGAGGAGTCTATGGGGCAGCAACGTTGGAATCCAAGTCTGCTTAGAATTGTAGACTCTTGGGTTCCACTTCACACACTATCTGAAGTTGAAGAAATGAGCACATCCTTTCTGAGGTTTGGTGTTCTGGAGGTTTGGTATGTGATACCTGCTGT
The DNA here is from genome assembly GCF_922984935.1 of Meles meles. NCBI lineage: Eukaryota > Metazoa > Chordata > Mammalia > Carnivora > Mustelidae > Meles > Meles meles. Next base: position 149,860,792 of record NC_060067.1, read on the forward strand.
TCAAGGTTTTTGGCACTAGAGGGTGACATTGGGCCGCAAGGCAGAGGGAGCAAGACTTCTCTCCAGGAAGCAAATGGGCATCTTAAAATGAGGTACTATTGAACATTTTTGGTCTCATGTTAATTTTCTCTAGTTACCAAATAATGACTGACTTTGTTTAACATGAACTATGTGGCAAGCACTGGGCCAGAGCCTTCATGTGAATGGATTCATTTAATCCTCACAGGTGCTATTATTGCCCTACCTTAAAAACAAATTGGGCTTCATCGGGGTCAGGAAATGCCTTCATAGTCACACAGCTGAGAAACGCTGGGTCAGGCTGAGTCTGTCTGACCGTGAGCCTGGGTTCCGATCCGCCACCTGCACTCCCCTCTCGTTGCTTCTCTCGGAAGTCCTGCAGGGCCTGCGTAATGATATAAACAACTGCGACTCTGTTAAATAATTAAAATACAAGAACAGAGAATTAAGTTAAAATTCTGTACATTTTTAATGCACTTTCTTTGTGAGGCAGGAGAGCATGGAGGTTATATCTACAGGCTCTAAAGTTATTCTGATCAATATGGGAACACTGTATTGTTCAATAGCCATACCTGGCTGATGAGCCCTTGAAATGTGGCTACTGTGACTGAAGAAATGAATGTTTAATGTGCTTAATCCTGACTAGGTTGCCATTAAAAAACTGAGACTTGATTCAGTTTGGAAGCATTTAAGTGTGCTTGGAATAACTTAGGTGTGTGACTCTTTTTCAACTGTCATGTCGTTTTGATGAAAATTTCATACCTGAATTAAAATGTACCCGAAAATGTAGAATGCACATGGGTTTTCAAAGACTAAGTATAAAAAAGAATACAAAATATTTCCTTAATAATTTATGTATCGATTGCATGTTAAAATCATATTCTGGGTACATGGAATTATATAAAATATATTATTAAAAATAGTTTCACCTGTTTCTTATTTTACTTTTTATCATGGCTACTAGAAAGTGTTAAGTAACACACAGGGCTCATGTCATATTCTTGTTGGACAATGCCACGCCTGGAGTCTAATTGTTGGGTTCAAATTCTCACTGCACGATTTAATAGCTACAGGAATGCTGTGTCCCTCCATGTCCTCATTTGTGAAATGGCATAAGAATACCTGCTTTGCATGGTTGTTGAGAAGGTTAAGTGAGTTAATATTTGTGAAGTGCCCACTGGGTGACAATTCTTCATGGGTCTTTTGTGTTTCTGCATATTTTGTAAGGCAGAAGCCCTGAATGCCTTTGTTCTGAACTGTCTTTTCAAGGGTGCCTTGAACCAGCCTTGGAAAACAGAGTAGCTTTTCCCTCTAACTCAAAGATCAGATAGGTTTGCATAGTGTCCATTATAAAAGAGTTGGTGCTCCTATGGTCAAAGTTCCTTTTCTGCCGCTCAACCCGCTGCGTGTGCAAGTACCCACCTGGCCTTTTCTGTGGTACTTTATGAAATTTGGAGCTCGGAAAACTAGGTGCTGGTTATGGCTATTGTTTTGAGTAATAAACTATCCTTTGTCTCTGAACCAGGAGTGTCATATCTTCTGCCCGCATTCATGAAATTGGGGCAGGCTAATCTGTTAGCTTCTAAGTAGAGTGAAATTCTCAGAAGCTTCATAATTCTTTTTTTTTTTTAAGATTTTATTTATTTATTTGACAGACAGAGATCACAAGTAGGCAGAGAGGCAGGCAGAGAGAGAAGGGGGGAAGCAGGCTCCCCATGGAGCAGAGAGCCCTATGTGGGGCTCCATCCCAGGACCCTGAGATCATGACCTGAGCTGAGGGCAGAGGCTTTAACCCACTGAGCAGCCACCCAGGCACCCGAAGCTTCATAGTTCTTTATGGTACTTAGAATAGGTGCACTGTGTAAGGGTTAGATATTATTACTTTTACCCCCACTTATTTCTATTTGGTTTAGCTGAATTGCTACTGTCTTATGCCTTTTGTGCCTACTTTCATTTAGGAAAAGATCTTTTCTTCACTTTTCCCTTGGGCCCCGACATTCTTCTTGGCTGCTCCTGCCTCACAGTTATTTCAGGTTGCCTGTGGTAAAATCATCAGAACTGAATCTTATAGACAACGGATGGATTTGATTTTCTCACTAAGTGCTATTGGTTATTGCTCCCAAATCCTTCTCTTCCGGGAGAATTTTGTACAACTAAAAACAAAAGCACATAGTGGCACTCTCATGCCCCTGGTTCCTCTGTCTGTACTTTGGGAACTTTGGCACATGACAGAGGCAGCCACCATGACTTCTGTCCACCACCATTCTGTGTGTATGGCGCTACTTCTTCACTTATTTATACCCAGAGATGTGCATGCACATCATTACAGTGGCATAGTTTCCACACATGCTTAATGGATTTTCACTGTACTATAAAACTATACCTAGAGTTAATATTTTTATTGGTTTTGGTCAAAAGCCAATGTAAAAAATTTCAGAGCAAAGAGTATACAGTGCTCTTTAGTACTGCAATAGTACAGTATACTATTTGGAGTAAGCTACAGGATCAAAACAGAACAGAGTTACAGGGAATGTGAAACATTTCAGTGTGAATTATATAATTCACCATATATATATATATGGGATTATCAAACATATATGTCAACAAAACATTTAAACTGAACTGTCTGAATTGCCTTTAGTTCTGGCTTTTGAAGTAACCAATATAAAAAGACACTCTAGGGGCACCTAGGTGGCTCAGTGGGTTAAAGCCTCTGCCTTCGGCTGGGTCATGATCCCAGGGTCCTGGGATCGAGACCCGAATCCAGCTCTCTGCTCAGCGGGGAGCCTGCTTCCCTTCCTCTCTCTCTGCCTATTTGTGATCCCTGTCTTTCAAATAAATAAATAAATAATCTTAAAAAAAAAAAAAACCACTCTATTTCATATTGGTAACTTAAATTTACATTTAATTAAATTTGAATAAAATTAAACATTCAGTTCCTCAGGCACACCAGCCACATTTCAAATGCAGATAGCCCCATGTGACTGGCTAGTGGCTACTGTATCAGACAGTGCAGATTTAATACTTTCCTATCATCACAGAAAGCTCTAGTGGGCAGCCCTGCTCTAAAAAGTGCATAAATATTTGAATCAGATAGTGAGTATTGTCCTTTAGGGAACAGCATTAAAAGTTGCTTCTGAGGTATTTTGACATCATTTTAGATATGTTTAGAACTCTAAGTAACATGATTATATCTTGGTGTTAAGATAAAGGTATAAAACTGTATTTCTGAAAACTCAGTACAGCACAGAAATGATTTTCTATTTTTTTCAAGTCTGTATCTTCACTTAAATATATTTATAGACAGTGATATTTTCCTTTTAAAAGTGTTTTCTCTTTACAGGAGTCTTTCACAGTTTTCCGTTACTAGAACATACTATCTTGGCACAATTTCCACAGCTTAAAACTAATGTATATTTTATTTATCAGACACCCAGTCTTAGCAACTCAGTTTAAGTTGATTTTGAACAGATAGATGAATTCCAGTTGTACGTGAATATATTGTACTTGTTTGTGTGATTATGATGCTATTGCTGAAAATGAAAACAACAGCTGTGGAAAGAACAGCGGGCAGCCCCAGCTTTGCATCATGAGGATGACTGACTGCCATGCGCAAATATTTACTCTGTGCTCTTGTGTACATTCTACTCAATGAAGCACAAGCCTGGAATTAAGATACAGGACGTTTGCTTCTTTCCCTTTTGGAGGCAGAGCAGTGTTTCCACTGGGGACAGTAATACTATTCTGTGCTTGTAGTTAAAACAGCCTATAAACCAGGCTTTAGATCCTGTTCTTCAGAGTGTGGCCCATGTACCAGCAGCACTAACATGACCTGGGAATTTATTAGAGATCTAGAATCTCTGGACCTACTGAATCAGAATCTGTACTTCAGCAGAGTCCCTAAGTGGCTGAAGGCACACTAAACTTTGAGAAGCACCCCTTTAAGACAATGAAAAATGAAACCTCAGGAAGTGTGTGATGCCATTTCTGGAATGTGATATTATGGGGTTGTATTGTGTTTCCCTCACAAAATTCATATGTTGGCATTCTAACCCTCAGTACCTCAGTACCTCAGTACCTCAGAATGTGACTTTGTTTGGAGGTAAGGTCTTTACAGCAGTATCAAGCGAAAATGAGGCCATTAAGGTGAGCCCAAATCCAATATACCTGAAACCCAGCTAAATTTTTTTAAACAAAAGATACAAGATCTCCGTGCTTATTTGTATGTTATGTATGTTATAGGTATGTGATATTTTTCTACCTGTGGATCATATTGATGATATTAATTTGTGAAGAGTTCTATTTGATTGGCTTAAAGAAATATAAATGCTTATGTAAATTAAATAAACAACTCCAAATATTTTTCAAGTTCACATGATCAGAGATAATCTTTGATAAATAAAAGTTCCTTGGGGCGCCTGGGCGGCTCAGTGGGTTAAAGCCTCTGCCTTTGGCTCAGGTCATGATCCCAGAGTCCTAGGATCAAGCCCCGCATGGGGCTCTCTGCTCCGCGGGGAGCCTGCTTCCTCCTCTCTCTCTGCCTAGTTGTGATTTCTCTCTGTCAAATAAATAAAATATTAAAAAAAATAATAAAAAAATAAAAGTTCCTTTAAGTTGTTGGCTTAATATAAATAGGCATGTCTTTGGAGTTATCAGCATCAAATACAATGCCGATAAATAACTGATTACATCTGGGTTTATTAGTCAAATAAATTCATGTCTCTCTGTTACAAAACTTGTTAGCAAGAAAATCTACTTGAGATGATGACTAACTTTGCGTAATGTCTCATAAAGTTTCTGTGAGTAATGTAAACATAATTGTTGGGAACAAATGATTAAGATAGATAAAAATGGGATAAGACTTTTTAGATGCCGTAATTATGTTTTATGGTATGTGTACTTGAAAAAGTAGCTTCCACAAATCTTTTTGGTAACTTAAAACTGTCAGGTTTTGCTAAGTTAAATTAAACATGGGAATTTCATTAAATATCTGGATCATTTTCCAAGGAAGATAAAACACTAAAACATTAATCACCGAACAGAGGTTTCTTTACTTCTGGCTTCCTGTTGCAGAGAAACTAAAGATAAATTCAGGACTGTGAGCTAACCGTGTCTAGTGCCACACTGAAAGATCGTACTTTTCTAAAGGGCATATGCTTCTAGATATCATAAAATATATTTATAAACCTGTTGGCCCACAACTGCTCACTTCCTAGTTTTCACTAGTAATTAAGGATTCTAAGAATTAATAATTCTAATTAATATGTGTAAAAATCAATTCATAGGAACAATAAGGAGGGAAAGAAGTGACTGTATATGAGGAGGAGGCAAGAAAAGTAGGGTGTGTATTGTCAGTAAGAGAATAGTAAGTTGTAGAAAGTTTGTGGAAAAGAAATCTTTGAAAAGGAATTTTAATGTGTGGTCAAGCTGGCTAAGATTAAAATGAATTTATTTAAAAATCAGTTTTGGGGCACCTGGGTGGCTCAGTGGGTTAAGGCCTCTGCCTTCGGCTCAGGTCGTGATCCCAGGGTCCTGGGATGGAGCCCCACATCGGGCTCTCTGCTCAGCAGGGAGCCTGCTTCCTCCTCCTCTCTCTCTCTCTGCCTATTTCTCTGCCTACTTGTGATCTGTCTGTCAAATAAATAAATAAAATCTTTAAAAAAATCAGTTTTAATGTCAAAATACACTCATGCAAAATTAGATTTTTTTCTCTGTTAAAAGGGCATTTTCTGAATCATTAGTCTGCTCTTAATAAGAAAGTGTAAGCAAAGTTTATTTACCTTTAATATAATTTATCTAGCAGAGATTCTGTGTTTTGTCTTTATCAGGTCATTGATTACTTGGAAAAGCTATATTTTCTCTATTAAACAATCCGCCACCAGATTCTTAAATACAGAAAATGAACTGGCGGTTGCCGGAGAGTAGGTGGGGGGAATAGGGAGATGGGTGAAAAGGTGAAGGGGATGAAGAACACACTTCTAGTGATGAGCTCTGAGTAACACACAGAGTTGTTGAATCACTATATTGCACACCTGAAAATACTATAGCACTGTATGTTAATTATACCTAAATTTAAAAAGACATGTTTTTTTGCAGTCATGTCACCTTCTACATTTCTCTTTAAAATCTTTTGCGCACTTTGGCTAAATGAAGAATAAAATATTATTTTATAATTTTCTGTGATCCTACTTTGTCAATTGTGCAACACATTTTGATAGTTTTCCTAAACTTCCCCAAACCAAATTCCAAGTCTTTTAGACTGTGAACTAACTTGGGTTTTTTTCAGAGGGTCCCTGGAATTTCAAAGGATTCATCCTCTTTCCTTATAAAAAGGGAGATGTTAAACTAATTAGGCTTATTTGATATGTTTAATTATATGGGGAAATTGCCAAATAAGAAGTAACACTAAACTTTATTTACCTTATGTTTTTATAGGCATCTGTTATTGTTAAGTGTCCCCCAAATTATATACAATTTCTAAAATTCTCAGCATGTCCTAAGATAATGTTATCGGTCATAATTTTAAAATGTGTGTTACAAAAATAAGAAAAAAATGTCTTTCACCATTTATAGGCTGTTACTATTTTATCGATGCTTTTACAAGTGTATTTCATTTTGGAGTGCCTGAGTGGCTCAGTTCATTGAGAGTCTGACTCTTGGTTTCCACTCAGGTCATGATCTTATGCATTGTGGGATCGAGCCCCAGGTCCACTCTGAGTTAGGTGGGGAGTCTGCTTGAGGATTCTCTCCCTCTTCCCCTCCCCTCACACTCTTTTTCTCTCTCTCTAAAATAAAATAAATCTTAAAAAACAAAAAAAAAATGTGTTTCATTTTCAGAGAAATTCGTAGAAAGGACTCTGACAAGTTCTTTAGAATACAGGTCTCTGACAACTTCAGAGCATTGAATTGAATTTAAGGAAACTTTTCTCAAACTATCTGTGATTTACAGCAGTTTGGTAAAATATATCTTTGTGAGTCTATATGAAACAATGACTTTTTCCGACCATTGGCACTTTTTTATTAACATATAATGTATTATTTGCTTCAGGGGTACAGGTCTGTGAATCATCAGTCCTACACAATTCATAGCTATCTGATACCTCAAGAATTCAGAAACTCAATGAGTACTCTTATTTTCATGGTAATATAACTATTTGCAACAGTCTGATAAGAACCTGTTCTTGCAGATGGGCAGCTGCCTTTTCCATGGCTAAAATTATATTAGAAAGGATCATTCCCACGTGGAGAACCACCCCCAGCTTTTGAACTTCACAGTGACTAGGGAACCCACTCTACCGGTCAGGTACTTCCGCAAGTTTGTGTTGTTTGGCCAGTTGTACAGCATTTTCAGTGTGCTTACCACCTTCAGCCTTCAGTACTAATGTGCCAAGGGCATGATTAAGACGTCATCCCCAAATCTGTAGAAACCCTTCAAATACCCTGGTTAAAAGCATCACCATTGGTTCTTCTGAAACTCAGATCTACTTCTTCTGGAATTCCTACCCCTAAGCTCTCCTCTTTTGAGATAATCACAGGGTGCCCAGTGGACCCTACTTTAATCCACAACCGATAAAAGGTATAGTTTTAATATTGTAAAGACCAATTGCTTCTGTTGAAAATAACCATACTTCAGTAAAGCAGTCTTTCCAAAGTACACCCCCAGGAGACAAAAACATCAGACATCATAATCTACAGTCTGAAGATTTCATCACTGGAAAAGACACCTGCAGAAAGACTCCCTCCAACCTCACTGAAAGGGACCTTACCAGGAATTGAAGCAGATGACAGCTAAGGCAGACCGCTTTCCCAAGGTGACTGAACCAAACTTGTGTACTTTTTTTTTTTAATTTAGCCTTTTTTTTTCAGCCCTCTATACCTTTCTCTTGCTGTTGCTTCTGACCTTATTTTCTCTTTCTTTAAGACAATGCTTTTATTCACATTTCCCAGTCTATAATAAAAGGGGAAAACCTTGGGGCACCTGGATGGCTCAGTTGATTGGGTGTCTGACTCTCGATCTCAACTCAGGTCTTGATCTCAGGGTCATGAGTTCAAGCCCCATGTTGGGCTCCATGCTGGGTGTGGAGCCTGCTTTAAAAAGGGAGAGAGAAGAAAAAACGGGGTAGGGGGAAGGACTTTCTGGCTGCTGGATCTGTCACCAGAGACTCCAGTCTTTTCATGATGTCAGAGTCCTCTTGGTCTTACCTGTAACAATCTCTCTTTAACCCTCTTGCCACTGTCAATTATACCTGCAAGACTGTGAATGTTAACTATTGCCTTAGGATATTACAGCTAGGTGTTCCCATACCTTGTTTCAACCTCTCCCTAGTCATTACTGTCTAAACACCTCCACTTTTGAAAACTGTAGGATATTTGGTTCCCCATGTTGTTTTCCTTATTTAAATATGATCTATCCCCCTGCACCCAAGGTAAATGCAAAGGCCTAACTCCTTTTTGCAAGGGTTTTTAAAAAGGTCTCTTTAGGAGTTAATGGTACCTCACAGAATGTCATCCCAATTCCTCTGACCCCTTGCTTAAAAGGTCAATCAGGATATTTCAGCTAATGGATCTTTCAATGACTAGACCTTAGCTGGGTCATCTGTGCTCCACCTGGCTTTCTTTTTGTCTGTGGTGGATAGCATTTTCATGGGCATATGAATGTTTAGATAGCTGGTGAATTGGAGGTCAATGTTTATTAGGACATTTAACTGTCCCTGCTAATATCTGTAACAACTCAGAAGCCTCCCATTGGTCCTCCCATTGGTCCACCCCATTAAGCTTCTATGGTCATCTTAAACAGAAACTTCCAGGAGTCACACATAACTCTGGGTTTGCCTCAGTTGGGACAGCCTTCCTCCCTTGGGTCAGAGTAAGTGCCAATGAACATGTATGATTAAAAACCTCTCCCCAACATTAAGAGAGCCAGCCGATTTCACAACCAAAGCAGTAGCATACCCAACAATCATTACTTGACTCGTTGGCTAAGGTAGTTTTGGACAATCTTATAGTGCCTGATTACCTATTTGGTGAAGAAAGAGGCATTTGTGCAATAGCTAATATCACTTGTTATATCTGAATAAATGCCAGTAGTGGTAGAAACACAAATGTATGGGATCAGAGAACAAGGGCACTGATAACAATAGATTTCACCCAACTCCCCATGATTCTTTGGTTTGTTCAGTTGGCTACTTTCAGGTCTTATAGTCATGGTTTAGAGCCATCATATAACTTGGATTTGTCATGTTACTTTTTTTTTTTTTTTAAGATTCTATTTATTTATTTGACAGACAGAGAGAGGTCACAAGCAGGCAGAGCAGCAGGCAGAGAGAGGGGGAAGCAGGCTCCCCGCCAAGCAGAGAGCCTGATGTGGGGCTTGATCCCAGGACCCTGAGATCACGACCTGAGCCGAAGGCAGAGGCTTAACCCACTGAGCCACCCAGGTGCCCCTGTCATGTTACTTTTAATTCTGTTTTGCATAATTACTTTTAAACTTTGTACCTGTTGCCTGTCAGATCTCTGTAGAAGTGATACACTAAAAATAGAATGATGTTAGCTCAGTGTTTTGAGATGATTTCCAGTGCATACAATCTAGACAAGATATGAACTTAAGAGTGGAAAATACCCAAGAGCCCCTCCTTCTACCTTCATTATTGTTCAAATGTGGCTTCTATTGTTTCCATCACCACCTGCTTTCTCTGTAGTGTGGGACATAACTCTCAGGAAAGGGCCTTCCTGGCACCAAGGTACATAGACAGATAAAAACATTTAATAAATAAACAACCAGATACTTGAGCACTGATGCATTTGAGGAAAGACCTAGATCCAAAGGGGTAAATGTGAAAATAAAGGAAACCTAATTCAAAGTCAAGTCAGGAAGCAAGGAAGAGAGTTCTCACTCATGTACCACTTATTACAGCTTACTTGACATTCCCCAGCAAAAAGAAGCTTACTTTACATATTCCTGCAGAAAGAAGGAAGATTTTCTTCTGGCCTAGCAACAACTCAGCCAATGAGAAGCCATCATAACCCCGAATTCTGCTGGCCTCCAATAGACTTTTGTTCAAAACAATCCCTCCCTTCTTTCCCACAAGCCCCACTCCTTTGTTCTTTGGACTTGCCTTTGTTCATCATATTTTGCATGTCCCAAATTGTATTTCCTCTGCTATTCTCAAATAAACTAATTTTTACTAGTTAAGTAACTGGCCATTTTATTCTTTTTTTTTTTTTTTTTAAAGATTTTATTTATTTTCTGACAGAGAGAAATCACAACAAGGCAGAGAGGCAGGCAGAGAGAGAGAGAGAGGGAAGCAGGCTCCCCGCCGAGCAGAGAGCCCGATGCGGGACTCGATCCCAGGACCCTGAGATCATGACCTGAGCCGAAGGCAGCGGCTCAACCCACTGAGCCACCCAGGCGCCCCCTGGCCATTTTATTCTTAAGACTGATGCTTCTGTATCATGAATTGTTCACTTTTTAGATGATGTCTATCAGGCATTTATGCCCTGCCTCTGACTAGAATATGGTATCTATCTGTCAGGTAGGGTGCCTATAGCAGTCTTCTTGAGAATACAGTTTGTGAAAAGAGAATAATGTTTCTGACAGATTCTGACAGCATAATTAGACAACGAGGATCCTGGAGGGAATGGTATCCTCCCTGTAACAGTGTACTTCTTGTGCACAAAGCAAATGATGGCCAGAGATTAGATAGTGTGGTAGAAATTTAGAGAGAGCTGTGGGAATCATGAAAGGACTAAAAAATGAAAGAAGTACTTTGATTCCAAGAATACATCAGAGAAAACAACAAAGACCCACAGAAGGTAAGAGAAGAGGCTGGGAGACTAGAGGGAAATGAGTAAGAGTGTCTTTTCTAGTTAATGAAATTAATGAAATGGGATAGTTAACAGACTTCTAAGATTTGCCAATTTCAGATCTGCAATCTACATGAATCCTGGGTTTAATAATATTTAGTAGCAATACCTGTTAGAGCCAGATGGAACCTAAGTCTCTCATTTTATGCATAAAAAAACTGAGTCGCGGTGCAGTGAGAATCTTATGCAGTGTTACCTATCTAAATAATTAGAGACACAAGCCCAGGATCCACATCTCACATCCCTAGCCAGGGTTGCTGCCAATTCACCTGGCATGTATGATTTTTAGTAGCTATAGATCATAGAACACAGTGTCTATGATAATATAAATTGCTTTACATCAAGCACATGGATTTTGCATCAAGTAGTTTTAATTATAAGGCTATAAATATGTCAAAAGCATCTGACAACATCTTATTAAATTACAAGAGTGAGTTCGAGTAGTTTCTGATGTGGGCATGTTCCCAAGAAGAGTGAATTTCATAGGCAGGAGTTACCCAGGCCTCTCCCTTCCTCTTCCTGCCCCCTCTTTTCCTTTTTAAAATTCTATTTGTTTTAAGCATTGAAAATATTGCATAGAAATCAAACATAAATCAGATTATGGAAATGCAAAAGAAATATTTCATCCACGTTGTTTTTCTTCCTTTTATCTTCTCATTTCTTCAAATGATGGTAGGATTTAATATCTAGAGGGAATTGTTTGGGACTCCAAATAGGAAAAACTGAGATTTTTTCTGATGAGATCTGCTATTGTGCTTCATTTGGAAATGGTACATAAGTCTACAAAAATCTAAAAAAAAAAAAAAAAAAGAGTGAAAAGAAGTAAGTTCAAGGAACTATCTCTTATGTTAGTAGACTCCTGGACAAAACTTGAAGCTGATAGTTTCTTGTTTTGTTTTGTCTCACCCTCCCCCTTTTTTTCGAAGCTCAGGTACACATGTGAAGTATGACAATTCTTTTTTTTTTTTTTGTAAGTATGACAATTCTTAATGACAACTGTGAGAGTAATGGCCTTTTCCATTGGTAGCTGCCTGAATAATTTAAGGGTTTGTATCAGGTTTAGAGGTAGGATTTCTCTGATTACATCTTCCTGTGATCACGTTGGGATTCAAGGGAATGATTTCTGAATGTGTTCTCCTACAAGAGATCTCATCATGTCGCTGTGTAATTCCACTATGTTATCTCTCCTCATCTGTGTCTGAAGCACTCTTATGAACACATGTATCAGGTTCTAAAAAAGGAAGACAGAAACCATTTCAAGTATTCACAACAAAGGGAATCTAATGCAGGGGTTATTGATTACCTTGGTGATGGCAGAGTTCAGAAGCCAATCAAGGGAGAGGGAAGGAACCCAGAGAAATTAGCAACAGCAAGAAACACTGGAGTCTCTAGGCTGTTACCTATGAATGATTATTATTTTCCTTATGGCAATTACACAGGAGCTGCTCGAGGTCTGTCAGGGATTATGAGAGTAGAAGGTATTCTCAGGAGACTTCTAATCTGGTTGGGAAGGACAGCCATGGATAGGAAACACAGGGTGAGTGAGGGCTAAGTGGTGGGGACGCATGCTAAGAACCAGAAGGGCAGTGCCTGAGGAAGACAGAACTCTGGGGCCTCTCAGGCCACTGTGAAATGAGCTAAAGAATACTTTTCATGGGGTGATTTTTACGTAACTTAAAACTTTTAGAGACTAATCTGTTTTCAGGGAGTATCTTTGAATAAGTACCTTTTAGCACTATTTATTCTCTTAGAAATAAACATGTCTTATGGAGAAAGAGCTTTTCCTCTCAATGGGTCAAAGAGATGTATTTATTCAGGAAGAAAGGAGACCCAGATGAAATCATTTTGCTCTTCTAAAGAATATTGGCAGATTTAAAATTTACGTTCACAAAACAGCATATCTAACCATATACAAAGACTCTTGCTAAGGTCCACTGAAAGCAACACAGCAAGGTCAACAAAGTTTTGGGGGTATCTGCAATCACCTTTTCTCATGTCCCACCCTTTCTACATGCTTCTTCATTTCAATGTGGGCACTCAGCACTTCCAGGTGCTCTTGTACATTTTTTCTTAGTGAGTCTAACTGGATTAAAAGAATCAGATTTAAGTCATTTACAACATAGGATACATTTAAATCACCGTAACATCCTATGGCCTTCCAAGATATATATATGCAATAACCGATCCTTAATGTTGGCATATATTTTGTGGAATAAAGTTTTAAAATTAGAACATGAAAAATGGCAAAGGGCAAGGATATTTTGAAGAGGTAGTTTGGGTACAGAATATTTAAAAATAAGCATTTATATTATTGGTATGAGTATTTAGGAAAAACTTTTAAATACTAAAAAAAGAATTTTAGAATAGCACATGAACATCAGGTCTTAAGATAAAGTTTAATACATTTTATCATGTTAAAGGACACAAACACAGCCAATCTAACCAATTTTCAGGCATGCATTTACATAAATATATTAAATTAAGAAAAGAAATTGTACACTTAAACATCCTTTTCACCTAAAAATCATTAAATCCACAGATCAACAATAAAAACCAATTCTCTGCATTTACCACTTCAAGATACAATTGTTCTATTTTAAAGATAACACAAATACACTTGTTAGAATTTATATGCATTATACATATATTATATATTACATAGATAGTGTGTATACATATGTAGTGTTTGTACAGATAGATAAATATATATACATGGGTGTGTGCACATGTACAGATACACACAGATGTACTTTAGGCCATCTGTACTATTCTTGCTGAATTCTAAAGTTGAGCTGAATTGGAGCTGGTTGGTTTTGATTATTGTCTTTTGCTTCGAACAAGTTCATCATACCCACTGGGTTCACAATCCCCCACAGTAAACGTCCTTGCCTTTTCTGTAGCACATAACCATGCTAGGCACTTCAATAAATATTTGTGGAATTAATAAATGGAAGGATAGCTGAATAATAGAGGATTGATCCAAGAAAACCACGTTATAATAAATGGGTTAAATAAATCAGATTAAATCAAATTTAGAAGGATTATCTGAGTCCATGGTTTTGGTTGTTTCTCTTCAGATGAACATTTATAGAAATCCCAGCTAATACCTGTATTAACTGTGCTCCCTCAAACATGTACCTGCTTTCACTACTGGTTCCTACAGCTTTCTGCCTCTTAACAGAAGTTCAAACAAGGGTTTGTCCTGGTATCTTCTGCGAATAAGGTTACCGACAAATTGTCCCGTTTGTCCACAACCCAGAGGAAAATGAACAGCTGGGAAAACTAAAACATGTTGGAAGAATGATAAAGTTAACTGTTCTTTAAAACTGGACAAAGTTAATCCCAGATAAAGCCAGGAAAGACACAGGAGTTTCTTTGCAGATTTCTTTTATGCTGATTGATGATAATAATTTGATAATTTTTCACTTGAATTAGAAGGGTTTCTTTTAAATTAATAGTCTTCTTTAACATGTCCTAGGGAATCAAGTCCCCCCAAATTCCATAGTACATTTTTATCATTTACCTTGCTACTACATGGTTCTTGGTGCAAAAATGTCCTGTGAATATGAGAGATGGAAAATACTTGACTTCCCATAAGGTTGTCAATTCAGTTTCTCAATAGTGCTATGGAAAGAATGTATTAGTAGTATTAGGTTCTACTATACATGAAATCTTCATTTATTCTAGGAAAGGCATGTCTCACATTTTAAGAATGAGGTAAAGAGAGATCCAACATACTTATTAGACAGAGGCTACACCAAACCTGACAACACATGACTTGTGTGAATGGAAACTATTGGCTAGTTGTTTTTTTAGTGTAAAAGGAAATGTACAGCAACTAGCCTCTAACTGTGAAGAAAATCTTATTTTAAATTTATCCCTTATGAATTTCCCATCACTGTTAATATTCTGCTTTTTCTATCCTATGTGCTAAAATGTGCTTTTTTAACTTAAAATATTACAGTCAATTGAGGTAACTCCCCAAACATTTGTTAATTTGCATGTATATGTATACATGTATTTTGATTTTAATATATAATCGACACATGCAAAAAAATATTCCAACTGAAACTTGATGTCTGACTTTGTGATATATAATGGCATGTAACTTTAGAATTCACATTGAATTGATATCTTTTTTTTTTTTTTTGTAAGTCAGTGTGTAGTCTTGCAAGGAAATAAAAGAGCAGTAACAAATTTTAGGCCTAAGGCTTTATGTGAATGTGAGCAATCCATTATTTATTTTTTATTTTTGCAACCCACTTATATATGACCTTCACAAAAGAAAGCAAGGTAAGTGATGGGTGTCCCTTGGGCTCATATGTAACTGGAGATTTTAAGAAAGTGCTGATTTGATGAAGGAATACATCTTTTAATGACAGCTAGGGAAACTACTGTTACGATTGAGAACAATACAGCACGACAACCCTCATGCTCTCTTGAATACAGCTTACTCTCCTAAACAGCTATTTTAAAGCAATTTCCAAAACTTATGAGAAGATATTTAAGAGAAAGAAGTGTTGAAGTTGGCTAGGATTCGTGTTTGGCAGATCTTGTGGTCATGTTTTTAGTATTTTTAATATCGAAATGCTTCTGTTCTTAGGTTTCTACCTTCTTTGACTTCATTAATTACTGGAGGCGTGACTAATTTGGGTTAGTGTGATGAAGAAAAAGAATGTAAGAGAGTAAACATTTCTTCAGGATATTCTAAAGAGGAACTTCCTGAAAGTATTGCCAGCATTCATAATAAGGGGCCCACTAACTTCCTATGGGTGATACAGGTGTACATTTTTTGGGCATGAGACTTTGGTCTGATTTCTCTGCCAGTTCAAGTCTCATCCCAGAGGTGGGCAAAGAAGAGATCTGGAATAATCCTTTGCAAAACAGACTCTGTAGAGATGGTTATGCCTGTTAGGAAATAGCTACTATAGGAAATAGCTACTAACTTTTCCTACTGTTAGCTCAAGCTCTTGCCTGGGATATTTGTGTTTTCCAGTTTGTGAATGACAGAAACAAGGTGAACTGGAGCATCCAGGCTGGTAGTCATTTCCGCGTTTGGTTATTTCTCTCCGTAACTGTAATAGATCAATCTAGTATGTTCATATTTGTCTACTGTTCATGATACAGCATCTGAGCAAATGTGACAGTGGGAGAGGGTATTTTTTTAGGAAAATAAAGAAAAGGTCGTAAGCAGGAAAATCAATAGCAACCTACCCCAGGACATCTTCATTATCGGTGCACTGAGGACATATCTGTTCAGTCAAATCCAATAGAAATGGGAGGGAAGGAAGAGGTTAATGGAAGAACACATAGGGGGTGGGTGGGAGAAGAGAGAGAGAGAGAGGCAGGGGTGGAGGTAGAGATAATACTATAGGTACACTCTATAGAGATGTCAGAACTGTTGATTTATTGATCAGCCAACTATATCTGCCTGTGGTCTACCTTATTTTCCACTTAAATTTGGGTTTGACTTCTCTTTTCTGTTTCAAAGTTAAGAATCTTAGAGTAATAATTAAGTTTAAGTTAATGATACTTTAAAAGACCCTAGATACAGCATCTAACCTTGTGTCTCTCACCTGGTGGGCTTGTTATACAGTTTACGATGGAGAGATAAAAGCAATATCAAAAGAAACATATTAAAGTTGTTAATACATCGGTATGTAATCATTTTCAAGGAAATCAATAGTGATTTCCTGCTCTGAAGTATAGAAATGAAAAAGGGAATGGTTTTCTATTTAGGTTGTATTTTTGGAATGTGTAGGTTTCTCTGTTCCTTATGATGTAGTCCATTATCTGAGAAGACTTCTGAGTATCTTTGTGATAAAATATTTTACAATAGCCACAATTCCAAGAAGAACAGGTATGGATGGAACTTTTTATCAACACACAAGGGTTTTTTTTGTTTTTATTTTTGTTTTTTTTTTTTAAACTCTTCCCTTCTTTTCAATTTAATGATGTGCCAATTCTGTTTTCTTTTCATTACCTTAACTAACTGGCAAGAAAAAAGGTTCTATGAACCAGCACAAGAGTCTGGCAAGAGCAGTGGTAGAGAGTTTTTCTCCAAACCTTTATAACTACCCTAATAGCACTTCACATTAAATTAACACCCAAAGCTTAAGCTCCAGAATGGACAAAGGTATAATCATATACATTTTTCTATCTCTTTATTTTACTTTTATCCACATCTCACATGAATCCACATTCATGCCAAGGACATTTTTTTCTCCGTTCTGATTGTGTGCTTTAAGAACCAATCACTTTACCCTGACCCGTGCTTGAAACCAATTCCTACCTGCCTATCATAGAGCATTTAAGATAATTCTCCAGTCACATAGTTTAAAAGTCTTATTGAAAAAAAAAAGGCCAAAAGATTGTTTTTGAAATGATCACAGAGTTTCAGATTTGCAGCTGTCGATTAGCCACTGCTCTTTACATCTCTCCCAAGAAGAGAAAGAAATGACTCCAATGACTTCGCTTCTTTGCTCAGATTTAATATCCATGGATCTCGCTATCTCCTCTTTTAGAAGATTTTGGTCTTTTATTCTAAGGACTCACAATAGAAAAGGCAGTGACACCTGGGGTACATATGTTTTTCTAAGACATCGGAAACTCTTTCACTTGGGAAAGGACTGTGTAAAAAGTCTGCGCCTGGTCAGTTTTATATAGATATTTTTAAACAGGAGGATTAATGGCAATATAACACCTTTTCTTTCGGAGAGATTCTTTTGAAGAGCTGGAAAGATTAAGTGTGTAAGAAGAAACCTCGGATTTTTCAGATTTTGCTCAATGTATAGCAGTGTCCTTATTGTTTTCGGTGCAACTATGAACAGGAGAATGTGTAATAAAACCGCACAATTTGACAGATTTAGACAGCTGGCTCCCTTACCAGAAGTTCACATTTTGTTAATGTCACCCACGCTGAATAAGGGACGATTAGATGTTAAGGTCCATTTACGAAAATGGTTGTCAGGACATTTTTTTTTTTTAATTGTAAAACTTTCTGTGATGGAATTCAGTAAAAGGGCTATGAAGAGAAAGCAACGGAGACAAAAGACTGCTATTAACCTCCAGATGCAGGCTACTGCAGGTTCAGGGCAAGATTTGTCACACTCTTGGGCCAATGAAGTGTTAGTGTGACTAGGAGGGACCACCCCTTTCCTGGGGTAAGAGGGCAATTTGGTCTCCATGCTCATTTAATCCGGAGACTTCTTTGAATAGACTGTCAATTGAATCTAAATTGTGCAAAATTATGCATGCACTTTTTAATGCAGGCTATTGTTCACTAAGCACTGAACCAAGGTTTCTCAACCCATTTCCATTCGGCATGAGGTCACTTGAAACTTAAGTAATCATATATGGAAGACAAGAGCAGTGTACTTAAACAACCTTTCTACATAAATGCTCAGTGTGCTTTAATTGCAAATCTCTCACCTTAACACAATAGAGAAATACTAGTTACACGATTTTATTCTTTTTAATTGAGGCTCACATTCCTATAGGTAAGGAGCAGATTTGGAAAGTCAGCCTGTGTTGCATAATCTACGTTAGTGTTCGATTTAGATTCTGGAAGAACAGATGTTTACAGGACAACCTAGAGCTAGTGTGCACATCATGAGAGATGTTTTCTCAGTAGTGCCAAGAGGCCTTATAATTTTGTTAGGACCTGAATGTGGAGCGCTGGCCTCGAAAACCAGTAGGAAAAATGTCTATCAGACTTTCGCTGCTTTCAATTAGAACATGGCCTCTCTTTAAAAACCTGAACAGAACATTTACAAAAAATTATTCATACATTAACCAAAGAGGCTTTTCATCGAGTTCTAAAGGAACATATACATTAAAACTCATATTTGGCGAGAATTATTATTTAAAAAATTTGTACAAGTGACAGCTTACATAGCCAAGATTTGTTAAGAACAAGTGAGCTCTTCCCCAGTGAGTTTGTTCAGTGGGAAATCTGCAACATTCTAATCACACATACACTGACAGTCTTGCTATGGTGAAAAGCGCTTTACATAAGTTTAATGCTGGAATTTTATAAGGATTGGCTGTTTTCTTGCTTTTTCATCCGTCGTTAATGATTACATGTTGGCACAAGGATACATGGCTAGATTAGATCCACAGCACATTAAAGACTGTTTGCTCACTCCCCTTCTTTCCAATTAAGTTGGTGAAAAATGTAACTTTAGTATTTTACAGGACAAGGCAAAGGTGTTTCATCTAGGTGATGTCTATATTATAAAAATAAAATTAAAAATATAAATAGGTAACACAAACCCAGTGCCTATTGTTAGATACAATATATAATAAAAGCAGACCTTTTAGGAAGATTGATTTTAGAATATGCTATTATGATTTAACTATAAAACACCTGAAAACAATCTTGAGATTAAACTAGAGTAACCAGATTTCTCGGCCAATAAGAAGGTAAGTGAGTAACATTCTGTAACTGGATACACGGACACAAACGAAGATTACAATTTTATATCAAGTCTCCCATTTGGAAATTCATCAGGGAGTTCTGAAACATTCTCTCACATTATAATCCTTTAATATAAAAATATTGCCTTTTTTTTTATTAGATCCATCAGATTGCACAGTCATGTTTCAAAACTCCATTAAGTTGACTTTAGTTATTACAGACAGAAAATTCCTGGGAAGTCAAATAATCTCCTCTGGTGACATAAAAATTCCGTTATCAATTTACAATGGAATTTCTGTGTAAATTACTCCACACAAGGAAATATATATTTTTAAAACCCATCTGTTATGCAACCACACGTATAGGGGTTGTGAGTGTGTGTGTGTATGTGCCTAGGTGAACAAACGTGCCAACATACACACACAGGATCTGCCCATTTCTGGAAAATTATTTTTAAATTAATAAAAGAAAATGAAATCACAGGAAGTGTGTAGTGGGATAACAGTCTTTCTTTTTAATGACAGGATAAAAAATAAATGCCCATTGGAAAGGAATATTCAAACAGTCCCAGAAACTATACAATGTAACTTGTTAGATCCAACAAATAAGATGTCATGTCAATGATCTGATCAAGAATACCTGCCCGGGTCACTCGGCGGATGTTTCTGTCCACTTGTTCACACTGAGGACCAAGATATCCTTTTTTACAGAGGCACTTGTTTGGTCTAACACACACACCTCCATGACGACATGCTGGCTCGCATTTTGCTGGGAGGGGGAAAAAAAACAAGCAATAAAATCACACTCTCATTCTGTATGTCAGAAACAGCACCGAGTAGGAGGCCAACAAATATTTGATGAGTAGGGGAAGGGAGGGGGAGGAGGAGGTAGCCAGTCATGAATGATCCAAAAGATAATGAATGCAAGAAGGAAAGCAGGTTATGCGGGGGCTAGAAGTCAGTAGAGAATGGAAGACATTTCCAGGGAAGCAGAGATCATGGGAAACAATTTCAATCCCTTGCGGAACTGACTCTGTTTAAAACGAGGATTTCAGTTCTTGCAAACCTCTGTTCCAAGTAACTCTAAGTTCCCATGCCTCCCGGGCAGGACCTTAAAATGGGAGGGGCCTGGCCTGAAAGGGAGACCTAGCCGCTTCAGCATCTTCAGTGCAGTATAAAGGAACTGTCAGTTCTCAGGTTAAGTTAGACGGGATCTCTCCCACGTGGACCGCCTCGGATTCTTCTTCCTCTTTGCTCCCTGGGAGCGCATTCTATGGCTTCATCTCCCATTACACTTTCTAGCCCCTGCTTGGGGCAGTGCGGTCAGCCAGGGAAGGATATTCATAGCAATCCTTTTCAGGGTTCCTCTATAAACAGGATCTCTTCCTATAAGGATTTTTACTACTACAATGGGAAACGCAGCAGACTTCGCACCTGAGTGACTCAGTCAGCTAAATGTCTGACTCTTGGTTTTGGCTCGGGTCATGGCTCCAGGCTGGTACGGAGGCTGCTGGAGATTCTCCCTCTCTCTCGGCCCCGCCCCCCCCCACGCCCCGTTTGCACACTCTCTCTAAAATAAATAAATAAATAGACAAATAAATAAATAAATTCTCTTAAAAAAAGATCTACTGCTAAAATGAGATGCAGAGATAAGTTGGTTGTATATGTTAACTGTGTTTTACTGATGGGCTAAAACTGGGATGTGCAGCAACTATAGACAGAATTGAATTCCTTGAACATGTTTCTTTATACTTTTAGGGGACAAGGTTATTTTAACCTTTTCAAATGCATTAATTAAAACCCAGGGGTCTGTGGCTGACAAATGAAAAGGAAAAAAACGAGAGAATAATTAGAGGGTTTTTTTTTTTTTAATTTCTAAGAGATGAACTATGTTAGTGTATGAATAAAGCTCTTGCTTGGGTCAAAAACATCATGAATAGATTACTTTTATAAAATGGTTCTGGTTTATCATATATTCAAACTATTTAAACCAACTAGTAGAAAGATGAAAGTACTGAAATCAAACTTTATGTTATCTCAAAGAATGTCTATTTTCATCTACATCACCTATTATTATTATTATCTATAATGGTATGTATAATGCCACCTATATTCAAAATAATTTGTTTACCCTCAGTTTAAACATACTATTACCAGAAGGCACTCAGTAAATTTTTGTTATCTGCTAACTTGAGGTGACTTAAGAGGTCAGACAAAATACAAAGTAAGAAGTACAACAGAATGGACACTGTATAAAAGAAGCAGAGAGAATAGGAATCGTCAGGCATCAAAGGGAGCAGAAGAAAGATATAGTATCAAGAATTAGAATATTTGTGCATTTGAACAATGATTCTCATTTTTAGGTCAACTATGGAAAAAGAAGACAGAATGGGTCAATAAAAATAAATATTTGTTTTAACTGATGTAATTACTTAGAGCTTTAATTATGATAGCTCTCTCCTAGACATATAACCCTATTATTAATCAACCAGATAGGGTTATCCCTGCTGAAGCAATTTAAGCTTTAAATGTATACTGTATGTGTGACTTTAAATGTTGGCTACATTTTGTTAGACAATATATAGACAAGTTGTGGTTATAATTTTTGAAACAAATGTATGTTTAGAATAAAGAAAAGACAACATTTAGACATTAAAGATAATATAAAATATGAATTTGAACACATTTTCATTGGCAAGAGATACTTTAACATCTGAGATAGCAGAGATCAAGTTCTTTGTTGTTTGTAAGAAAATGCATATGCATTTAAAAATGCACTTATCCTTATGGGAAACTTCTTCCAGTTTTACTGAGAAATAAATGGCAGGCATTGCTGTGTAAGTTTCAGGTACACAGCATGACAGTTTGGTTTACATATTCTGTGAAATGATTCCCACAACAGATTTAGCTAACACCCATCATCTCATAGATAAAAGAAAATTTCTCCTGAAAATGCACTTTCAACACATACATCTTAAACTAGGTGTCTGAATTTATCTAATTTTCTTCACATCAAGCAGAATTTAAACATCGTTGCATGTAATTGAGGAAATCCCTGGTTAAAGGATAGAGTAACCCTGGGATAAATCTCTTTGGCTGTCTTTGAGCAGCTGCACACCTAGTTGATGGGTCACAAGGGAGTGGGAAAAAGAATTAAAAAATCTCATAATGTGCCTCTAGATAATTGCGTTTTCCCCTTTTATTTAATAACACCCACTGAAAAACCCTGTTTTTAGTGCACTGTAGCAAGAAAGCAAGCAGTAAAGTTAGGGAGGGCATTTATGGGGTGTCTGGAAAATGCTGGCACTTGGAGAGGGGCTTTGCAAACACTAGGTCATTGGCTGGTGTGAAATCTCAAACCTAGGACTGAGAGCCTGTACAGATGATTGAGTTGTGCTGTGTTCATTCTGTACCATTTGAAAGGACTCAATTATTTAGAAGTCTTTTACATTTACGACTAACTTAAAGAAGTGAATTGTTTACAATAGGAACACAGGAAAGATTTCATTTGCAAGTTCAGAAACAGACTAAGCGTTATTATGATAAATGGATAAGTTTTGAACCGTTGATCATTCTAGAAGAAATAGCTGATGTTACGTTCTTGAGTTCCCAAGGACTGTCCAATGCCCGGCCTTTCCTGGGGACAGCACAAACACTCACCAATTCTGCAGAAGTCTCCTTCCCATCCTGGGGTGCAGCAGCACTTGCCCGTGGGGGTACAGTAGCCGTTCCGACAGAGCCGGGAACACTCCGAAGTCAGTGTCTGCGCAGGTTGCACCGTGGCTTTGCATTCCTCAGGCATTAGAGGTCTGCATCAAAAGACAACGTTTCCATGTGGACGTTGGTTGAAAATTAGTATTAGGATGAAACCCAGTGGTTTTGTAGCTTGCAAAGAATTTCTTTTGCTTTCTAAGGAGACCTTTCTTTTAAGTGGCTCAGAAAGACTGACAACTTTCTGAGAGTAGAAGATCCACCCCAGCAAGCAAAACCTAACTGACCAGTTTTGAACCAGAGAATATATTAAATATTAAAAGGAATTTTATCGTGATCAAAATTCATTAAAACTGTAATTATATCGATATTTTCCATTCAGTAGCTAAACATTTCTAGCAATTAAAATTCTTAAAAAAATATAATGATATTTTAAAACATTTTTCCCAGATCTACAAAAATTATTAAGAATAGTATCTAAGATAGTTTTCGCTCGTTATTGGCATATTTGGAAATATCACAGAGCTGAAGGCATTCATCTAAATGAGCACTTGCAGCCTAAAAAACTTGGGAATCCATTTTTGTTTCATTTCACGTTTCTCTTGAAATACCTGTCTCAGATGGATTTTTCTTGTGTGTGTGTGTGTGTGTGTGTGTGTGTGTGTATGTGTATGTGTGTGTACTATTGACTCAAAATTTCAACCCTTTATGCAAAAAATAATCCACATATATATACATTTTTATATATACATATGAATTTATATATATATATATACACACAGATATATTTTGTAATCTATGAATAAAAAGAATGCTATCAACAAACAGAAACAAACATCATATCTGTTAAGTAAAAAGTCATAGACTTTAATTGCTCTACGACTTTAGAGATGCCTTCAGAAGATTTTTATGGTTCTTACTGTTTTCGACACAAGAGGTTGTCTTTCAAGCTGAGTGAGGCTGGAAGCATGGTCACAACCACTCATTACCTAATCTTGGAGAAACAACAGGCAGTGGTACTTCTCTATCAGTCACTGTGCCTGGGCCGCAGTGTGGTGAGAAGATTCTTTTCAGTTCAGGAATGTAAACAAAGGCTCATCACTGCTCAACTCACCACCATTAAGATGGCCAAGGCAGTTGGACTCCTTAAGTACCGTTAACAAAGAAGGTGATAATTATAGGTCAAAGCCACTAAAAGAAGTAAATGATATAGCCTTCGGAGATAAGCCAATAATTTGGCCCTGTAGACTCCAGTTTTCTCGAGATAGGTTATCTTGTTATGTCCTTCTGGCAATATAAAGTGATAATACTTTGGGGCCTAACTTCAGGCTATTCCTACGATGATTCAAAACCGTATTCAAAATATATAGTGACTTCTTTAGGTCCTCTCTCCAATAAACGTCTAACTCTGTGTTGAAAGTACTGTGTTTGCAACTACTGTGACAATTCAGAAAACTCCCTTAAATCTATTCAACCTCTTTTTAAAATCTAGAAGTGGTCAATTTATGCGAAAGGTCGTCAAGGCATTCTATGGACTGCGTGTGTTCCCACTCAGACAACACTAATGAATAATTTCCATGGGTTCCCCAAGAGAGTCTTTCTGGGGGTAATGGTGGGGGGCAGGTTGAGGTAGAGAAATAGTGAAATGGGTATGCCACGGAAAGTGGAGGCATTAACTTCGCCTTCCCGTTTTGTTGCTCTGTGTTGTTGGCTCTAATTCTTCCTCAATAAAATTCTTACTTTGTGAAACCATGATGTCATTTTTGATCGCTAGAAGAGCTGTTTTTCAATAGCCACTGAAGTTTCTTTGAGTTGATGGCATTTATCCTCTGAGGCTGTGGCATTCAGTAAACAGGTATTTTACTGGTAACTGAAATTCTGTTTATGCAATTTCTACTGATTACTCCCTCATTCACTGTCTTTCTGACTCATTCAAAAAGAGATTCTAAACTAGGGTGTGTCAAAAATATATTACATGTTGGGGCACCTGAGTGGCTCAGTTGGTTAAGCGTCCAACTCTTGGTTTCAGCTCAGGTCATGATCTTGGGGTCATGGGATTGAGCCCCGCATCAGGGGTCCATACTCAGCAGGTGACCTGCTGGAGATTTCCTCTCCCCTCTATACAACGCCACATGCTCGCTCTCTCCTTCTCTAAAATAAATAAATCTTTAAAATATATATGCTTATATAAAAAATATGTATATTTATATATTACATATGAGATACATGATATATATTTTATATATATCATATCATGCTATATATAATGCAAAATATGCAGGCACATAGCTCATACACTACTTGACAATATGGTTTATGGCTGAGTGGATGAATTTAAAGAGGAGAAGACATCATTTAGAGCAAGAAGGTAAATTACCCGTTAAACAACCACCACCAGAAGATGTTGCCCATCTGAGGCAAAGTGTAGGGACACTGATTTGTGTGCACTGGGGAAATGAATGAGGATATGACAAATCAGGACCCAAGAGTGAAATAAAGTTCTTCAGGAGAGGGCATCTGCCTCTTGCTTCCCTGCCGATCCTCCAGTTAGATGCTTTGACTGTTTTTCACCAAACATTCAAATATGTGGAAACTCAGATGGAGTGGGGTGGGGGAGTGGGGGGGTGGGGGGGTGGGGGGGTGGGTCAAGTTGTTTTTTGCCTAAGATTTAGTAAATGCTTATCTAGTTGTGGATATAATTATTTCATACTTGGGCCTGTTTAGTTTATATAAAACTATGTGGCTATCATATAGGAACATGATTCCCTTAAGATTTTATTTAAATACCCAGAAAATAATCCTTTTTTTCTTTAATGAAGTGGCCAACTAACATTCCTCACTTAGCACTTTAAAGAAATCCTCTCCCTCTCTTTAAACTGTTATTCTACTGGGAATCCATTAATGGAAAATTTTCATGAAGGACAGTCCCCTCCCCCCTTTTTAAAGTAGGTTTTAATTTTTTTAAAAAAGATTTTATTTATTTATTTGACAGAGAGAGATCACAAGTAGGCAGAGAGGCAGGCAGTGGGGCGGGGGTGGGGGGGAGGCTCCCTGCTGAGCAGAGAGCCCGCTGTGGGGCTTGATCCCAGGACCCTGGAATCACGACCTGAGCCAAATGCAGAGGCTTAACCCACTGAGCCACTCAGGCACCCCCAAGTAGGTTATTTTTAACATGGGGCTTGAATTCATTACCTTGAGATCAAGAGGCCCACACTTATTGACTGAGGCAGACAGGTGCTCCAAGGACAACCCATCTCTCATAGAATGTCACTTCTCTTAATGGTTGTATTCCCTTTTCTCCTTTCCCATCCCCATTGAAATGAAAGCTTTCTGAAGGCAAAAGGGACATATTCAATCCTCCTGAAGACTAGTCAGTCACTCACTCAGGCAAGTACTATGATCTTTATGGGGTAAGACAAACAAAACAGGGTTCCAATCCTCATGGAGACACCACGGAGCAGACAGACATCTGAACACAAAAGTCTAACATGGTGTAACCTTTGTTCGATGTAGGTGCATGTGAAGTAACACAAGAACACAGACAAGGAAGCAATTAGTTTAGGATTCAAAGATGTTTTACAAGATGACATTTAAACCACCGAAGTATTTTATCTCCTTCAACTACTTATATTCAGAAGAGCTAGAAAACACTACAGAAGCATTCAATAAGTGTTTATTGAATGCATATAGGACTATGTTTCCCTCTCTTCCCCTGTGTCCCTCCAGGCTCTAGGAAAATGTGTAGAATATGGAAGATACTTAAAAGGCTATTGAATGAATGAATAAATATAAGGATATGGAATTTTAAGAGAGTGCTTGTTTCTTTTCTGTGCTACTGAGTAAAGATATTAGGAATATATGGACTATTTAGGGGAATGATATCATTAAAATCTAGCTGTTATACTTCTGTATCATAAGCTTAAAACTAAAAACACTTGCTATATTTCTGTCGCCTAAATTAAGTCAAGACTTACAAAATTTTTCTAAGGAATGGTTAAATTCATTTTCAATGAAACATTTTTACATTATAGTCATAGTAAATAAACAACCGACAAAGAAGTAAGCATGATATGAAGATAGGATTGTCTTCTCCTCCAACTGGGAATTATACCAATGTAATTTAAAATTCATTTTTCTGGGGGTGCCTGGGTGGCTCAGTGGGTTAAGCCTCTGCCTTCAGCTAGGGTCATGGTCTCAGGGTCCTGGGATCGAGCCCCGCATCGGGCTCTCTGCTCAGTGAGGAGCCTGCTTCCTCCTCTCTCTCTCTCTCTCTCTCTCTCTCTCTCTGCCTACTTGTGATCTCTGCCTGTCAAATAAATAAATAAAATCTTTTAAAAAATTCGTTTTTCTGGTTATGTATTTGATAAAGTCTAACAAAGAGTTTTGGTTATCCCAACCGTCCTCCTCCACTCACTCTCTGTTCTAGTGACATTTCTTCCTTCCACTGAAAAGAACAGAAAATTGCTTTACATGCAATGAGGAGAACAGAAAAGGGAATAAAACAAGTAAATGTGAACTTTTATGGTCTCACCTTGAAATAGACCATCACATGTGTACATAATTACTACATATACACAACTACATGGCATCGAAGCAAAAATCTAGAGTATGTATTTACGTATACATATGTACATATACATATACGCCTATAGTGATAGGTTACCTCATTCTCCATTCTTATTTTTATTGGACTGGAAAGTTGGGTGTTTTAATGTAAGTGTACTAAAATTGCTTAAATAATTTTGTTCTTCTTTTAAACAATCACTTTCTTAACTTTTGGATTCTTATCTCTACTGAATAAAGTACAAGATAGCTTTTAAAGTAGAAAATTTAACCAAAAGGATATTGATGTTTGTAATAAGTAATATATCAAATAATAAGTAATAAGAATATATCAAACCCATTTGTTGATAATTATCTCTATAGCCTTCAAACCCAATTTAAGTCAGAAAAATACACTTTATAATCTTGACACTTGCAATGAAACAATAAGGACTAGTACCAAGAAATTGTCCGATATTCTTTAATGCATAAAGCATTGTTTCTGGAAATGTAAGATGTTTTCTTAGAAACCCACTCTGTCTGGGTTTGAGTAGAAGTATAAAGGTTGAAATACTTTCTCGAAATAAAGGAAGAAGTTGAGAAGCATAAGTGATTTGTAATATATCCTACATGATGACTTGTGACTAGCTAAAGCCAACAATGAACGTCTCCAGGTAGTGAGATTATAGATGGTTTTAATTTTATGATATTAAATTTGACAAATGAATAAACAAATCAATAAGTGAGAAATCCTCTGTGTACTTGGATGGCAGGACAGGGATAATCCTGAGTCTGAGTAGGTGTGCTTTTCAGATTGAGTACGTTAGAAATCTGTCTATTGAGTTTTCCACAAAAAGTGAAGGGACTCATTCTGAAATTTTTGTTAGGGGCCTAGATTTTAAATTCATGTCATTGTCAAATAAGGTAATAAATTGTACTAATACTCACTTGTAAAATCCTGACTCATTAGAGGTTTCAGAAGAAGTAGTCATTCTAAAGCTTCTCTTAGTCAGCCCTCTGCTTCAGGGGGGAAGGTGATGTAAGAGCTGTCTTATTCTTGAGCACCTGGGTGGCTCAGTCAGCTAACATCTGCTGTCAGCTCAGGACATGATCCTAGGGTTCTGAGGTCAAGCACCAGATTGGGCTCCCTGCTCAGCTGGGAGTCTGCTTCTCCCTACCCACCTCCCCTGCCCCGCCCTGCCGCTATGCCCGTACTCGCTCTCTCTCTGTCTCTCAAATGAATAAATTTAAAAAATCTTTAAAAAAAAAAAAGACCCCAAACTGTCTTATTCTTTAATCCATATTCACATTGAGACACCTGGAAAAATGTTCCTTTGCTACTGCAACCTTTGCAAAATTAGTTTTCTTGAATGCTTTTTCCTATTCTCATGTGAAAGGGAAAAGGGATAAGTCTAAATCCTTATTACCCAAATCATGGTACCAGACCAGAAGAACCAGCATCACACAGGAATTTCCTAGAAATATAGAGGCTCGGGCTCCTCCCTAGACTTAGTGTGTCTATACTCTCCCCAGTTTGTCATGTGATTCCCATATATATTCAAGTTTGAGAAGCACTATTCTAAGTCAAGGCTACTTCCAGCCAGTAGGAATCAATGTGGCCATGAATTAGTGTGGCCAGGGGCTTCCAGGGAGAGAATGCTTTGAAACTGTATGCTTGGATGGAGTCTTCACTCCTGCACAGGCAGGCAGGCTTTGGAAGCCACCACAGATTCTCTGGTTTAATGGGTTTCCTTACTGTGAGCATTTGATATGCAGCGATAATCCATAACCACTCCTCCTTTCGCCAGTACTCAGCGTGCTCTTTTACCTAAAAAAGGGTAAGGGAATGGAGACTTCTCCTGATGGGATAGATTTTACTGTTTCCCACTTGTCTAGCCTGGGGCATAGGCGTAGCCCTATCTTCGTAGAATGGCCTGGCATAATCATTTCAATGCTTTTCTCCAAGGTCAATACATAAATTGATTTTTTTCTTTAGTCTGAATGTTCACTAAATTCTTCTTGTTCACATTAACATTTCTCTTTTCAGAGTTGGTTCATCCACAAGGAGTAGAAGTTGGGATTTCACTGGATTTACAGCCTATTTTGGGACCATACATAGCCATTTTGTGCCAGCTAGTGAAACAGTACATGATACAAATTCCATTTGGCTTCAAGGAATCTTATACATTCATTCAAGGATATAATACAATCATATCCAGGTAAAAGAACAGAGAAAATGGAATCATTTCTGCATAACCATGCAATATTGGTCTCATTGGAACTTTGTGGCAGTATAGATGGCAATACTCATTTTCTAATAACAGTATTTTTCAAGTGCCATTTGAGGTACTCTTTTAAAAATTATTTCTTTATTTAAGTAATCTCTATACCCAAAATGGGGCTTGAACCAACGACCCCAAGATCAAGAGTCACGTACTCTTTGGAC
Organism: Meles meles; assembly: GCF_922984935.1. Classification (NCBI taxonomy): domain Eukaryota; kingdom Metazoa; phylum Chordata; class Mammalia; order Carnivora; family Mustelidae; genus Meles; species Meles meles. Next base: position 149,890,790 of record NC_060067.1, read on the forward strand.
AGAGCCAGCCAAGTGCCCCCTATTTGAGATAGTCTAAAGGAATACTGTTCTTGACATTATATCACAGGTAGGCTGCAGAAATATCCTTTTAAAAAAATATTTATTTATTCATTTGAGAAAGAGGGAGAGAGAGCATAAGCAAGCAAGTGGGGGGACAGGCAGAGGAAGAGAATTTCCCAGCAGACTCTCTGCTGAGCGTGGAGCCCCATGAGGGGCTCGATTTCACAACCCATGAGATCATGACCTGAGCTGAAACCAAGAGTCAGACAGATCCTTAACTGACTGAGCCACCCAGGCGCACCAGAAATATCTTTTTATATATGTCCCAAGCAACCTTGATACTGGAGTAAAGGGAAACAATTTAAATTCAAGGATAGCTCTGAAGTTATATGCATTAGGTATCATGTTAAAAATTTTAATTTGTACTGTGTATTTCTAGAATTCCAATTTAGGATGGAGAAAGCCTTATTTCCAGACATCGCTTTGAACTATTACATTTCTCTACTCAACTATATGCTGAAAATATGGGCTTGGGCCTTGGCCGTTTTTCTGAGACCAATGTCATCTTCTTTTGAAGTCTGCAGTTTAAATGCTGAGTATATGCTTACTTAGAAATAGTACTGATTGACTCTAATACCTGAGCAGTTTGGGATTGAGTGAGCACTGAACTTAAGGGGGGAGGAGGCAGTGATGATTTAGTGAGGGGAGCTACGGATTTGGCTATCTAGTGCTGACAAGATTCTCGAACTTTCACAAATCTCGCTTAATTTTGTTCTACATCTGAAGATGCAACCATAATAAAAGCTAGTTACACATAGTCTGGAACTATCTTCTGGACCAGTGTTCTTTCAACTCAACAGGCCCTCTTTAGGAATAATCCAGTAAGGCATCCGTATTTCATGCCCTGCTAATCTCACCATCCAAACACCACCACCACAATACACAAGTATCTGAAAGGATGTGTGGATCTCCTTCATTCAGCTTTTCAGGTTAACTCAGTGTATATATATTTCCATGTGGAAATCAGGAAATGAAAAGTTATGTATTTCCTTAAAGGGAAAACCTAGGAAAAATAATTAATGAGACTAGATGGTAATGACATCTTTTTACAAACCAAAAATGGCCAATTTAGTAAATTGCCTTCAGTGTCTGTTGCATTATGTTTTTAATGTCCTAAATTCAGAAACTGGTCTACTCCCACTTATTAGTGGTGAATATAGAAAAACAGGCCTTTCCACTTTAATTCAACGTACACATTCCTGAAAAATCTTGTATGCTACAAAATCGCATACTAAAAATAATAGGGCTGATGGGAAAAATAGGGTTGGGGCAGACCACTGAAGATCGGTGCAACTTATTAAGTAAAACACTAAAACAGTAAAATCTGGTACCTAGGGGGGGAGTTTGGGCAGCCTTGTGAGCTTGGGCAGGAGATGGAGGCTGCCTCAGTTGAGTTCAGGAATACCTAAAACCCGAATGGTGGGTGGCGGTGGGCCATGAGCTCTTGGGGGAACGTGCAACCTGCAGAGAGCCCAGGCTGAAGGAACACCTCACTGGGGAGGAGAACCCAGTACAGACGCTTGTTTATTTTACCTCTCAGCTCAGAAACCTCCTCTGCTTTGCAATAGCCTGGCTGAGGGTTTGTTCTTTTTCTTATAATTCTGGCCATACTTGCTTGGAAAGCTACATAATTTCCATGTTATGTAGTCATCATTCTCTTTTATATGTGAGCTAATTAGTGTTGAAGAAAAGCACAGTGGAGCAGAACGGACTGGGTCAGGGAGCCAAATCATGGTGAATTTTACCTCTCTCAGTATCCATAGCTCTCTGGGCCATTAATTTGGCAATTTATAGTGTATAATGTTCTCACATAATTGTTTTTGTCCCAAAGTGTTATTTATCTCAAATAATATTTATATTTTTGATAATGCATGTGATCCCCAATTAAAATAAAAACAAGCTCCTTAGAGGATGGTACTAAGTTCCCCCTTATATTCTCCCTCTACAGCACATAATACATGATCTTGAATACAGGGACAGGTACAAGATACTTGTAGACAGATTAAATCTCCTGATTTAATCTTGGAGTATAACTGTACTTACTTTGATATGATAAAAATAAAAAATGGAAAAAAAATGCCACTGCTGCCTAATATAAAGAAGGAAAGATGGGGCGCCTGGGTGGCTCAGATGGTTAAGTGTCTGCCTTCGCCCCAGGTCATGATCCCAGGGTCCTGGGATGGAGCCTTGCATTGGGCTCCCTGCTCAGTGGGGAGCCTGCTTCTCCCTCTTCCTCTACTGCTCTCCCTGTTTGTGTTCTCTCACTCTCTCTGTCAAATAAATAAATAAAATCTTAAAAAAAAAAAGAAGGAATATATTCTGTTCAGAATTATTGTCCAAAAGCAAGTTTGAACTTAAAAACTTAATTCATAAACCATAATTTTAGGTAAAAAATGTGAGACATGAAATAAGAAATGTTTGTAATTGGGAAAATAGACATTTCAAAAAATATTTTGATTACACTATAATTCAAAAGACTTAGAGGCCTACAGTATCATCAAGTCATTTTTTTTTATAAATCACTAAATAATAATAATAAATCTTTTTCCCACTTAAAGCTGTAGAAGTACCAGTGTTTTAATTTTATATCAGAGGAAGGCAGAATTTTAAAGATCGCTGAACACTTTAAATAGGAAGCAAAAATTAGACACAAGCTTCTGTCCTTTAACAGAACACAAGAGGGGCAACTGGTTGGCACAGTGGGTTAAGCCTCTGCCTTCTACTCAGGTCATGGTCTTGGGGTTCTGGGATCCAGCCCTGCATCAGGCTTTCTGCTTAGCAGGGAGCCTGCTTCCCCCTCTCTCTCTGCCTATTTGTGATCTCCCTCTCTGTCGAATAAATAAATGAAATCTTAAAAAAAAAAAACCTTAAAAAAATAAATAAAAGTTTACAACTCCTTTAAAGAAAAAAAAAAAAGAACACAAGAATGTCAGTTTACATTCTCTTTTAAGACTATTAGGGTGACAAATTCCCAAATTTTGATGTTACACTTTTTGATTCATTTGTCAATGTTGACAAAAGCAAAAGCAAGTCATGTGAACTTTTAACTTGAGCACAATGAATTAGTTTAAAAAAAAAAATACACCTTATTCAGGGTGCCTGGGTAGCTTCATTGGTAGAGCATGTGACTCTTGATCTCAGGATTGTAAGTTCAAGGCCTGTGTTAGGTGTAGAGATTACTTAAAAATAAAAATCTTAAAAAAACAATAAAAATAATTAAAAGTACACCTTCCTCTAGAAAGCATCTTATTGCAAATACATGTAGCTGTTTCAAGCAAGGTTAAATCTGCCTTTATCTCAAATACTGCAATATCTGATGATACACTGCCTTACAATGAAAGTACGGAAAATTCAGAAGATCTGATAATATCCGACTTTTCCCATTGTCCCAGGCAAAGGGAGAAACATGGCAATGAAAAGAAATGCTTTTAGGAGTTTTCAACACTTAACACCTGAGTCTCATTTTGAGAAATATGTTCTTCATTATTTTTCACCTTATATCTTTTTAACAAGCGCCTTCGGAAAGTGGCAATTCAACCAAGTCTTCATTGCAATCTGTATAATTACTCTAGGCACTGATATTCTAACATTCAAAATTGATAGTTTAAGAGAGACTTTAATTAGCCTAAAGTAGAGCATTCCTTTGAATGCTATGCATATCCAGGGAATAGGAGATATATATATAGGAGATATATATATATATCTCCTTATATGAGCCTCTTAAATGACATGGTCACTTGGATAAACTTTTTTTCATAACTTGTTTAATATTTTCTATTTATTTTGAAATCGGTGATAGCTCTACACAGCAGGGTGTACCTGAGCTGAATTTGTTTAAATGTGTGTGCATATATACACATATGCAAATCCTGGCAAAGTAGGACTAAAAATCCAGTGTATCCGTAGGTTATTACCATACATTATGTATGCATGCTCATTCATTCATCAGAAGCTCCTACTTTGATCTTGCCCCATTCTTCGGTAACAGATCTTCAAAATTTCAAATGATATGGGGCAGCTTAGGGAGGACCGCTTAGCCACAAATGTACCGCGCGTCACAACGTAAAGTACAGGGCATTAAGAATAAAATATAAAGGGCAGATAAGAAAATATCTCCGTCTTCCGTTCTCGGATATGTCAAGAAATAATAACAGTGAAACGTAGAACATGCTTCCCTGTCTTTGAGATTTCAAATCCACCATGCTGAATGGATTTTTATAGGGCATATACTTGTTCATGACCTCTAGTGCTCAGAAATTCTGTCATGTTTGAAAACTAGTCCCTGGTGGAGCCCGTGTCCCTGTTAATAGCTGAAAGGTCAATGGAGCTGCTAAACAGTTTGTATTACTGTCCGGGTGGCCATGAAAACACGGCCAGCGGCAAGAGGACTTGGCAGCTGGGTCAACAGGCACTGTGAGGATTTCTCAACCTAGGGGGGCCACTTGCATAAAACTTTGACTGATGAATTGGGACTCGACTGGCTTATTGGGCTAAAGCCTCTCTATTATGTGTGACTTTCTTTAGGACGGCAGAGCTGCCTGCTGGCTCCCTGAGACATACGTGAAGGATAAACAGAACCGATGTCCTCTTACGAAGTGAGTTTTTTTGGGGAAAAAGAAGACAACAACAACAACAACAACGAAAACCAAAAAACAAACCACTCTTCAGCATCTGGTATAATTAGGAGTAGGATGAAGATACTAAGAAGAAAATAAACAAAAGGCAGTAAGGAGGACCACTGAGAGGAGGCGTGGGGAGGAGGCACGGGGATGGGGGGTTGTGGGGAGCAGTCTTTGATACTGGTCACAGAAGTTTGGTGATGCAACATTGCTGTGAAATGACCTCCCAAGCCTGGATTTGCATTGTTAATTTATAGACCTCTCAGGGGAAGGGTCAGTGTGACTTGGTTGGATCACAGATAAGCAGTATGTTAAAATATAGAATGACTGGGTACATAGTAATTGAATCAATACGATTAAGAATACTTTGTTTTACAAATTCCTGGAGAAAGAACCCTGAAAATGTTTCAAAATTTTAAAAAAAATTCATTTGGTCTCATCTGATGCAAAAATTAAAGATCTTCGGCAGCAGTGTGAAAAAAATTGTGTTCTATAAACACAAAGCTTAGAAGGTAGGTAAACTGTTAGAATTGTTTCATTTCCACCCCTCAGGTGCATTCTGAAAAGACTGAATTAAGAGCAAGCATCTAGGGGGTGCCTGGGTGGCTCAGTGGTTAAAGCCGCTGCCTTCGGCTCAGGTCATGATCTCAGGGTCCTGGGATCGAGTCCCGCATCGGGCTCTCTGCTCAGCAGCAAGCCTGCTTCCCTCTCTCTCTGCCTGCCTCTCTGCCTACTTGTGATCTCTCTCTGTCAAATAAGTAAATAAAAAATCTTTAAAAAAAAAAAAAAAAAAAAAAAAAGAGCAAGCATCTAGGGCATGATCTGGACATTTGGAAACTCAGCATCAAGAGCTCTTGAGAGCTCCAGAGACACCTTTACTCCAAGGTTGGAAAGACAACCTTTAAAGCTGAGTGATCATCTGAAAATAATTCTTAAATGCAGGCAATGAATACCAACAATATTAAAGCATTTACCGTGTTTTAAATGTGTGATTTAATCATCTTCAAGAGCACTGCGCAGAAATGAGGAAGGGCCGAAAGACTGAGGAACTTCATTGATGGGCAAAGGGGGAGAAAATGTGAAGGAACTTGATGCAGGCTCCCCCAATAAGGAAGATTCCAAGACAAGACCAGTTGCCTCCCTGTCCTGCCAGGATGGACTTGTTCCTAACAGTTGATCAGTCTTGGGTGGCGTGACTAAGTGAAATTAAAATTATTGCCCACCTCTCTTGTGTCCAGTGTATTCAATCTGTTTTCTGGAATTGCTGGCCAAAGGAGCTCCCCTGACCAGGGCAGGCAGGACCCCGTGCTAAAGACTTTTTGGGACCCAGTGAGTTGACTCAGCAAGCTGGGGGACTGGGCTTAACTTGAACCTAACTCCACTCTCTGACAAGATGCAACTGTTTTGCTTTTGACAATATTCCTGAAGTGTGCTCAGTGTTCTAACATGGAAGGAAATTCACTCCTTCCCTACTTTTTCTTTAAATGACTCCTGAGTTCTACTTAAGGAAAACTGAGTTGTAGTTTTATTGAATTTTCATTTTTTAAAATTATGAATAATGGTATTTGGTTTTTACAACAGATTACCTTGTCATCCTTTTCTGAGATGGATGCCCACTGTAAAATGATTTTGAACTTATGTAAATGATTATGTAACATAAGCCTTAGACCAGATGGTCCTTATAGACTGAGGAAGTCAGTAATGCTGTAACCTCACCTACCTTTGCCAAAATGGCTTCAGAATATCGAAGATGATTTTTATTTTTCTATTTTTAAAGATTTTATTTATTTATCTGACAGACAGAGATCACAAGTAGTCAGAGAGGCAGGCAGAGAGAGAGGAGGAAGCCGGCTCCCTGCTGAGCAGAGAGCCAGATGCAGGGCCGGATCCCAGAACCCTGGGATCATGATTTGAGCCGAAGGCAGAGGCTTTAACCCACTGAGCCACTCAGGCACCCCCAAAGATGATTTTTAAATTCCTTGTCTTCTTTATATGTGAGTGTGTGTGTGCGTGTGTATAGGGAAAAACAGAAAAAAAAACATACACCTATGATAAGAATGTAACTTCTATGACATATAATACAGAACAATTTTTTTTTAAAGTTCATCCGGGAGTGAGCTCACAACCCTGAGATCAAGACCTGAGCTGAGACCAAGAGCTTGATACTTAACCAACTAAGCTACCCAGGCACCCTAAACATAAAAATTTTATAATTCGTTGTTATTCTCTTCCAGGACCATGAGTGAAGTGCTGTGTGAAAATAGTGACTCTGAAAGCATTCTTCTAATGAGTCTGGAGACTCCTCCACAAGACACAAATTAACCTAAGAATTTAATTTGAGTTAGATTTTTGATATAACAAGAAATGTCTGTAACAAGAAATGTTTTCTAGTTGATGAGGCCCTTGCTTCAAATTCTCCCTCAAAAGTTTTGGAGAAACAATTTGGCTCTGTAGCAGACATTCTGAACACTGTCGCACTAGTAATTAGTTTGTGTTTCTAAAATAATCCCGTTCACATACACTAAAGTGTCTGCTTATACAGAACTTCAACTCATCTAGGGAGAAATACTATAATAATAAACGTTGGCATCCAAATTGAAACAGCATGAGCCTCCCAACAAATGTTTATGAAAACATTTGTTTTCTTACAGTCAGCTTCATTTTGAAATTTATGCCCATGTCTGTGTACAAGGACAGTGTGTTTGGGACTCTGTTACTCCCCCCACCTTCTGAAAACCAAACACACATCTTAACCTTGGCCCCACACGTGACAGGACTCACCAGAAACAGGCACCGTAATGAGAAGTCAGGCCTTTCAGGTATGTCACTCTGAGACCACCCTACTAGAGGAGGCCCCGAGATCACAAAGCCAAGGTCCCTTATGGAAACCCTGGTAATTAGACACTAATAATGGATGGAAGGTGTAAAATTGACCTCAACTCACCATCAGCAGACTAAACAATCCAGATGAAGAGAGAAAGATTTTGTGAGGAGGAGGGAGAATTCATTATAATACTACCAGGAAGCTTGTAAAAGCTTGTAAAAGCTTATCAACTTTGACAAACATAGTGGAATAATGACTATTTGGAATTGAAGGGCATGAGATCCGAGTGAAATCCCTAGACATCATTATGAATCGGAAGAATGCTGCTACTTTGTTTGATTTTTGTTCTTAACATCGTCAACTTCAACCATCATCGAAATGTCTGATATTTTTTCCATTCATTACTTTGCTTTTCACAAAGAGGGCATTTGTTTCACACCCAAGGAAGAAAAGATCTCCTACAATGCATGGATGGGTGCTTCTCTTACTGTGGAAGAAAATGTGAATTGTTACATAGAGGAGGAACGTGACCAGGGTGTGACAGATGAATATATGTGATATGCTGACAGACCATTTAGAATTGATTACTCCTCTTCATGTTCTATAGTACCATTGTCAGCTTAAACTTTTCTCAAGAAAGACAGTGTTTTGTGGTATGGGAAAAGGAGGAAAACCTCTAGTCAGTCTGTGATTTTGGGGAAAAAACCTACATCATAACTTACAAGTAGAATGTTTAAATTGTAACTAAATTCATGCTGTTAGCAAACTTTTAGGTTATTAGAATTCCTTCTTCTTAAAGAGACTTGAAATGTGGGGATTTAAATATGCAAATGGGCTCATGAAGATAAATTAGTACAGAGAGAATCTGAAATTCACAGCATGGTATAGCTAGAGTCTGACAACCGTGTGTTCAACAGTAGTGGTACCTGAGGATACTCTAGGTTCTGTGAACAGTTATTTCTAAGCTGATGACTAATATCTTTTTGATAGTATATAATTTTAGCAGCTGTTGATAGTTCCGATGTTACCCATGAAAGGAACAACTGACTAATTATGATTCAAGATAATGCTGCTGTGATGGGTGACTAGAAAGGAGTAGGGGGAATAAGTATATTTTTTAAAAGATTCAATGTTCAAGTCTTCCTCTTGCTGGGATCAATGAGAACATTTCTTCATTTTCCATTTGTTTCGTCACAGAAGCCTGCATGAGAGCTGTGAGCTGCCAAATAGTTTGGAAATGAGGCTCGGATGTTGAACTACCATTTGGCTTATCTTGATTACCTGATGAAAAAATCATACTGAACAGCTGTAAAGTCTGCCAGTATGGTTCAAGTTTTCTAGAAATAACTGGAGAGTTTATTGCTTCCAACATGAAAGCTAAAGCCACAGCCCTACCTCGGGTCTACCTCCGGCATATAACGGAAGAAGATTCCACAAACAGAAGGCTGCTCTCTGATGGCAACAAGAATGACATGACTGTGTGGACACAGTAAGGCTCTAAAGTCCAGCAGAGTCAAGTCCAGCCCTCACAGACTGGAGCTGAGGGTCCTCCCAGGACAGCACTTGGCCTATATGGAAGGCCAAAGTGTTCGTCTTTGTGGACTGGTAACTGCCACTTATCATCACCAATTTGAACACAGTAAAACAACTTGGAGAAACATTATTTGCCTTAAAGGTATATGAAGAGATCTCACCTTTTGGGATCTACGATTTTGTAGAGTTTTCCATTGTGAGTCTGGGTCATACTTTTACTACTTGATAGGATATAAACTTCACCTGTGAAGACAGAAATACAGTAAGTTAATTTACAGTATCACAAGGCCTTACTGCCTGTTGCCTAAGCAGATATTTGATAGAAATCGGTAAGTGGATATTTTATATTTATTTATTTATTTTAAAAAAGATTTTATTTCTTTATTTGACAGAAAGAGAGATCACAAGTAGGCAGAGAGGCAGGCGGCGGGGTGGGGGAAGCCTGATGCGGGGCTCGATCCCAGGACCCTGAAATCATGACCTGAGCCGAAGGCAGCAGCCTAAACCACTGAGCCATCCAGGCACCCCTTATATTTATTTTTTATATCTATTTGTAGTTCTATGTGTATATGCATGTGTGGGTGTATGCGTATTTGTGTGTGTATCTATCTGTATTATCTCCATGTATCCTCAGGAAGATCACTCGCCTAAAGATGGTGAGAATTTTGCAAGTCTATCTTCACGGTGCATTCAGAGTCCAATCACATCTCCCACATCCTACTACTATCCCAGAGCAAGCAGATATCCGTTTCTCCTGGATTAGGACAGCAGCCCCCCAACTGATCCCCCACTTCTACCCTTGCTCTTCAATATTTAATTTCAACATACCAACCCCAGAAATTCTTTTAAAGCAAGTTAGATCATTTAAGTTGGATCATACTCCTTTATTTCAATACCTCCATTGGCTTCTAATCTCTCCTAGAGCAAAAGTAAGTCCTGACATTGACCTCTGATGTCCCCCCTTGTTGCTCTGTCTGACTTTCTATCTGCAGTGTGTCACCCTCTTGTTCCCTCCCTAGTCTCGCTGGCCTCTTGGCTTTGCACACAGGAGGGACCTGTCCCTGTCTCCTACCTAAGGTTGCTGCTGTTTCAGGCTTTTCCTGTCCCAAGCTCCCGACTCCCTCAGCTTCTGTTCTAGGCTCTACCTGTCTCAACATTGGTCCCAAGTTGTTTCTGACTTTAAAATTCACATTTGGTTCTCATTCATGAAATAGTCCTTGATTTAGTCTCTATTTTTGTATTCTACTATACTATGGTTTTTTTTTTTAGCACACTCTACTACTTTCTTACTTCTGGAAAGGATGTTTTTGAGGCTTATACTAAAAATACAGACACAATAGGGAAAAAAATGAAGTTAAGAGGCATAGGAATGTAAGCAAAAAAAATTAATATTTATTTTGTCAAGTACTTTATGTATTTTATTTCACTTAATCCTTACAACGAACCTCCTGGTTTTATAGCTACACACACACACACACACACACACACACACACACACGAAGAAAACAGACTCTCAATACTTTTTGTTTCAAAAACTGCAAAAACCTACTCATTTTCTTATATGGCTCTTTAGTTTTTTTAATCTTCTTAAAATTTTTTGAAGTTTTATCTATTTAGGTAATCTCTACACCCAACATGGAACTTGAACCCACAGCACCAAGATCAAGAGTAGCACACTCCTCCTGTTGAGCCAGCCAAGCACCCACTTTTTTAAAAAAAAAGGAATCCCTAAACCCCACATAGGGTTCTAACTCACAACCCCGAGATCAAAAGTTGGGTTGCTCTACTGACCTAGCTAGCCAGGCACCCCCCCGAACCCCCGCATGTAGCTCTTAATTAAAGCCAAAGAGTTTCACATTAAAGCATAATTCAGTGAAGGCATGTTTAATTTTAATTATACAGTATGTACGATGCTATAGCTTCCGGACCCTAAGGATTGTATATGCTTCCTTTGTTAGTTCTGCTCCCAACATGGTATTAAGGGCAGATAGATGTTTCGGTATTTTAACGAACGGTGGTGACACTAATAGGTGATTGATGGTGAGTCATTTGCAGTAAGATCTGGGGAAATCAGAATGATTCAGTCACAACATCTAAATATTCATCTCTAATTCTGCCACAAACCATTTAATCCTCTTTATATTTTAAAACCAGAGTTTGCCAGTGAAACTTAGATTATATAACAGAGGATTTCAGTGAGAAAGTGTTATTTCTTTGGTTCTTTTGAGTGAGCTAGGAGATATCAAGAGAAAATTAACTGTAAATGTTTTCAATTCTGGAATAAGAAAAGAAGGGATTTAAGGGCTCTTCTTTAAATCTTTACATTCTGTAGCTCTGAAATACGTGTTAAGTCCCCGTGTTAACTTAAGTGAATGGCATGGAATGATTCCTGGTAAATTCTGCATTTGATGTATTGAAACCAAAGCTGGACTTCTAGGGAAAATATTCCTATTTAGGGGTGCCTGGGGGGCTCAATCAGTTAAGTGCCTATCTTCGGCTCAGGTCGTGATCCTGGGGTCCTGGGATTGAGCCCCGTATCAGGTTCCCTCTTCAGTTGGGTGTCTTCTTCTCTGTCTTGCTCTGCCTGTGGTTCCCTCTGCCTGTGCACACTCTCTCTCTCTCTTTCTGACAAATAAACAAAATTTAAAAAGAAAAGATTCTGATTTAGATGAGAAACACACTCTTCTTTCTTAAGAGCTAAAATTCATCTTGGAGGCTAAAGGAGCATAGTGGCCATGGTTTATTTGGATGTTGTTCTTTAAATAGGGTCATTATCTCTATAATTTAAAATTAGGAACATTTTCACTCTTCGATGGTATTCCAATTTCAACTTCTTTTTGCTTGTAAGCTGTGCACATTTTGATAACATACTAACAAATATGGTATAGTCCAGAAGATAATTTTTATTCTGTTGGAAAGCAGAACTAAAAATTCAGCTTATCGTGTACAAACTGCATGCCCCAATGGACCAAAAAAAAAAAAAAAATTAAATTAAAAATTCAGAAATAGAGGATGAGGTGAGGCTGAGATTACAACAGATTTTTTATTTATTCCAAGAGGCATGGATAAGTGGGAAGTTTTCAGATAGAGAATAGAAACAAATGACTCAGATTTATCTGAAATATCAGTAGACATTTCAGACTTTCTCTCTTTAAGGACCCCCAAATTCTCTTTTGTTCATGCCTTCCATTTTCCTGCTGTTACTTTTATATTTTTGGAGTGGAAATAAGATGTAAAGACCCCCCAGAGAAAGGTCACTGGGAGAGAATATGTAGCTGGGCCGTCTCTAATCTCCACGGTAGGTCACCCTTGCTGCGGGTTATATTGCCAGCAAATGGAGGGCGAGATTGTTACATGTATTCTTCAGAGCAAAACAAAGCCTCTTGGGCAAGGGAGTGAGAATGGAACTTCACAGAAATAGTTTGTACAGTACCTAATTCATCTTCTCCAAATCCCAATATATGACCTGAAAAGTAACCTCTACAGGAACCACCGTTGCCGAGACAGAGTGGTTTTTCTTGCCATTGCTTGCTCACGGGACTTTGCTGGAGGGTTAAGAAATTCCTACAACAAAAAGATACCGTAAACTTACAATGAAAATATGCTTTTGCTTAAAACCAAATAAGTTAATCAATCAAATGCTTGGAATAAAGTTCACAACGTCTAAGTGTCGTAAGATACACCTGTCTTCTAAAAGGAAAAATAATATAGCCCATAATGTGTGCGAATACTGTGAAATTCTCATGTAGGGAGAAAGTACTTAAAGATAGTAGTTTGTTTGGAGGGGGGCACTAAAAGTACCTGAGTATGAGAAAAGCCCTCCCCTTCATCCAGAGAATGATACTTCCTCTCCAGGACTAGACTCCATGCTGTGCTATTAATCAGAGAGAGGGACAGGGGGAAGATCATGGGGTCAGTAAACTTTTCTAGTTCCTTTTAGTGACCAAGCATAGAAGCTCTGCCATATGCCTGAATGCCAGTGACTTGGGAAACAAGATTCATAATTTGGGTTTCATCACTAAGAGTTCCTAACAATTAGCCACACAGTGACCTATAAAAAGGAGGCTAAAATTTAATTGTTAGTACTTTTACTGATAGAGACAAATTAAGTCCTGTTGTTAAAAGTTCTAAAAGTCTGGCAAAAACAAAATTTCTGAGCCTTCCAATTTTCAAATAATTTGGAAAATATTTACACAAGTCATGTATAACAATAGTTTTCAAATTACTCATTGTCATGGTAAATTTATGTTAAGGATGAAGGGAAAAGCTTACATAATATGAAAAGTCCATCTGAAGACTTCTCGGTTCTTAAGAATTATTTCATGAACTTAATCAAATTTGTTTAAAAAGCATGTCTTCGGAAGTTCTTTAATTAAACCGTCATGCATAATGAAACAAAAAAGAAAATAATAATGTTCATGTGTGTCCCAGATCTGATCCCCAAAGAGAGACAATCATTTGAATATTTTATGGCAGTTTGCCCCCTAATCAATGGATATGTCATTTGATACATCAAATTGTGGTATCAGGGAACCTACCCATTACGGTCTCCAAACACATAGCTTCCGTACAGTCTTTCCAACTGGCAGCCCCGGTAAACAAATCCACCAACCAAAGGACCATTACTGAATGGCTTGAATTCCAAAAGTGATGGCTCACTTTCTGGAAAGAAAGAAACATAACATTAGATCAAATGAAACATTTTTATGAAGTAAAAGTAACAGAGGCCAAGTAATATTATCATGATATTATTATGGTAATTTACGTTAAATCTAAAATGTGTTCCATGATTCACAAGATGAATCCTTGTTCTAGATATTTAGTAAAAATAATTAAGTCCCGTTGCTTAAATGGTATAAAATACAAAAAGCTTCCATGCAAAGCTTACTGAAATGGAAATGATCTGCAAATGCTTTCTGTTATAATTGCCACTCATACCAAATTTTCAATGAAATTAGAATCTGGATATTTTGGAAACCATGGTTATTTACTTAAGAATCAAAAGACTTAAAAAAATAATTGTTTTAAAATGGATTTTTTTTTGTAGAAATGCTTCTGCATATATTGAGTAAATTAAGCCAGACCTCTGTCAAGTTATATAAAATGTTTGAAAAATCATATTTTAATGAAAAGGAAAGTATAGTACATAAAAGGCCTTTAAAACCACATTTGTATATTTAAAAACAATGTCACTCAAGTGATATCTTCATTTAAACTATTTTAATAGTTTTGTTTATGGAGTTCTATGACTAACAATGTGTATTGCAGCCATTCTTCCTAATTACAAGTGTATAGTTACATATCTCAGACTTTCCATGCATGTCATTATATACTTGACTACACATACGCTAATTGCAATGGAAAAGATCTAAAGCCAGCTGCAAATTAATCTGAAAATTACTTATTATGTGCTTAATATCAAATAAGTCATTATCAACAGGCAGTATTTTAAGCAAAAGCTTTTGTGGGAAGATGGTAATTTTAAAGTAATTCTCCCTTTCCATTAGTTATGGTGAATGTATTATAAAAATAGAAAAGAGTAAGTTTTAACCAGTTCAGTGAGAGGCAGCATAACTGAATGATTAAGGTCATGAACTCTGGAATCAATGGGGCCAGCTTCAGTCCAGACCTTGCCACTGTATGTTGTATGATGATTAACCTCTCTGCGTCTCAGTTGCCTCATCTGTACAATTGGCCAATAACAGTGTCTACCACACAGTTGTTCGGGGAATGCAAGGAGTCAGGTTGATACAGTTAGTACAGGGGCTGGCACATAGTAAGTACAGTGGATGTGGTTATCCGGGTTTTATTTTTGTTTTCTGCTTTATTGAAGTAAAAATGACAAAGTTGTAAAGCATTTAAAGTGTACACCGTGGGGATTTGCTCTATACATATGCAGTGAGAGGACTCTGGGGATGTGTTTTGAAAACAGAAATGTAAGGCTATCAATATTGTAGCCAGTGCAGCTGAACTCCAATTAATGTGATTGGAGAATTTAATTTAATCTGCATAAATATAGCCAAATTCCATCAAACCTGTGACTCATATAAGATTTTTTTTCAAACCGTGTCATTCTTTGGTTTGGCTTTTATAAGTTACACACACACACACACACACACACACGAATGAATACCTGAAAAAAAAATAAAGTGAAATAACCGAATACCACATGGACTAACACAGCTGCTTCATTCCTGGTGCTAAATAAATATCTGTATTGAATGAGTAAATAGAAGGAGCAATCAATTTAATAATCTTAATCTACTGTGTTCCCTGAATCATAATAATTTTGATATATTGCTTCCTCCAAAAGGAGTAAATACTAAAACACTAAAAAGTGTTAAGTTTTCTGGCCTTCATTATTATCCAACTTAATTTTTATATGCATCTCTAAAACACTCCAGTAATCATGTTATTAAAAATAATGTCTAAACACCCCATTTTCATGACTTGGGTAAATAACGTGTTTTTACAAGTCTATTATGCTGTTTTCTCTAAAATAGGCACTTAAAAAATTGCATTCTTATTTGAAACACACATTATTTTTCTAATTGCTGAGACTAGCATATAGGGTATTGAGAAATTTCTTACCTTGAACTTGTTTTTTCTGCTGCATGTAAGATGTTAGGACAAGTTCTCCTTTATATATTAAATAAATAGAAGTTATTCATTTTTGACTCTCAGATGAGCAAAATATAAACAGCTAATTTTTGAAGGTCCATTAAATTTTTGGACCTACAGAGCACACTTCAGTCCATGGGAAAGGTAATTACCCAAATGGAATTCCTAGGGCTTGTAAGCGTCACTGGACCTTTAAAAACATGTGCAATTTACTCCCTTACTACTGTTAAGTCAGTGTTTTTATGCTTTCCCAAATGCTCCTTTTGTAGAAATCCGTTTCTCTTCAATTAATGTATTAAAATAAAACAAGGCCCAAACTAAAGCCAAATCAACAAATTATGCGCTACTTACCATAATCTTTCCCCTTTATTATCTGTAGGATTCTGGCTGATGATCTGTTCTTTCCATTGGAGTCTGAACAAAGTATTGTTAAATTTATGTTTATATCAGTGGGATGGCGATCCACAGCACATCTGCATAACAAAAGGGGGACATCCATGATTTCTTACCAGGGTCTTTTCTAAACTCAGACTGGAGATTCCCGACATAGGAACCCTTCTGTGGGCTGGCAAGAACCCGCTGGCTATTTCCTTGGGATCCTCAACAGAAACGTTCAGATTTGTTTGTTTACTCTGCTCAAGCTAAATGATCTCTGGAGAATATTTCCTAATTTTTCTTGGTATCTCTCTCTAGTATGAATGTGCACAGCGACTTAAAACATTTGTTAGTGTGTCATTAAGGACTGTCACATACATAATGCACTGGTAAGGTATGCAAGCCAGTGGTATCATCAACTCACATCAGCAACACACAAAATAGAATTAGTTCTGGTATTAGTTTTGTGTTTTGTACATGGAATTCTTATAGTCTAAGGCTCAAGCTGCTCTAACAAAGGAAAGAAAGTGTACGCTACAATAATATAAATAAAAGAAAGCCGGTCGCCACAACCACTGAAGTCTTTTACATTAACTGTGTCTTCATGTCACCCCCAGTCTGGAACTAGAATATTTCCATGACCTAAGCCATTGACTGTAAATTCTATGAGCACAGGGACCACTTCCAGCTTCTTTATCCCTGTATTTCTGTTACCCTATTCAAACCCAGGATTATAAAAGGGGCTCAATATTTGTTGAATGTTTAAGTCCATGAGGGACTGGGCATGTGGAGTTTGGGTTGGGAAAAGAATGAAGCTGTATAATATAATTTTTGAAGTTCTCACAAATATGGAAAACAGTATTGCCTTGTTTTTAGGTTTCTCAACTTTGACATTATTGACATTTTGAGCCAGAGAATTCTTTGAACAGGAGACTAATAGAGGGGAGGAGAAGGCGGGCTCTGTACTGAGCACATAGGATGTTTAGGAGCATCTCTGGCCTCCAGCCACTAGATGTCAGTAGCACGAACCCTTCCAAAAATGTTCCTAGACGTTGCCAAATGTTCACAGGAGGCAAAATCATCCCACAAAGAATCACTGTTTTAGGTCAACAAAATGCAGTAATGGCTTGACAACCGAACCAAACCATTAAATAAACTAGAAAACAAAACAACCTGAGAGTAAGTTCTGCGTCTTGAGAAATGTTAAGAGTCATATGTAGCGATCATGTCATCAGTATCAACAACTGTGGAACAAAAACTGGTGCACCCAAATGATCCCATTCATCATAGGGAAACTACGAGCCTGAGCTGCCAAAGATGAGTTAGCTGTTCTGTGGCAACAGTCCCTTTATTGTCCTCTTTAATTCAGTGTTTCAGAGTACAATGCCCGGCAGGGAACAGGACACAGACATGATGTGACTTAAGGTGGAACTAAATCCATACAGGCAGAGAAAGCTTTCCTGTATTGTCTTCCTTTTAAAGATGAAGAAATGAGGACAAAAGGTTTGACCTCTTCTTCTCAAGAAAGGAGCAGATCTGGAAGGAAAGTCCAGGCTTCCCAAAGGTGGAGATGCCATCAGGCCTAGCTCTGGCTGAATACTATGGCCACTGAGAACTGCTTGACCCTTCTAACCCTTAGTTTCTTATGGAAAATAAGCAGTGGGACAGTGAAACCTCTGTAGGATACCCTATGGTGGGTACATAGAATGTGTCCAAATCCATAGAGTGTACAACCCCCAGTGAACCCTAATGGAAACTCTGGACTTTGGGTGATAAGGATGTGTCAAGATAGGTTCATGCATTGTAACAATGTCCTACTCTGGTGGTGGATGTTGCTAATGGGGAGGCTATGCCAGGTGTGGTGGTTGGGGGATATATGGGAAATATCTATGCTCCAGGCCAGCTACCACCGAGTACTGCTGAGAGGCATAAATGAACTAAAGTTGTTGAGATACTTAGTTCAGTATTCTGCACCCAAGGTGCTTAACACAAGTCAGCTTTACTTTTAGCCAATAATTGTCTGAATTTCCTTTCTGCTTTATTAAATCTTTCTCTGCTTGAAGTGCTCTTAGAGGGAGGCACAATTTCCCTTTACCCCTCTGCTGCCCGAGGAGGTAAGACTCCACCGCTTAGGCGTCCTGCCATATGCAAGATCTGTAAGGCACCTCACCCTGCGTTTTTGCACGGAGGGCCCAGGACCCCCAGGAAGGTTGCACGAAAGCTCCAGTGAGACTGCCGTGACTCAGGGTGCAGGACTTCAAAGTGCTGCTTTGCGGTGGTATCTGAGAGTTCTGAGCTATAGGAATGGAATGTGACAGTTTCCTCCACATCCTGAACCCACCTTAAGTACTCCCTGTCGCACAGATTTTAAGATCTGCTGAGATGCCAAAAAGGAAATGAACTGTAGACTTGGACTTTGATGGAGGGGAGATGAAGGGCATGAGGGATTATAAAAATAAAAAGTTCAAGAAATACTCACCTTGCACATAGTGAACACTCAATAAACATTAAATAGCAATAATAACTTAGCTAGTAAATGAATGAATGTGGCCAAATATCCCATAGTATGAATAAGGGACCACAGCTTGGATGAAGCTTTCATCATAGAATTGCTATAATATACTTTATAGCGTTTTTAAGGTATACCCCAAATTTCTCACTCTACATACAGCTTAGTACTCCTTTCTTTATAGTTCATTATAATAAACAATCAATAAGAATTCCTTTAGATTTATAATTTTTTTCAAGGGAAAAAATGTTAACGTTGAGCTCAAGTCCTTACGAACTGATACTGTACCATCACATGTTAAGTAAAGCTGTGATAAGACCTGTAATTTATTTAAAACCTACCATGTGTGTCAGGCACTCTACTTTGTGCTTTACTTCTAGAATTGTAATAAATCATTATAGCCTTCTTGCAAGGTAGCTATTACCACCCCCATTTAATGTGTATGGAAATGGAACACCTCTTGGTTTCAGCTCAAGTCATGATCTCAGGATCAGGATCCCAGGGTATCCATCTCAGGATTGTGAGATTGCAACCCGTGTGGGGCTCAGTGTTCAGCAGAGAATCTGCTTAAGACTCCCCCTCAGCCTCTGCCCCTCCTCTCCTCTCTCAAATAAATGAATCTTAAAATAAATAGAAATAAATTTTAAAAAATTAATGCGTACGGAAAATTTCATTTAGAGGGGTTTAAGGAGACAATTTAAAAAAGTTTATTATCTCTCTAAATTTGAACTGAAATCTTAATCATTACACTGGTCCAACAATGTTTATCTAATAACACTCCAGAACCTTAAAGGAATTTTTCTCCATGAATTTGTTCTTTTCGGTGTGTCCAGTCTGCCTTCTCCATCTGCTTCACGCAGTAACAGAAGAAAAGAGTTCTCAGATATTGGGCTAGTGTGATTTCTGGAGCCGAAACCTTGGACATCACCCTGGATGTTCTGTGCGTGGACCCCTCTTTCTTCTCCCAGTTCCCGAATCCCAGCCCGGCTTCAGAGCAGGTGGGTGGGAGGTGGGGGGTGGTGCAGACCGTGTTCTTACCTGCCTGGATCATGCAGGCCGTGTGCAAACACTTCTGGGGGCTGGTTGGTGCTGTTGAAGTGCGGGTTGCTCCTCGGTATGGAATAAGGCACATTGCACATATCCGTGTCCACGTCCAGCCGGAGCACCGACCCTGTGAAATCACTGAGAAATTGGAGGACAAGGTTCAGTGTTTTCTGCCTTTGTTACGTATTTCACCTAAACCAAATGTGGGGAGGTTGCTCTACAGTCCAAAGAATCATTCCCTCCTTTGAGACGAAAATATTAAAGTTACAAAATTCCGAATCGTGGGCAACGAAACCAGGGGCAGGTTGGTTTCAGACAAGCGTCAGCACGCCACGCCGCTGGATGGTGGCCGAGGACTGCAGCATCCACCGCGTGCCGCATTTTGCACCTGTTCTTTCTCTTTTGCTGGTCTACGCCTTTCCCGCGCCCGCCCAAGCAACCCTGGAGCCCGGGAGTCCAGCCAGCAGGTGGCAGGAGCTGCAGCGCAGAGCATGCAGAGGGGGCGGCACGTCTCCCGGGCTGTGTGTATCCCGCAACCCGCGTGGCACGAATGCACTTTCCAACATCTGGGAACAGCGACTTCCAAATACACCACCAGTGAAAGACTGACTTCCTCTTCATTTTATAAATGCAGACATCCATAACAGAAGTTAGTTAACCAAAGCGACATAATTCAAAGACAAGTCTTTTTTTTTTTTTTTTTTTTCCCCTTCCCAAAGACAGTTCTTAACTCACTGGCCCTCACCCCTTTTCCCTTGGACTGGCACTTAAAAACATTTCAATGTCAAGGGGGACGTTTTTCTTTTTTACCTTAAACCATCCATTTCTTCCATATCATCCAGTGTGATCATCCCATCACCGAGAATGACGTATAAAAAGCCGTCAGGGCCAAAGAGTAGCTGCCCTCCTAGATGCTTTCTGTGGAGTTCTGCGACTTCAAGAAATACTCTGGCTGTTCTCAAATCAACTTGATGGGGATTTTTTCTACATTGTAGAGGGGAGGCAACACCGTAATTGTTAAAGCTGTAAGTTGAATCCACGGAAAGTAAACCGTACACAAATAGGGGAGGAGGCACTTAGCATGCAAATAAGGAAACATGCACCTGAAATGGATCTAATAAAAATTCCCGATAAGTGACATTATTTTCTATGTTTTAGAAGGAGCATGTAAGCTAAAAGGTAACTGAGGAAAAGTGTCAAAGCTACCATTTCTCTCAGTTCTCCTTAAGGACACATATGCGGTTTTCAGCAAGGTGGAGATTGTGGTCTAATTACTGTCACCTTAACTTCTAAAATAATTAGGAAGAGAAAATGAGAAAATAAGACTGAAAAATATGTCGTGGGGCATTTTAGTGATACCTGGATACTGTGTATTCCACAACTCGAAGAATGTGGTCATGAGGCCCGATAGCCCATCGTTCTTGGTTGGTGGTATAAGACACATACAGCTTTCCATTTTTCTTGTAATTGGGATGGAATGCAAGGCTTAGCAGACCTCTTTCATCTCCTCCCTGCAGTCAAATGAAAAACACAAAGAATTGTGAAGTTAATTATGTTCTTTATTGTGTTTCAACTGGAACCCCAAAAGAGTCTCTTTCTTTCTTCTGGATAATCTTTGCCCAAACTCTTTTCTTTTCTTCCTTGCCTACTGCACAAAACAGGATTATAAAACATTTCACTTTGCGGAACTCTTTAAGGGTTAGAACAAGACAATTGTCTTGTGTGGTTATCTAGGCACAAGACCCTTACCCCACTTTTGTCAAGTGATTTGTGTGTGCAATCTCGGGAAGCTAGGAAGACAAGTTTAAGTGCTATGAAGAATTCTTTGCTGGGTTACTAGGTTGCTTGTAGTTCATAGAAGACAAATAAAAAGGTTCATAATCAGCAGTCACTTCTAATCCAAGTCTCCCAAACCTAAAACACAGTGTAGGCTGCCAACTCCCACTGTCTTGGCAATATGTTTAGAAAACAGTTAAATTGCTTGTGTAATATGTAAACCTTTGTTTTACCCTGGAGGCATCTACATCAGTTGTCACAACGATGGTGGTCTGTTCATCATAACTAGGTAATAAGCAGCCTTGGCCTATCTACATAGGAATGAGGTATTTTTACATGTATCTTTCACAGCATAGAGCTTTTCTTTATAGAAGGATGGAGAAACGGGAGAAGGCTAAAAACCAGGGCCGGCATGGGGCTGGGAGAAATACTAGAGAGGAAAGGGGACGCTAGAAAATAAAAGAAAGATCCCAAACAACTTTCTTTGTTATTATATGAATGTCAAGGTTTGTATACGTTAGGCATGCCAAATGCTGTAACAATTAAAACATCATCATGTTCTTAAATAGAAAGACATTTTATCTTTATTTTCTGCTAATTCAGCTTGATGAAACTCAATATGGTCTGAGCATTTGTTTTATCCCACAAGTAGTCTAGGGATTTCTATAATGAAATTAAAGTATCTGAAATTATCTAGATCAGAGTTTTAAAGTTCAAAGTCTAAAAAGCCAGTGAGTTCTTTCTCTGTAGTCTGAGGGGTTATGCAAACCGGCGCACGACGTGTCATGGAAACTGAAGCAACTGCGGCTAGGACATCACCTTACCCACAAGATTGCATTACACAGCACGTCTCCTGTGGCTAACAGCTGGAAGTGACCCCTTAGGCGTCTTACAAGAGGGAGATGATCTCCAGCACTGTGACTTCTTCACAAGGTCATGTTCAGTAATGGAAGCACTCTCATGCTCTTCTCCCCAAAAAGAACATGTGTTGCTACCAAAACTAAGAGTGGGTGTGGTTTGGATTCTACGTGGATTGAAGAGTTTAAAGGTGTAGGCATCAAAGCTCACTTAAAGTAAGCTTTGCTTGATTTATCTCCTGGATTAGAGAAAAACTGCTTCAGATATATGCCATCCAAAGTGGAGACATTCAAACTTTAAGAGCGTGTAAATACTAAAATGGATACAAATAGCCAGAGCACTACCAAAGCATTATTCAAGTCTCAAAAAAGCCAGCCTCTTCATTTGCATGTCACAATACGCTTGGTAGGAATTTCAATGAAGACAATCTCACTGAAGGGTATGGATCTAGGACCTAATGATATGATTAATGGAAATGAATCTCTGTTTTTCAGATTATCTTATAGTGATTTTAATATTGATTGGATGTTGCTGTTTTTTAATATTTTCATTAAACAAATATTTCCTCTTATGAGACATTGAAAGCTGGGATGCATAGCTAAGGACTGATTGTAGAAAAGCACATTTAAACCTCTTTGACGGATGGATAAAAAAGCCGAGGGGTGGGATTTAGTTTGTGATTAATTCCTCTTCCGAGTGTATTTCACTTTACAGCTGTGAGTGCAGGGTAAGGACTTTGTGCCCACTTCACAAACATTTGTGTTCCAACTATAAGAAGCTTTTGCTGAAAGTAGTTCTTTTGTAGTTTTTAATCAAATCATCTGAGATACAATTTGAGTTGGAGAGCAACATGGCTTAGAACTTGCTAGCTGCTTTTCAGGAATTAGGAATGTAGAATTCAGGTACTGTAGAAAGACGGGGAAAGAGATTTAAACGAATCCACAGGTGCCAGAAGACAGCGGTGTACTTTGGAGAGTCACCTATCACATAAATGAATTTGGGGGCATCACTGGCATTTGTTGAAGTGCCAAATACAGGAAAAGAAGGAGACATGTGAATGACAAGATAATACATTTAAAATGGAATTTTAGAAAGTCCATAATTCCGAACTTTTCAGGTCGTAGGATTTACATTTGTTCGATTATGACAAATGATTTCGTATTTCTAAAGTCAGCTTTTGAGGCGCAAAGTAGTGATCTGGTTGGCTTAGAAACATGCCTAATGATTCTTAAGTTAGTTCAGAGAAATACTCACTTTCATAACTATATTGATGAAAAATTTAATGTATTAAGTAAATATACTAGAATGTCTCCCGAAATTAGCTTTGTAAACTCTGTAGTGTAACTTGACTCCTAAATATTCAGAGATTGAGAAGTGGGGATATATCACCACGGTCAGGAGATTAAAGTATCTATAGGCTCACGTTACCTTGAATTGGCCTTCAGAGTTACATCGTCGATTTAAAGTATGTGACTGACGAATCATGATTTACCTCTCAAATGCAAACCTACATTTGAGGTAGGGGCCATTTTTCAAGATTTATATGGAGAAACAGGTTGATTGGGCATTAAAGGTTTAATTTTGGAGCAAGGTCTGCAAGAGTCTACAATGCCAGAAACACCACCAGACATTTGAGGCCTCTAGGGCTCTCTGGTTGCTTCAACTATGGTCTTCACCAGGGAAGTGCCCAGCCTGAGACCCTGAGCATTGGCGCCAGGAAGCAGGGCAGGCCAGCCAGACAGCTCTCAGGGGAAAGCCCTTGGGCTAATGTTACTAACGTTACTGACCCTTCTTCCTTCCCTTTTACCTCAATTATGTGTAGCTTTATGGACTGAAGATCATGCACTGCTTCCAGAAATGTCAAATTATCAAATTGTTTCTAGTGAGCATCAGGGAGAATGAACCTCTAGTGATTAGTTCAGTCAAGCTGGCTGAAAAGGGAGAAAGACAATGAACAGAATGGCAAATGGGAGAGTCATGGTTCAGGGAGCCTTTGCTTTCAAAAAGACATCGACTTCTAACATTATACTTTCGGAAACATTAACCAATGTCCAAAATGTTTATCCTGACTCATGTGAAAAGCTGTAATTTATCAAAGCATTCCCATTATACTCTGTACTCTATTATTTATACTGAATGCTTGATGTGCACCTTGTGCTTCTGGGAATGTACATCAGTGCTAGAAATTGGCAAGTAATTTACAAATAACATTTTAGGGTTCTCTTAGTTTGGGGCTAATGCCTTTTTTTTTTAAGTTCACTGACTGAAACCTCACCCAAGCGTCATAGGCTACCTACCACAGGACACTTCCTTTCCCTTTACCTAGCTTTCTCAAACTGCATCAACTTCTGGGCAGCACCACACCAAGCACAAATGACTTATCAAAATCAGATAGTTGAATGATTTGAAAATAATGTCCTTGTATACTTTGAATTGACCCATGTTTCAGAGTAAATCGTAAAACTCTCTTAAGAGACCTTAAATAAGTAATTAACTGCCATTGTAGTTATCATTCAGCTTTCAAGGGCAATTTCACAGGCTCAACAGAAAAGAGTAAAAAAACCCAGATAGAGAGTATTGATGAATTTAATGTGAGTACAAGATCAGATGTAGTCCTATAGTTTTGGGACAAGCACTTCCCTGATGAACACATCAAAGTTCTAACTGATTGACCAAGAATATTCCTCTTCTTTGAAGAAAATGGAACTATCTATTAGAAAAAGAGAGGTAATGATTGTACAATATATATAATATGTAAGATAAATATTATATGTATATAAAGATTCTTTTTTTAAGAGACATTGTAGGCATGGTTTTTCATTATGATTTTTAAGGAAAACATTCCCTTCATACTTTCAACGTGGCTAAGGTCAATTTTTTCTGATCTCTATCTTTAAAATTTGTCTTAATCTTTTCAGGGAACGCTGGCTTATATATTTTAGGAAACAAGACCGGGCAGCACCGAACTACAAGCACAATTTCTCACTTCTTACTTTTTCTTAGTAACCCTTTGGCAAGGGACTAGCTTCAAGTTTGGTAGTCTACAGAACGGCCTTATGGTATTGAGAAAGCAATGAAATGTAAATTAAATGAAATAATGCAGTGCTAAGTTCATGATATGCCTTGTTACATATAGTCTTTGTAAAAAAAAAGTTTGTATTTGATATTCATTCAACAGATATTTATCAAATACCTACTATGTGTTAGGCATTGTACTTGGCACAAGGGATAAGAACAAGTCTCTGTCCCTCAAAAGCTAAGAGTATACATGAAAACAGATAACAAAGTCAGATAACAAAGTAAGTTTTTTGTTGTTTCATTCTCACCAAACTTCTTCATGATGTTGATTTTTGGGTGTGGGGGAGGGGGAGAGTTAAACATTGCTACACACAGCCCAAAAAACAAGTATTAAAGGGAGTAAATACATATTCTGGGTAACTTTGGACATACAGGCTAACTAGTATATTAGCACTCAAGGTTTCTCTACTCTAAAACTTTGTAAGGAAAAGAAAAAAAAGCTTGGTTTTATGAAATCTAAATTATATGAAGAACGTTATGTAGGGTTTCTGCGAACAATAAGACCATCTTCCAATTTATTTTATGCATATGACACAGATGTGAGTGAAGACCTCTAGTAGAATTGGTGTTCTCTTAATAATAAAGGAATTTCTGAGAATTAATATAAGAATAGTGAGATGGTATTTTTTTTTAAAGATTTTATTTATTTTTTTGACAGAGAGAGATCACAAGTAGACAGAGAGGCAGGCAGAGAGAGAGAGGGAAGCAGGCTCCCCGCTGAGCGGAGAGCCCAATGCGGGACTCGATCCCAGGACCCTGAGATCATGACCTGAGCCGAAGGCAGCGGCTTAACCCACTGAGCCACCCAGGCGCCCATGAGGTGGTATTTTTTAAATTGTCTATAAAACATATACTTTTATTAGGAGGCAGGTCTCCCTTATTGTTATTCACGTATCTATATTTTGTGTTCCTACACACCAGGAAAGGAACAAGAAAACTTGGACACCAATGAGGGCTCCTCCTCATGCAAAAACCTTTGCTTCTCTTAGGCTGGAAACTTTTGCTATTCCAAAATAAGAAGTAGGTTTATTTGAGAATTGTTAGTTCAAATACAATACCAGATGTATTCATTTTTCATTGTTGCTATATAAAAATTATCACTTAGTGGCTTGAAACATCACAAATCTATTATCTTAAAATCTGTAGGTTAGTGTCCAACATGGGTCTCCCTGGGCTAAGATAAATGTGTCAGTAGGGTTAGCATTCTGGAGGCTCTATGGGAGAATCCATTTCCTCTTCCTTTCCAGCTTCTAGAAGCCATCTGGCACTCCTTGGTTTTTGTCCTCCTCCCTCCATCCTCAAAGCCTGTAACAGGGATGAATCTGCCTCCTGTGGCACCACTCAGACCTTCTCTGCTCCCTCTTTCCCTTTTAGGAATTTGTGATGCCACTGAGCCCACCCAGATAATCCAGAATAATCTCCCTATGTGCGGTCCAGCAACTCAGTTCCATTGCAACCGTAATTCCCCTTTGCCATGTGAAGTAACATATTCCAGGGATTAGGATGAGGACATCTTCTGGGAGGAGGCATTATTCTGCCTACTACACGGATATTTTAATCTGTTTTACAAAAAGGATCCATAGTTACTTACGACCTGAGCCATCCTAGCCATGTCCTACTGGGAGCATCCTGAAATGTGGAGCTCAGCACAAGTGGAGCTCATCTATGAATTCACAGATATTTAAGGGAAGCTTTGTCACAGCAAGCACCCTCTCTTGGCTGTCAGTTATGAAAGAACAACCACTGCCCTCTAAGATGATGTAATAACACCTTTCAGAATTGAGGAGGAGGAGAAGTAGAAGACCATTAGTTAACATGTGGACACATACGAATTCAGTCACAAGCACAACTGCTGTGTTAATCACAGGATGCAAAGAAGGCAAAAAGTAAACATAGACAAACCATTTCTACAAACTAGAGGATTTCAAGCTCACTAAAACTGTATTATTTTGTTTTGTTCATAAGTTTTGAAACATACTGTAGAGTATTAGTTTCTGCACAAATCCTGGAAAAGATGAGAAGAAATGCTTTTCAGTAATTCCCAAAGTGTAACATGGTCTCAGAAGGAGTCAGTTCCCTAAGGATCCTGAGTTAGCTTATAATATAGTTACAGTATAATGAAAAATATATTTGGTCTTTGTCCTGGGTTCCTGGTCCAGAGCTCCCCAAATGGCTGGAATTTCCTGAATGACAGGGGTGTCTTTTGTTATTCACAATAAACCCCTGTCAACCTTACCTGAGTCTATGCTAATGAAGTGACTCTTGGTGGGCCCCTGGATTGCTTCAGGATGAAGGCTGTAGCCAGAGGAACCAAAAATGTGATTAGCGTTAGCAGATTGGAACTTTCAGCAATCCCTCCAACCTCTGGGGAGGGAAGAGAGACTGAAAGTTGAGTTCAGTCATCAGCTCACATGATTTAATCAGTCACATCTAATGATTAAATGAGAAAGCCTCGGGCACCTGGGTGGCTCAGTGGGTTAAGCCACTGCCTTCGGCTCAGATCATGATCTCAGTGTCCTGAGATCGAGTCCCACATCAGGTTCTCCACTCAGTGGGGAGCCTGCTTCCCCCTCTCTCTCTGCCTGCCTCTCTGTCTACTTGTGATCCCTCTCTGTCAAATAAATAAATAAAACCTTAAAAAAAAAATGAGAAAGCCTCCATAAACCCCCTACGCAACAGGGTTTAGATAGCCTCCCGGTTGGTTAACATAATGAGGTGCTGGGAGGGTGGCATGAAGGGCCCTGTCCTCCTGCCCCCATACCTGGCCCGATGCATCAATTCCATTGGGCTGTTCCTGAGTTGTAGGCTTTATAATAAACCAGTAAAAGTTAATAAAGCAAAAAAAAAAAAAAAGTTAATAAAGCAATTTCCTGAGTTCTGTGAGGTAGTAAGCCTGAGGAGAGGCTTATAGGAACCCCTGAATTCCTAGTCAGTTGGGCAGAAATGTGGAGAGCCGAGGCACACTATTTGCAACGGGTCCTGGAAGTGGAGGCAGTCTTGTGAGACTGAGACTTCAATTGGTAGTGTCTGGGCTAACTCTGGATAGTTAGCATCAGAACTGAAATTACTGGACACCCAGCTGGTGCTGAATAATCGGTTGGTGTGAGAAAAAACTCTCATTTGGTGTCAGAAAGCACTCCAGAGACAATCTGAGAGGTTTATTAGCCCATCCGTCTTGCCAGGGAGAAAGAGATCATGATTGACTCTGTTGAAGAAATTCAAGTTAAAGAGTACTCGGGAAAAATTTGGTAGTTTTCCTGTCATATAAATTTACTTAGAGATTAACATTTTTATAAAATGTCTTGTGTCATTTTATTATTCACTCTTTGTTTTTTTTTTTTTCACCTTAATTCTCTGAGAATGAAAGCAGCCATAATATACTGAGGACTTATTATAATAGTCATAGTTTTCTTCTTTTCTTTTAAAACAGCCCCTATTTTTTTTTTTCAGATTTGGCTTTTCCTTTAGATATGTTTTTAACTTACTCTAATTATTCTCTTGGTTTCCTGAAAACTGAATTCTTTTCAAGGCACTGTCTTGTCTCTTCAAGGCTGCATTTTTATTTCATCATATTCACTCACTGTTCTAGTTCTCCAAGAAGTACACACAATTTTCAAATGCTTGCAGGATCCAAGCTCGCCTCTACCACACTCCCCTGACAAAGAAATCTGACCTGCTTCAAATGAGGTTGGAAAGCTGCAGGAGGACACCCAGCAATTCGGAGTTTTTAAGAAGTTTCTCATGAAGTATACGATTTCTGTAATGTAGCAATTGGTCCATGCCAAATCTGTGTTCAGGACTGTACATTTTGTCTTCTGAAGCCAATGTGGAAACCGACTTAAAAAGTACAAATGAGAGCTATTCTGAATAGAAACCGCTAGACCACTAGCTTTCCTCAACAATTCTCTACCCCACTCTTTTCAAACATAAACAAAATAAATCAGTCTTGCTGGGTTTAAGTTACAACCTACACCGAGGAAAGATACTAGAAGTGGTTCTTTCTAGAAATCCAGCTTCCTAGTTGCTTCTTATTCCAAATACTAATGTTCTCTTGATATCTCACACCTATGGGGGAAAAACATATAAACATACTCAATTATGTATTTAAAAACTATTATGGCTCAAATATTTTATGTATAAGATTTATTTTACATAAACTTTATATTTGTCAGATGGAATGAAATTTCATATTTCTATTTTCCCTTAAGCTTTTTACCTATTTGAACTGTAATATTTGAAACAGTATGGCTTATTAGATAGTGGGTTGACTTGGACCTTTTATCTTGTCAAGGCTCTGGTGAGTTGCCATAAAACCTGTAATAGATGCTGCCCAAAGAATCCACTATGATACCAGGGAATGGCTTGAACACTGGGCTCTTTTTTTCTAAATATGTGTCAAAGGATAATAGTATCTGTGGTATTCCAAAGTTCAGTTCTTTAGAACATCTTCTCTAAAAGAAAAAAAAAAATGCCTCAATAAAATTAAACTGTGTGAAACATCTATTTGAAATAACAAAATAATAAAACTACAAAAAGTATCAATTCTCCAAAGCAAAATCTTGACTCTAAACACTTTTTTAAGAAGGAAATTTTATAGAGATGTTGGAAGCATTTAGAGAAAGCCAAGATTTTATGCTGTGTGTTTAGGCTACATGAAAATAAATTAACAAGAGCTTGACAAAAACTACAAGAATATTCATGAGAAATTAAAAATGAATAAAGATGATAATCACAAAGAGTTTTGTTGCTATAATAAACTTTGATATGACAACCTAGCGGTTTAATAGTTTTTGGACTTTAGATTTGAAAAAGTACACACTTCTAGACTGAACTGTAAATGGATAAAATATTGGGCAGCTACCTTGTTAGACACAGCAAAATGTAAGATATGTAAATTAGGAACTAGACCTATTCTCCACTGGACTGCAAGCTGCTTGAAGGCAGGGATCTCTGGTCTTTTTGGTGTCTTCAGAAGAATCTTACCTACATTGGAAGCCTTGTTATAAAAGGTAACATAGCGAATTCTTCCTATGTGCCAGAGACCATGCTAAGTAATTTACAAGCATTATCTTGCTTAAATTTTATAACATCTCTAGAGTTTAATACTATTTTGTCATTATCTTTATGTTCTGGATAAGGACACAGAGGCATAGAGGATTTAAGTAGCTTGTCCAAAATGCACAACCAGAAGTGGCAAAGCAGAGATTGTGACTGAAGGACAAACAATGGAAACTATTATGTGACCCGGCCCCACCAACTGTTTCCTAAATGAAGAAACGAACAAACAATGGATAGATTGTATTTCCTCATCAGTATCCATTGTTCATGGCTTGAGGCATTACTGAAACCGTCTTACTTAAATTTCCAAAGCTTTATGAGGGAATAAAATGAAGGTTATAACTCCAGTTATTTTAACACAAAGGTTAAATTAGTTTTAGGGCAATGAATATCAGTATACATTTTACAATGTATATCAGTCAGCTGATAACTGACTATCTGGAAAAAAAAGTCCCGATTTGTGTATATTTCCATGGTGTAAGTACTTTCACCGTGGCCAGTTTCAAAGCAGCAAGTTGATGTCACTGACTGGTATGTGAAGAGATGAGCACAGTTAGCTCTCGCAAGCCCATGACCACCATTGTAGAATACTTCTATTCTCCTTTGAACTTCTTTCGTTCCCTCCCTCCTTTAATATCGTGCTCCTTTCTTTTTTCTCCTGCTTTAAAATTTTAATTTACATGTCCCTTTCAATGTGAAACACCCAAATATTTTTGTGAGTTAAGCAGAGGTTTAAAATAATTAAATAAATAATTATTTAAATATGAGGGAGGAGGAATTTCTTACTGGATTTTTATTTACTTTATTCATTATTGTTATTGTTGTTGCTCTTCTTACTGGATTTTTAAGTGAAACATACATAAAAACTAAAATACCACCTAAAAATAGAACAGAACACTCAAGAATCTTTTCAGCAGGTTTACTTGGTTATTTAATGGGGCAGGTGAAAACTTCTCAGGATCTTTCCTCCCCCTCATAATGTTGCTTATATCTAAGATAAAATATATAAGATATAAGCATCAAAGAATGTAAAATCACTTTGTAAATTCCACACGCTGTTTGAATAAAAGTTAACTATTACAATGGATAGAGAGGTAAGAGTCATCCTCAAATTCAACTGACCTGTAAAATAGTAAGATTTTGGAAGAGAATGTTATTTTGAAATACAGAATGTATAGTCCGACATTTGAATTGGATGAGGAATACATTTAAATTATGTACGGAAAGTATTATCTGCTGTCTACCATTCAAAGAAATTTTAGACTTCAGAAAACTATAAGCATGGAAAAGCATATTTATACTTATATTTACCACGAGACTCACCACATAGCTTTGATAAAGAGCATTCCATATCTCTTCAAAAGATTTAGATGATATCTATTATCAATGACTTGTTAATAAATGATTTGCAAGACTGGAGGTAATCAGATTTTATCTTTGAGTTGAAACATATGTTTCAATTGGCCACTGTGGAATTATTCTTTTTTTCTTAGTTAAATACATATAGTGTTCATACACTCTAAGGTTAAACATGAAGTGATTTCTTTAGAAAGCAACCCCAACATTTGAATGTTCTCTAATTATACTGATGCAGATTACGATGACCTTTCCTCCCTACCAAAAACAAACTTTATCTAAAAACACACATCCAAGATTATGATAAAACATATGCATTCTTGATACTGACAAAGCTGTGACAATGAGTCGGAACAATATTGAGTAGTACAACGCACTTATATGAAGAAAAGATGCTGAATTTAGATTCAAATTTGGATATCCAATTATAAGCTAAGGAAGAATTTAAGATTATTCAAAAAGTGTATAAGATAATGCACATCCATTCAAAAATATACATATACCCAAAGAATAAAGGAAATATTTATATTTGGGGGACTTTCATTTTTTCCCACCTTATACTGTCTCAAGGATTCCTTCCTAGGATCATTCTTAAAGTATATTATTTTCAAAAAATTGTTA
This sequence comes from Meles meles, assembly GCF_922984935.1. Lineage (NCBI taxonomy): Eukaryota > Metazoa > Chordata > Mammalia > Carnivora > Mustelidae > Meles > Meles meles. The sequence continues at coordinate 149,923,122 of NC_060067.1, forward strand.
AATTGATAAACTTCAGGCAAAACATTTTAGAAATTTCTGCAAAGTCCCCAAATTAATTTTACTTGATGAGTAGGAAAAAGAAGATGTCCTTCTATTGTTTCGCAGCTTAGAAATATCTTTCTTAGAATGACTTGGTCTATAATAAGGAAAAATAATTTTTCATTGTTTATTAATAAAGATCTTAAGAAAGTTAATGGTTCTTATGTTTGTAAGAATAAAAGTAAATTTTTATGGAGTTATTAGGAATATTGGATCTTTAATTGGAAAACTAATGAAATAAAATGGACTAATATAATTTCATTTACCATCCTTAAAGCTAACATCTTTGAGGTACAAATTTTAGTCTGACCATTTTGTTTTAAACATTAAACCTAGAAATATAAAGCATGTTCCTTTGATAGTTTCATCTGGTCTATACCTCTGTGGCTTGAGAAGTCTTTTTTGTCCTGTCTGAAAATGGAAGATTCAGGGTGCTTTCAAAGAAAGAATCACAATATTAAAAATAAATGCTTAACTACAACAAAGGGTACAAAATTGTTTTTAATGAATTTGACCTCTTCCTTTTATCAAATTTGTTATTTATGATGTGTGGCTAATATGGTGGTCATGCAGCTAAAAGCATTATCTTCAATTCATTATATGGAAATATAACACTAGGACACTTGAGTTTCATACCATGTTTCACTGCTTTTTGTCATTAAATATTTCCTATTGTTATTCTAAGAACTCAATTGACTTATATGAGACCAAACATTAAACAATTAAGTAAGATTATTGTTTTGAAAAGAAACCTGGAAAAAAAAAAAAAAAACCCTCACAATTTAGACCACCAAGGAGCACTAATAAATTTAAGAAAATTTGAGATTTCCTCTATGTGACTTCTCTTCTAAAGTTATACAATAGGTTACTGCAACTTCAAGGTCATATAAGAATTATGGACTTCAAAAATTATTTTCTGAGTAGGGTTTGTATTTATGTAATTTGTATGTCAATTAAACTTACAATTTATCAAAATAGCAAAATCAAATTCTTTGAATCTTTGATACTCTCGTTAATCACTATCTAGCAAAATGATAAAAACACAGGATTTTGGCAACACTAAAAAACTAAAAAATGATCAATTAAAATATTCTTACATTGAAAAACCACCCCTATTCCAAAATAACAATAGCTATAAATCAACATTTAGAAAATGAACTTTTGCTATGTGTCAGATATTCAAATTCAGCAACTCTTTTTGGTATTTAACATATTATATATTTATACTAATTCTGAACAAAAACAATTGATACATTTTTCTGAAAAATGTATCCTTGATGTTAAATTACATAAAAACTTAAAATATAAATTTTTGCAGTTCTGTGTTTTCTATAATCAGGAAAGTATGATACTATTCCATTAGGATGGAGTAAGTGTGGGAACCATATGTTATTATATGGTTTTTCGGGTACCTGAAAAATCTGAAGTCCACATTAAAGATAGGAAACTAATCATAAAATTGTAAAGAAAGACTAAAGAGAAGGCCTGAATTTCTTAAGTTCAAAAAAGAAAAAAAATCTGAGAACACGTACCTTGCCTCAAATACATGAAGATGAATTTTAAGGAGGACAAAGTCTGGCTATTCACCTTTTCCATGGAAGTGTCACAAAATGACAATTTTCAATGTACAGGAAGATCTGTTCCCTACAATTCTTAATATAATGCCACATTTTCTTTAAATATTTAGGGATAATAAAACTGGGGGCCAAAAGGGAGAATTTGGGGAAATTTCTGATATTCAAATTGCATGAGACTGTGTGTGTTTTTTTTTTAAAGATTTTATTTATTTATTTGACAGACAGAGATCACAAGTAGGCAGAGAGGCAGGCAGAGAGAGAGGAGGAAGCAGGCTCCCTCCTGAGCAGAGAGCCGGAAGATTCGGGGCTCGATCCCAGGACCCTGGGATCATGACTTGAGCCGACAGCAGAGGCTTTAACCCACTGAGCCACCCAGGCGCCCCGAGACTGTGTTTTTAGATGACTGAGGGAAGCACCAAAGAGAGAAAGACAAAGTAGAGTTTCCTAAGGTCTATAATTCAACATCTGTAGCAATTTGGACAAAACTGATGGCATGCGAATGCTTCCCATTTGAATGCACAGTTCCTGATTCTAAATCAAATGAAGTGTTTATAAAGTTTCCACTTTCCTGATGGGCAACACCCACCCTCTGCAACCCCTGTAATGTCATTACCATTTATCCTCTCCGATGGCACAGCCCTTGCTCTCAGATTCCTAGCACTCCACTCAGTCATCGGGCATAAATATGGTAAGCCAGTTGCTTCCGTGTCATGGTGCATCAAATTCCTATCCATTTGTGTTGAAGAGCATGGGCTCACAGGTTCAGGTTGCCTGGGTTTAGAACTTGGCTCCTTCACTTGCTAGCTTTTTGACTTAGCTTCTCTGTGTCTCAGTTTAATCACCTTTGAAACAGGGACATTTCCTGTCTCCTAGGCTGTCCGGGGATAGTTAAGGAAGAAAGTGTAGATTGGGTCCCCCAAGCTGTTGGTACTCAGTACATGTGAGCCACTGTTAGTCTATGCCATGGCCACGGCTATTGTGTTTTATTTGGTGAAAGAGACAAGTAAGCCCTCAAATAAATATATAATTAAATTTTGAAAAGGACTCTAAAAGAATTGGGTGTTAGGGGAGAGCATATCAGGGGAAATCTAATTTAGAGAGAGGGGTCAGGGAAGACCTCTGTGAAGATATACATTCAAGCCAAGACTTTGGGTGGGTGGGGGGCAGAGAAGGAAAGGGGAGAAAAGTCGAAGGAAAGAAAAATAGCATCTCCCAGAGAGAAATTTTATTGAGTATAATTCTTTGGGAAAAGAGAAATGCAAAAGAAGAGCACAAGAGTGTGGAGACTCTCCCATATTTGTTCTCTGACCATGAGAGTGTTAGGTATCTGAGGGCACACATTAATGGAGTGGAACAAATGTAGGTTCTTCACTATGAGAGCTGGGCTTGAATCCTTGCCTTCTGACCTACAGGCTGTTTGACTCTGGGAAAGTAATAGAACACCCTTGAGCTTCAGGGTTTTTTCTACCGTAACTGAATTACAACTTCTATTCCACAAGACTTTTTTTTTTTTTTTTAATGACAAATCCACAAAATGAAATTTCACCATTACTAGCACTCAGCGGGTGCATATTTGGTGCTCACAATCAGCTCTTTTCTTCCTCTTGCAGAGGCAGAGAGGCAGAGAGGTGGGCTTGTAGATCATGTATGAGACAGAAGGCAACAGGTATACTCTTCTTAAATGTCAGGGAGGACTGAGAGTTTGAGATTATCATCAGGAATGAATCATCATTCATTCATTCATTCACTGACTATCCTATCAGAGCTATAACCCCAAACTAAGTTGTCACTCTTGAAAAGTAAAAGGTCAACTTCAAAAGAAAGGACAGGGCACGTCGTGGGTGGCTCATTCGGTTAAGCACCAACTCTTGACGTTCAGTTCAGGTCATGATCTCAGGGTCCTGGAATCGAGCCCCATGTCAGGCTGGGTGCTCAGCATGGAGTCTGTTTCTCCCTCTCCCTCTGTTCCTCCCACTGCTCTCTCTCTCTCTCTTTCTTTCTTTCTCTCATACATAAATAAAATCTTTAAAAACTAAAAAAGGGTAATTCGATTATTCCTCCTAAGCACTTATAATTTTTTCATTTCAATAGGAAAAACTTTTTTTTTTCCATTTTGATGGTTTCAAGTGGAAAGCTGTAGTTAGATAAAAGGTTTGATTTTTTTCCTCATTGGACGGTGTGTGCAACAAGTGACTTTGGGGGCGAGGGCCTTGAAAGAGTCATGATACACGTGGTTTCTCATGTGTTGCATTGGTAGTAAAGCTGCTTGTTTGTCTGTATGTTTGTATCATTTGAAATCAAATAAAGGAACCAATTTATAAAGGCCTTCTTATATATGGAATCTAAATTTACACAGGCTCATTCAGTTATATCAATAAAGATACTTATGTTTGTATTAATACATGATGTTTGAATATGAAAGAAGAAAATATAAACAAACACATTAACAAAAACTATACAGATACTTCAAGAATCATCATACAGTTAAAAAAAGTAAAATTCTTGAAACAGCAGTTCATCAGCCAAATTATGGACACAAATATCGGTGATATTAACAAAGTACTTTGTTCTTCTCTTTTTTAAATATTTCCAGACACAAAATATATTGCCTTTTATATTCACCTGTAAGCCTGGATTGTGGGAATCAGGGACTCAGGAAATGTGAAATTATTTATCAAAATTAATACGCATGATTTAAAACTTTTAAAGGATTTTCTTCTTATAACCAAAATGTAAGGCCATGTTGATGGGAATATTAGAAATCCAGGTATCTGGAAGCCCACACTTTTATATAATGATAAAGTAATTTCTTTTATTGGAAAACTGGTAATCTTTCCATCGTGTTATAAAGAGCGGACTATCACAGATATATGTTAGATTGTATAGAGAAATCTCCAATATATAGTGACTATTATTTTGTATAGTACCACACATCATTCCAGAACAGTCTAGAAGCAGGAAATGGCCCAAGACAGAACTGCCCTTATCAATGCTGGAGTAACTTTGGCATCCATCCACTGAGCTGGTTGAAACATAGATAAAGCTAAGTTTCCTTTGAACCAAGTAATTTTCTGAGACAAATCAAAATGGAGTTAAGAAAAGCATGGACAGGATAAAGGATGACTCATTTTTCTTCTTTGGCTATGGAAGTTTTTTGTTTCTATTGCCTGTGTAAGATGATTCGAACAGCCTTTCCCCACTTCGTTCACACTGATTTGTGACAAATAAATCCAATCGTTTGACCTTGCCTCCTTAAAACAATAACAAAACTTTCTGATTCTCACCACCTGAAGAATTAGTCCAAATTATTTAACAGGGAACAAAAACCCATCACAAGGCAGCCCTAATCTTCTTCTCCAGCCTCAACTTCCTGCTCTATCTCATGTTCTTCCCATTCGAGCCAGTCAACTTTCATGTTCCCTAGGCTCTCACATCCTGCTGTGGTGGCTCTCGGGTACTCGCTCTGCTTGGAATACCATCCCCATCTAGTTGCTCTGGAGGAACCTGTTGATCTTTAAGACCCAGATCAGCTCTTCTGCAAAGAGTTGAACTCCAGAGTTAACAACATGCTTCTCTCTTTTCTCTCTAGTACTTTCTACATATTGCTAGAACATGACACACTACCAGTCTCCCTACAGGATAAAGCAGAAGTCTTCCATGGAAGTCAAGTCTTTTATTATTATTTTTTTTAAACTGGACTCCAGCATTCAGCCCAATGACTGATATCTAAAAGGCACGTGACCATTTGTTGAGTGTATGAATAAAAGACTGTAGGACCTATAGCTCTATCTCATGTATTTTGTTTATCAAATAAGTCATTTCAAAGGATTTATCTAGAAAAGGTAAGCCTTCCACTTGGAATTGGTAGAACAAAGAGCATGTTGCTAACATAGGCTATAAAATATGAGTTTAAAATTGTTTTTCGAGTTGTAGACTAAGTGAAGCAGTAGTTCAGACAAAAATAAAAGGTAATTATTTCCCGTTACGAGTTTTAACAAATTTGTGCTTTACTACCACGTTGTGTTTTGGGATAAATGTGTAAAAGACAACTAATGATAATACAGTAGTCCTAGAATCACTTCCTGGGATTAATGTCATTAGAAAACATAAGGCAAAGTATTAGGGAGCAATACTAGACAATTTGTTTTTCCTTATAACTGCTTGTCTAGAGCTACAGAGCACAAACACTAATAAAAGTCAGTCATCATTATGATGTCATTCTCACAATTTCCTTAGAAATAAACTACCAAGTACAAAAAATATTTATAATGTACGACATCATCTATGTGCCTTTCCATTGCTTAAACTTCGGGTTATATTTAGTGAGGTTTCCTGTTTGTTATAAAGAACACCTTCTGGGTGAAATAAAATGCATTAATAAAAGCTTTCTGAAGTCAAACTATCTTTTCAAATTGCATATGTGCAGGTGTGCTTAAACACTATGGCCCGAGACAACTGTATGACCTAATCCGGCATATGAGGAAAAGTTTTTTTTCATTTTTGCAACTCCAAGTCTTGGGAAGGTATTTATCTGTCACTGAAATGCTCTCAGTATCTAAAACCAGCTCGCAAATATTATCTGCCTGCTGGTATGGCATGGGCCCTAGATAACATCAATACACACCAAACTTTTGGGAGAAATGAGTGCTCCAATGACATTTATAGTCAGAGTTTTTGATGCTCCCACTTTAAATCCATAAAATGTCATGCCCTTTACCCATGTTCGATTTATGAGTAATTACATCTTGCACAGAATGGGAGATAGGAGCATGGAGCAGTTTTGTGTGTATGAGAATGAATCCTCAATCCTTCCATTCTTGCATCCACGTTCTCGGATGATGCATTTCCCCACTTCCCATTCTACAGGTGTTTCATCGGGCAGAGTTAATGATTATCTACCACTTTACATAGTCTCTTGGACACTGAACACGCTCCCCATGATGTGTGCCTTTTGGAGTGGAAAATGGACTTAGGAAAACAAAAGAACAAAAGAATCTCAGGTTTCTTCAAATACATTAGAAGGGCATAACCCTTCCCCATAAATTCTAATATTTAGACTCTTAATTTATGTTGGCAGAAAAATCAAACTTCCCACTCACGCAGCATAGGGGAAGAAGGCTTATCTCACCACAGGTGAAACTTTTCCCTAAAACCTGCATGCACATTTTCACCTTCTGGCCGCTTACGACGTCAAAAAAAGAATCTATCATCAATTCTACAGAAGGGCCCCCTGTCAACCAGCATCAAATTGGGGCTCTTCTAGCAAGCCCACTTAGCTTCCTTTACAGTTTATACTGCCGAAGGTCAAATCAAACATAGCTACCTTTTCTGCTTCAACAAGTTAGTCCACGGTTGACCCCTATTTGAAAACAGGCTGCCTAGAGCAGGAACTTGAGTGTAACTCTATTAGTTTATCATGTAAGGCTCATAGAAGACAGCCCCACTGGCAATCAGTGCTGATTCTGGAGCAAAGTTTTTTTCAAAGGTTCACAGATTGGATCTTAGATAGTTATTGGATGAATTTTGCACAATTACTCGAGTCAGACACCATGAGTTGGAACCCTAGCTCTGCCAGTTACCACATCTATATCTTTTGGAAGATTACTTAACTTTTCTGAAAATGAGTTCTTTTATCTATAAAATAGGACAACAATGCTCAGATTATAGGACTATGGCAAGGACTCAATGGATGCGTGTTTTGTAACATCTCTGAAAGTTTGTGGACTTCCCAAAGGTGCAACCCCATCTCTAAACCAAAGGTATGGAGAAGACCGACTGTGTTGGAGGTGAATTTGCCAGAGAATACATTCAACCCCTTTGTGTTCAGCCTGTGTCATCTGAAGGGTCTTAATTTACACCAAGTAGCTGTCCTTCTTCTCTACCCCAAAGCACTCTACTTTAATGAAAGCGATGTTTATCACAATGTCATGAGACAGGACACAGGAAGAGAATATTATCAGGATATTGAAGGAGACATAAATAGGATGACGTGCTATATTATTCAAGTTGTAACCAGTGAATGATAAGAGGACTGGCTAAGTACCACAATCACATAGAACTTGGACAAAGCTGCAGCATATTACCAAGGAATAAATCACCCTCGCCCTTAAGACTTGATCGTCTATTTTAAGCCAATCTGTCATGGGACTTGAGAAATAAAGAGTAATGCCTTGAACAACCATGATTTGGAAAGAAATCCAGGTAAGCGTCTTTCTTTTCAGTGTTTACTCTTTCATCTGTATTCTGAGAAATTTTTTGTCCCTGTAACTGTTGAGGCCAGACTAACGTCTATTGGGAGCTGCTTTGCCGAGAACTCTCTGGCCTTATGACAAGCCAGTAAATAGTTCTACAGTCTCATTCCTTTGCCACCTTCTCTCCGCTCAGAGTCGTTTACATCTTTAATAAAGTTTTAATAGTCTAGATAAAGTCTACAACTTACTAGTCCAAGTTGTTACCGGAAATTTCATCTTGAATTTAATTTGGATAGGCAGAGAGCAAATGTCTTCCCAATAATCTCTTTTAAGAACATTTCCTATTTTTATTTTGTTTTCAATATTTGAACACATCTTTCATCCCCCACTCCCCCCCCCCCCCCATTCTAACTCCAGTAGCATCTTTAATCCCAAGACATCCTACCCTTTGGAAAGATACACTTAATGCACTCAGGATCACAGATAACAAGATGTTGCATTTTAACCAGTCTTTTTCCTTGAACAACTTTCATGCTGTTTCTACTGATTTTTTTGAAACTTTGCAACATTTCCCCAAAGACTGCTTCTCACTAATTTCCTGGCTCTTAAAAAATTCCTTTTCTTCAAGTTTGGTGTCATAATAATACTTCTCAGAGCCTCCAGGGAGAATACCGAGCTTAATTATATTATGGCCACTGTAATTTGGTGGGTCAGCCACACTTACTTCCTTAACCAATTCATATGCTACTCAAGGCTAAACCAAGAGTAACCTCTCTTTATGCTTCAGCAACAAGCTGTTCCAAGAAAGCCGTTGTTTATAGTATTGAGAAACTGTTCCTCCAAGCCACATCCCAGTGTAATGTTCAGTTGGCAAAAAGAAGGTTGTATGTTGTTCAACACGGAAATCTGCCTCATTCGACCACCCAAGAGGGCAGCAAAAATAAGTCACCTAGCAAAGGTGGTCTTTTATACAAAGGTCAAACAGAACTTTACTGGAAACTTTGCGTGGATTGGAAAGTCCTGGCTGAATATAGTGAACTGCATAATTTAACATGTGCTCAGGTTTTACCGTGTAAGTGAGGCTTATTGCAACATTGATGCATGCTTCATGACGTTTTTTCTTTATGAAACAGTGATATAAAAAAAAATTGAAGCAAGATGGCTTGTGCAAGACACTGCTTCCTAATCCGACACAAGCCTAGATCAGCCTCCTTCTCACTCCTGTTTTGTTTTTGTTTTTTTCTTTTTCTTTTATTGGCAATTGTCTGTAGTGGCAGTCACCTGCTTTTCCTGCTTTTCGTGATGACGGAAAGATGGAGAAGAGACGAGGGAAGTAGGAGTGCAAGAGCAGGAGCCTTGGTCATTGTGTTGCTTGTATCAGGTGCAAAATGGACTCAGTAAAAGTCAACTGAGGTTCTCTCAATTTTTAGAAAATTTTTGTTTTTGGTAATTTTGTTACCATCATCAAGGTCATTTTTATACCTATTTGATGATGGAGCTAAGAATCAGGTGTGGTATAGTTAAGGACATTTTGTAACTTTAAAAATATAAAACTTTAGGGTGATCATTGTCCTAGTTTGCTTGAATACAGTTTTGGTCTTTTTTTTTTTTTTTAATTTTATTTATTTATTTGACAGAGAGAGATCACAAGTAGGCAGAGAGGCAGACAGAGAGAGAAGGGGAAGCAGACTTCCTGTTGAGCAGAGAGCCCGATGTGGGGCCTGAACCCAGGACCTTGAGATCATGACCTGAGCTGAAGGCAGAGGCTTTAACCCACTGAGCCACCCAGGTGCCCCCTGGTCTATGTTCTTATAAAATCAAGAGACCCTCATTTCACTCCCAAAAGTATACCAGTTTGGATGACAAATTGTCATCCTTGCTGTCATACGTATTTCATCTGCTAAAACAGGCAAAGGAGGAAATTCTAAAAGTACGTTTTCTTAAAAAAGATTTTTATTTATTTATTTGACAGAGGGAGAGAGAGAGAGATCACAAGCAGGCAGAGAGGCAGGCAGAGAGAAAGGGGAAAGCAGGCTCCCTGCTGAGCAGAGAGCCTGAGGTGGGGCTCGATCCCAGGACCCTGAGACCGTGACCTGAGCTGAAGACAGAGGTTTAACCCACTGAGCCACCCAGGTGCCCCTAAAAGTATGTTTTTAGACAAAAATATCAGTTTTGTTTAGTATATGATTCCAAAGCCTGGCATATAGGAAGATGACAACAGTATGGTCCCTGTCTTCTTGGAGGTTATGGTCTACTTGGAGAGATAATGGCAGTATAAAGTGGCTTGTGATACAGTAAAGGATGCAGCTCAAAGAATGTTCTTAGGCTATTTTGTATAGAGCAGAGAGATGGAGTTATATATAGACAATGTTGCACTGTCAATGGTAGAAAGCAGCAGTATATCCAGGGGATCAAAATAATGCATTTGGGATTTGGGATATGTATAAAAGCCACAGGTATGCCAATGACTGATGGAAATCCAACATAAGTCCAACAACTTCCTTAGAGAAGGAAGTTGCAGAATGCAATCAAAAGCACCTATATTTTCTTTTTACTACTCCTATATGTAGAACTCTCAGAAACAGTTCTTGATAATGGTGTCCTAAAAACGCAAAACTCTAAGAAATATAAACCATTAAAAATTAGTTTTTTAGATAGGTCTAAAGTGTGCATTTAGATAAATTAACTTTTTAAAGATTCCCCTAATTTTGTTAAAATCTTGTACAAATGATATTCTAGTGGTCTTCAAAGACTTAAAGCAATATAGCTTCTCAAAGAGGAGTGTACTGAGAATAACTGATCATCTAAATTTGGGGTCAACCAACTTTTTCTTAATGGATCAAATAACAAATATTTAAGGTTTTGTGGGTCATATAGGCTCTCTCTGACAACTACTCAATTCCACTATTGTAGCACAAAAGAAGCCACAGATAATATGTAAACAATTGGTGTGGCTGTGTTCCAATAAAACTTTATTTATAAAAATAGACAGCAGGCCAGATTTGGTCTGTAGTTTGCCAGTCCCTAATCTAAGTGATTATTACCACATAGTATGTCTTAAGTATACTTTACTGTGGCCTACAAGCTACGTAATATCTTCATATGTTGAAGTAGTAGGTATAATTTATTACATGCTTTAAATTCAATTATTTAACTATAATCTTAAATTTATTTTCCAAGAACCAACCACTGTAACCACAGTAAACTCTTGTTAATATTTTAACATTACTAAAACAAAAAGAAATGATGTAATTACCTCCAGGTTTTTAACAATGGGTCACCTTTTATATTCAGAAACTCATAAATATATAATACTTATTCTTTTTTTTTTTAAAGATTTTATTTATTTGACAGACAGAGATCACAAGTAGGCAGAAAGGCAGGCGGGGGGGGGGTGGGGGGGGTGGGGGGGGGGATGCAGGCTTCCCACCGAGCAGAGGGCCCGATGTGGGGCTCGATCCCAGGACCCTGGGATCATGACCTGAGCTGAAGGCAGAGGCTTTAACCCACTGAGCCAGCCACCCAGGTGCCCCTATCATACTTATTCTTTATTTCTTCTATAAGAATGAAGAATAAAGTACAAGCATTTGCTTTGGATAATTATTCTAAGTGAGGATCGAGATTGAAAAAATATTTTATCTCTGTTCAATTTGATCCAAGATTCTTTATTTAAAAAGATTCTTTATTTTAAAAGACCATCACATTGCATATGAATAATCTAAGCAAATTAATATGGGTTCAAAATTCTTGTGCCAGGATGTAAAATCCTTCTCCACACACAAAAGGGTGTGGAGACACATCTAAAGACACATTCAGGGAGTGTCTGTGTGGCTCAGTCAGTTAAGCATCTGCCTTTGGCTTAGGTCATGATCTCAGGATCCTGGGATGGAGTCCCATAAGGGTCTCCCTGCTCAGCAGGGAGTCTGCTCCTCCCTCTCCCTGTTACTTCCTACCTCCGTGCTCTCTTGCTCTCAAACAAATAAATGAAAATCTTAAAAACAAAACAACAACAAAAAAGAAAGTACAATCCCGAGATCTGAACAATGGAGCTTAATTCTAGAAGTTACTACTTTATTTTTTTTTCCCATTTTATTTATTTTGTCAGCGTAACAGTATTCATTCTTTTTGCACAACACCCAGTGCTCCATGCAAAACGTGCCCTCCCCATTACCCACCACCTGTTCCCCCACCCTCCCACCCCTGACCCTTCAAAACCCTCAGGTTGTTTTTCAGAGTCCATAGTCTCTTATGGTTCGCCTCCCCTTCCAAATTTTTTTTTTTTTTTAATAAACATATAATGTATTTTTATCCCCAGAGGTACAGGTCTGTGAATCGCCAGGTTTACACACTTCACAGCACTCATGATAGCACTTACCCTCCCCAATGTCCATAGCCCCCTCCCCCTCTCCCAATCCCACCTCCCCCCCAGAAACCCCCAGTTTGTTTTGTGAGATTAAGAGTCATTTATGGTTTGTCTCCCTCCCAATCCCATCTTGTTTCATTTATACTTTAATGTGAACTAGATTAAAAAACTAGAGACTTATTTCCAATGTTCAAACCCTCTCAGGTTTCACATTTCTTTCTTTTTCTTCCTCTTTGAACCCAAAGATTCTCAAACTTTTTTGCCATCAAAATCTGCATTTGAGAAAAGAGCTGAAATCTCACTAAACTAAAAAGATTAGTAAGGTTAAAACTCAGTTTTCTCAGGGCCATTTGCATTTTAAGAGATCAGACTAATAAAAATTTTTCTGTTGAACTTTGAAAAATGTATTTCATACATTCTTGCTTTTGTAAATACAACAGCATTAATCATCAACAGCATTAATAGTACTGTTTCATGTCTCTCTTCCCTTAAGAAATTCCATTTAATTGAAATATCATTGGAAAGTGAATGCAATTCTCTTTTTCTATTTTGGCATTTGAGGGCTTTTTTCTTTTCTTTTTTTAAAGATTTTTATTTGTTTATTTGTCACTGAGAGAAAGCACAAGCAGGGGCAGATGCAGGCTGAGTGAGAAGCAGGCTCCCCACTGAGCAGGGAGCCCAAAGCAGGACTCGATCCCAGTACCCTGGGATCATGACCTGAGCCGAAGGCAGATGCTTAAGCAACTGAGCCATCCAGGTGTCCCAAAGTTTGAGGATGTTTTGAAAGAAAGAAATCTAACCCAGGGTGACTGGGTTGGCAAATAGTGCCATGTAGCCCCTTACTTTGCGTTCATGGATAAACACTACTTCCACTTATGAAGAGCACTTGAACAACAGGTCTTGCCCTCCTGACATGAATCCATCAGTCGTGCTGTCTAGACTTCAGGGTAGGTTATGGTATGTTCTTTCTGCCCTACAAATCTGCTGTTTCCTACCCTGCTATCAGTTTCCACTTCTGGGTAAGTCAGCCCCTAGAGTGCCCTCTATGTTCTCCACGTTTCTAATCCACTCTTCACCATCACTCAGAAACATGAACATTCTGGGAAAACTAACAGCAAAACATCAGCCTAGTTAAATAATGAAGATTAATTTTACATATAATTCCATGCCAGTATGACTCTGTGTGGCTAACCAACCTCAAACAAATTATTTCGTTTCTCCAGGCTCTAGTTTCCTCAACTGCAGGATAAAAGAGCTAGGTTAAGTGCTTCCGAAGGTCCCTTCGACTTATTAAAGTTTTATGATTTTATGACTAAAGCACATGGTGCTTAGTGACAGCTATTTTCTTTGAAGCTCAGAAGCCATTTGTGCTTGATTTTGCTTTCTGGGCTCCGTCCCTAAAAGTTGATGTTGAACCTACTGCCAGACAATGGAGACACGAAAGCACAGAGCCATGATCTGAGAGGTCCGCGATCTTTTCTAGGTGTTTTCGCAATCCAAAAAACTTTGAAAAGCAAAAGCTTTCTTTTAAGTTTAGTGCAAATTTATTTGCCAGCAAATAATATAGACCTTAACTGCTGAGAAGCCTTTTATAGTCTTTATGGCTTCCACTCAGTTTGCATATTCAGATGTTTTTCTGTACATCTATGACAAGGTGCTCTCCCGGGCCCCACCATGGTTGTCAGGTAATACGTAATAAGGGAACCATATTGATTCAGTATAAATCAGAAAATCCTAGAATTCTGAAAGCGTATCTTGTCATGGAAAGGATGGTGAGGGAGAGCAAACCCGATATGTTTCCAAGGATGACCTGGATGTTTCAAATTTTGCATCTAAGAATAAATGATGCTTGGTATTATTTTCATGACACTTTCATGTATATTCCTTGATAATGCTCACCATGCATCTTCTACGTTATTAGCTAATCAAAATATCCAGCTAATAAGAAGTCCCGATTCCCTGTTACCGCTAAATGGAAATGTTATGCATCTCAGTATTTTGCAGGCCAAGGTTGGGAACAATCAGACAGTCTCGTACCAAATAAATGAATAAATAAATGGGGAGATATTTGAACCTGCTTAGAAAGTAAACCAGGCACACAAATCCAAAAGCCTTCACTCCCTCCATCTTTCTTTCTTTCTAATACTACCAACCTCTATCTGAATGTTTATAATTAATTCATCATAATCCATCAACATACAAAAAGAACATTTCTGGACTTTCCCCAGTTCCTCTGGCTTAACCCGAAGAGGTGCAATAAACATTAGCTTGATGAATGAATCCATCAGTGAATGAATGACACACCTAAAGTCATCTCCCCCATTTGGAGCTGAGCCATATTACTTTTGCAGATCTACAAAGCACAGGGGAGACATTCAGTAAGTTCCTACACAAAAACCCTTTGGAAAATAGGCTATTCCTCTGAGCTGAATTCCATAGCCCTCCTTTTCGAACAAACCAAAAGTACCTTTATTACCACCTATCTTCTGGTTAATAATCCTCTGGCTGGATCCCATCTGGACCTTCTAAGAGTGAAAGGCCAGTTTCAAAGAAAAATGCTTTCCCATCATATGACATAACCTAGTGGCAGAATGAACAGGCTGATGAGGGGTCAGGGTAATGAATTAAAGCAGAGGGGGCAAGTCATTTCAACTTTCTACATGAGCAAATCAAACATTGCTTTTAGAAGGAATGAATGTGACTGAGAATGGTATCATATGTGTTATGGAAAACAAGTAAAGTTTTTAAGTGAAGGCTGGTGAGTCCTTAGGCATGATTTTAGGCAGAGAGAACAAAAGGGAAAGTCTGTCATATACTTATGTAATACTACTCTTATTTAAAATTCAGACATATAAGATAGAAACTATTTTTTTTCATTAAAAAGAAACTACTTTTTATTTTTGAGTGCTTATTGCATGTAGTTAACGTTAATATGAAGAACATGTTTAAATGTGAGAAGACTTCAATGAGAAAACAAATAACTACTTTAAAGATTTTCCTGTTAGAGATAAAAGTATACACATTCTTGGGTGGTGTCAGGATCTGCACTTTCTGAACTTTTTCTTGCTTTCATTTAAGTGAATAAATATTTTAATATGCATATTAAGTACCTAGGAAAGGCAACCTAAGAGACTCATGTAAATATTCAAAGTATAAAAACAGTGACAGTATTACTCTTTAAGTCGTTTACAGCACATTAATCATACTATTATGACTAAAGACAAATTAAAAACATGTCATACTGTTTACCAACATTAATTGAATTGCACATAATGGAGCTTCAATGGAAAGGAAATGTGGATTTTACAGCTGTAGGTGCAAAATATTCCCAAACTATATGTCATAAAAATACAAAACTTTATCATTAAATATTTCAAATTCTCTGAGCATGTTGGAGGCGGTTCCCTATATACACCTGGTGTCCTTGTAGATTTGGATGCAAACTCTATAGTGACTCACTAATAAATATGATTAATGGATGCAACTGAAATAGAAGTTTTACTTTCAAAGTAGGGAGAGGACTGTGGGTTGTGTAGCTGTGTTTACTGTGGTGTCTCAGTGACCCTTTTTTGGAGCAGAGTCATATTTTGCAGCTTAGGAGGTATTAAGCCAATCTCTTGGACTCCATTGTTTCTGGTGATTCAGCAATGTTTCCTGATGCATATTTTACTGGTCCATCATTTTTAGGTATCTTGGTCTCTATGTCTTACGAATGAAAGTGGACATAAGCAAGAAACTAGTATAAAGTGAACATTAACAGAGCACCACAAAATTAGGTAATATTGTACCTACAGAAAGCTTTAGTGGGGTTGCTTTGCAACTCTTGAATGTCCCTACGATATGACACAGACGAAAGCTCAGTAATAAAAACACGTGGGGAGGAGGGCAGACTGAATTAAGTACTAAGAACCTGGAATCTGATTCCGAGCAGGCTTTGCTGCCCCAAGAGCAGGGAATGTCTGCTGTGTGCCTGACTAGCCCAGCATCCACGCCCTCTTCCTCCAGGAAGAACACTTCCTCTTTCCTCCGCTGCACTACCCCTTCCATGCTTGGCTTCGGTGCTTTGGCCTATGCTGATCTCTGCCCCTAGCTCCAGAGAAGGGCGTGTGACCCATGCCTGGCCAGTCATGGTAGCACATGTTCTGAAATCCATGAGTGGCCTCGGTGTCAGGACTTCTGTTGGAACTCTTAGGAAAGGGCAGCTCCTACTCCTCCAGATTTGGGGGTGAGCCTGGAGCTGCTACGGTCTGCGTCACCGAAGAAAGTCTGCCCAAGAATGAAGCTAGCACAAGGGAAAGCCCCAAGGCAAAACAGGGGAAAGCAAAGCGGAGAGTTGTTTTGTTTTGTTTTTGGATTAAGCCCGTTTGAACTGAGTTTCTGTTTTTCCTAGGATCTTCTCCCCTTGCATGCATTTTTCAGTTCTTTCTAGATTCAGTTCTGAAGTTGCCTTGCCCTCTGGATGAGGAAAAGCTCCCAAATCCCCTCTAAGGGGAAGCAGAGCAGTCACGGCTCCTGAAGAAGCCAACTGGTTACCAAGAAGCACCATAGGCCGGGGCCTGGCCATCATTGTCCCTGTTGTCTACCACAGAAAGAAACTCTGAATGCTTCGCTGAGTAACACAACCATTTATGAGTACAGTCCCTTGCCCCAGTTTATGTGCCTAGTTTTATCTCAATCCCCATGATGTTCCCTACCTAAAAAGCTCTTGTCTCTCTTCTGCCAATACCCTTTAAGATTCGTTCCCCATGTACCAGGTAATTTATTGTTTCCTCTCCCTCATTATATTTTTCTCATATTCCTATTGCTTTTCCTGCTCACCATCCATTCCTTGTGGTCTGGGCACTCTGACTTTCCTGGGGGGAACTACCTTCCTCCACCCTCCAGGTCCTGTGTTTTGGGTTGGGTTCCATAGATGGATCCTGTTCAGTACCCAACACATGTTACAAATTGTCTCCTGGTCCATGTTTAATGATAATTTAATAGCAAGTCTCCAGCAGTGACAGTGTGGCGCAGGCTTGTACTGGTTAAAATCATCAAGATGCTTTAGCATATAATTTTTGATGAAACAAAACAAGAACAAATACACAAACAAATAAAAACCACCTAGCCATATATCAGAAGGGGTAGACATGATGCCAAACAAATACTTCTGGTAGGATTAACATAAGCAAACAGCCTAAGACAGTCTGAATATTAGTGTCTTCACACATAGCAGCTATTTTGTTCTAACTCTGTTTCCAAATTCCGCTCAAAATTGTGAGTTTGCCATTTTCTCAAGTAAAATCTTCTTAGGGTTATCAACAAGTTACATCGACGTTCTACTTTACTATTAGTATGTTTCCCAGATTCAAATACAAACAACTGGGAGTGGGGTGCAGGGAAGGGGATGTTCTGTGCTGAGATTTTTGGAAACACATGCCCATGTACCCCTAACATTAGTGTCACCAATTTAATACTGTCTCTGTCATTTAAAGATTCCTTTCCATCTGTTGACAACTCTTTTGCCATTGAGCTTCTCTCCTGGGTGGCATTTAAGCTATATTTAAAACTTACATCTTGTTTACATATGCTCTTGAGCCAGAACCTTTGATTTACAGGAAGGAATTTGCTGATCTCTTTCCTTCCCCACTAAAAAATTACTGACGTTACAGTAATTGCGTCTACGACTGTCATTGTTGATCTCTTCAAAGGGTTGATACCAAATGCAAAGCTTAGATAGCTTGGCTTTGCTTCTGCTTTCATCCAAAATAAAAGTCAAAAAGGTTATATTCTACATTTAGTCTATGCATTTACACTTATATACCTAAACACTGTCTGATTGGGTGTATCATTTTGGGGAAAAGCTTATCTTTAGCAATATTTCATTCAGCCACACTGGATTCTGTTATACATATGCATACATGTAAACATGTAAGTATTACATATTTTTAAAGCATGTAGTACAGTTATAGACAATAAAACTGAGCAGTGAAATACTTTTCTTGGGGGAAGAATTAAAAATACTGGCGCATTAAATGTCATCCAAAACTAATGGGAGAAGAAGAGAAATTAGACGTTCATGCAACTGAAACATGAACGTCTGGGTCAACCAAGTTGTGCCCTGATCACTGATGAAAAATTAATGATCACATTGTATTTTATAACTTATAAAAAGGCATTATTTCCCAATGTTTTCAATCTAATATAGCCAAATAAGGGTATATTTCTTCATCCAAAACTGAATCTAAATTCCTGTTAGATAATGTCAATATACATAATTATCCCAAAAAACACAGTAAAAACTTTCTCATGATAGAGACAACAAAAAAACTAATAAGACTTATTTTCAATTACTAAATATTTTGTGAAAAATTAAATGTATTCTGATGCAATATCATCATTCATCTTTAATAACATAAATTTTCAAGTGCTACAATAAATTTAAATTAGCACAATTATGGGATTAAATTTTCTACAGTGTTTTCCAACTGTCACCCAAGGCAGTCATAATTTAACTATGAGTCTGTTTTGAACTCATTTATATTTCAACCCATTAAATGTCTGGTATTTAAGTGTAACGAATTATAGAAAGGGAAAAAATTAAATTGTAGAAACAAAAAGCTTACTGGCAGGCTTCATCTGGAAGTTTAACAACAAATGTGTGGCTAAGACTAACTCATGGGTACAGGAAAGGTCTCACTTTTCATATGGTATCCAACAATGTGACTAAGTGCCTCCCAGAAATTTAGAATTAGAAATGCAAAGGTTAGATAAAGTTAAAGGTCATCCCCCTACAGGCAAGAGGGGGCCAGCTCCCACCAAGTTTCTAGCAGACCTGCTTCCCTAGGGCACATCATAAAAGTAATTTACTGACAACTCACCTTACCAGGGGTCATTGGGGGCCTCAAGTCTTCTGGAATTCACTTTTAAGAAGCATGATTAAGTGGGGACAACTACTGGCCCTAAAGTATTTATGCTGAGAACAAATGTCTGTCAGAATTAAATTCTTTGTGTGTGGTGGTTTCAGACTTAAAAAAAGATGTGTGGCCTGATGAAAAGCACATATATTCTATTCACCAAATTAAATCTTAGAATGAATATTGGTTAATTGATTTATTAGGTTTTAAAAAAATACTCCAGAAATTCAAACAGACAACACAGCCTAATGAAGTGGAGAATGGATTTACCAAGTTAGTTAAATCCTTTTCAATCTTTTCTAGTCCAGTTTTGTCTTACGCTGGAGGAAAAAAAGCATTCACATTATTTCAAAGAAAAATGAAAATGTCATTTAAACCGAGTCAAGAAAGTTGACTTACTTTAAAATTTTTGCAAGGAAATCGATTTCCTGATTAAAGCAAATCTCCAGCTTTTCGTGTTTTTGATAGTGTTGACATGAACTATTTGGTTTAATATTAGGTTGAGATGGCTTTTCCACATTAAAAAAAAATTACTAAAGGTTAAAAGTGTGCATTGGACAAAATTAAAGCAGATTATCTGACACTGTGTGTGGGATACAGCCCTGATCTCTACAGTGCACGGAAGCAAAGCTGGTACTTTGAATTGCACAGCACACATCTCAGTAATAACAGGGGATGAGGCATACAATTTCAAGGAACACCCACAATGAAAATTAGTCTTTCCAAACAGAGAATTGTTTTGGAAAAAGTTAGGTTAATTGGCACCATGGGATTTCTCTCAAAGAAACACAGAGCGCTGAAATCCTTACAAGTGCAAGTAAAATGATCAAGCATTACCCTTTTTCCCTTTTTTCACATCTAGTTTATTCTATCCACAACCAAAATTAACTTTTGTAGATTCCCAGGCAGGTAGAAAAAGAGATCATGTTTTGCCAGCTGAATTTATAGCCTGAAGGACTGGCTAGTGAAAGGAGCTTCGGTTGCCAACAACAATGAAGAAACTCACTGAGTCTATCTGGGAATACTCTACTTCAGAGAGTAAATTATGGGTACTTTATGAGTCGAGTCATTATTTTATAGTTTAAATTGTTAAAAATTCCCTGCAACAACTTTTGCATGTCCTTCTTATTAGAGGTTCGTAGTTTTATATTCTGTCATCGCTTTAATCCTCTCGACTTCAAGATACCTGGAACTGTCTTCTTGTATGCTAAATCCGAGTATAATAATACTTAAAAAAAATAATCCTGGGGCGCCTGGGTGGCTCAGTGGTTTAAGCCGCTGCCTTCGGCTCAGGTCATGATCTCAGGGTCCTGGGATCGAGCCCCGCATCGGGCTCTCTGCTTGGCGGGGAACCTGCTTCCCTCTCTCTTTCTGCCTGCCTCTCTGCCTGCTTGTGATCTCTCTCTGTCAAATAAATAAATAAAAAATCTTTAAAAAAAAAAATAATCCTCTGGCCCCTTTCTCCACTTAAATTTGCATTTCCCAAGGAGGTACGTGTGCCTGTGCACACATACAGTATTTGGCTGTAGTTACTATTTTCAGGAATCATCATTTATAACTGGCATAGAGTAAGCCCTTTTCTTTATATTACCACGATTGATATTTTCCTGTCATTTACAGCCTTTTGCTGGAACCCATTAAATGTCCTGTGTTGTTTATGTACCGAGTTTGAAAATTTTCTCTTTAAACCTATAGGAAGGGAGGTATAAAATCAGGAAACGGCATATGTAAAAATGTTTATATTTAATAGGGTAATTTTTTTTCAAGATGTTTTATTTATTTTTTTAGAGAGAGAGAGTGAGCATGAGTGGTGGGGCGGGGGTAGGGAGAGGGAGAATCTTAAACGGGTTGCACACACAGTATGGAGCCTGATGTAGGGCTCGATCTAATGACCTTGAGGTCATGATCTGAGCTGAAATCAGGAGTCAGAGGGTTAACCAACTGAGCCATCCAGGTGCCCTAATAAGGTAAATTTCTAAATATTCCTCCAAGTATTGACGCACCAAAAGTTGGAACTGAAAGGAACCTCACCTATCATTGATTTCCCTCATTTACAGGTGAGAAATTAAAGCTTGATAGTCAATGACTAGTTAAAGCTTGGTAGTCAATGACTGACCCATGGGCACAAAGCACATTTGCCGCAGAGCTGGTGCTAGAAGTCAGCATTCTATATCCCTGCTTTACCTATACCCCTATATCCCTGCTCCCTCCCTTGTCACTCCTGGTCTACTCTCAATGAGGCTGCTGCTGATCTCGTTTCAATAGTTCATCAGATCATGTCACTCTTCTGTTCAAAATCCTCCAGTGATTCCCCATTCCACTTGAAGTAAAAGCCAAAGACCTTCAAACATGTTAAGTCCCTACATTAAACAATGCATGCTTCCCATCCCCAGCAACACAGAGATGCGCAACTCCGTGACCTGACCTCCTAGGACTAATTTTCTCTTCCTTCCCTCAGCTCCGGACTGGTCTTCTCCTCAGCCCACTTTAAGGTCATAATCTGTCTTCACCTACAGACTTGTTGGTTTGAAAACTTACCACCCTATAATCCGTACACCTTAAAGACATTCTCCTGCCTTTATAAACTGAAACCTGAAGTCTCACTTCATGCTGAGTTACGTAGATTTTAAAAGTTTAACCAGGGTAACGATGACCACACAGAAAGGGGAGGGCACTTACTGGCCAGTGTGGTAGGATGCCCAGTAAGCTTTGCACTAGCAGACGCTGATGGGGTTTCTGCATCAGGACAATGGAGAACAACAACAAAAAAATCAGAATAAAGCAAAGTAAGCCCCACACTCTCCAAGCCTGGGCAAGCAAAAAGCCTCTAGTGCCTGAGTCACACCGATGGCTTCTCTTTCCCATCATTCCCATGGAAATAGTTGGAGACTTGCATTGCTTTCTAGTTCACGGAATTTGGGGCTAAAGAGGACCCACTGAGCCAAGTCCCCCGACTTCAAAGATGAGGATACAGAGAGCCCAGAAGGTTAAGCAGGCTGTTCCAAGTCCCATAACTGGCAAAACTGGTACCCTGGTCTTGGCAGTGGATGGGTGCTATTGCCACACAGTGAGGTGGGATAGGACAGCGATATAACACAGTAGGGATCAAAGGTGTTGAAAATTAGAGCTGTCACCAGAGGTTTTCCTTAGGAGTGCCGGTAATAATTATTTACAAGGGAAGAAACTCACTGAGTCGGTCATGTCCAGAAGTTGTTTTGTTTTTGTTTGTTTCTGTGCAGAAGTTTTATATGAATTGACATTAAATCAAAGCCAAAAACTTAAAATAGACACACACTCACACACTACACCCTCCCACCCACACACACTCATACACAAGCTTCCTGGACAAGGAGATATTGTCTTTAGCTTGCAATTAAGGAGCTATGCCAGCTATCGGATAAATCTTTTTCAAGCTAGCCACATTACTGCGAGTCACAAAATCCCAAGATCAGCCCCAGGCGACACGCATGAAGACCCCGGGTGTAAATACATTATTAATGTCATGGGATTAGTCAGATCTTCCCAGCCCCCGGAGATTTAAACAGAAGTTTAAATAGTGGTTACAAGGGGGGAAAAAACCCACAGCAGACTGAATAAGAGAGAATGAGCTACATGGCTTTTTCAACCTCAGGTCATAGGCTTGAGTCCAGTCTAAGGTTAGGAACTGATAACTTATGACAGATGTTTGGCGACCTGTATGTGAGAGGGAAGTCAGTTCAAGCTCTGTTTCACCTTTTCTGAACAGGTGTGTTCACGTCCATCCAACAAAGATGTTTGAACTGTGAGAGCCTCATCATCAATTCTTTCAGAGAATGCCCAAGATTTAATGGGAATCAAATTTGGTTATCTTTTTATCCTTTTTAGAGTAATGTTTTCCTAATTTTTTCTATCCTCAAGAGTCTTCCATGGTCACCGTGTACACTGTTTTTTTTTTTTTCTTTCTTTTAGGTGCTTTTTTTTGAACAGTTTCAAACTTTTGGCTAATGGTTCTTAGAACAGATGTGTTTTCCCTACCTAGAAATAGCCTGAGGCCAGATGTAATTTTATTTAAGTTTGTGATACACTTGGATCAAAGGTGCTTTAGGATAGGAGGCTGGTTTAGAAATACCTTATTAAAATTTTTTTAAAAGTAAAGAATTTAGCTACTCTTAAAGAGAAAGCCAGAATATTTGATATTTAGATGTTTGAAAGGAATCATCTTTTCTGAAGAATTTTTAAATAATATGTAAATTTTTAAGACCCTTTTGTCATAATGTTTTATTTTTATATGAGCTTCAGTTTATTGGGTTCAGTTCACAATCAGATTAAATGATTGTAATTGCTAGCAATGACGGAATTAAGTTCATTGATCTCTTTTTCTGTTACTGTTCTCCTACAATGTGTGTGATAGAGTAATTGGCACATATTTTATCTTAAGTAACTATTTTTTACAGATTTTCTGTGCTTTGAAATTTAGGCATGTGGAATTACACATTATTTTAAAGTGAGTGAATGGATGACCTTAAAATTGAACTATACATGTCATGTCCAGATCGAGTAAAACAGAAATTCATTGACTAAAGGATTCAAATTTTACCTCCCTTTTGACGGTAATTCCCGAGAGCCATTGTGACCACACGTGTTGTCACCTGGAATCACAAAGTCATGCTGAGATAGAAAATTAGATGGTTGAGAAAAAGATTTTCTCAAGCTTTTCTCATTATAATATGTTATAGAATGGCCTCAATAAATAGCACTTTATTTTTCAAAGCATATTTTGACAAGCAAAGTCCAAAGCTGATTTAATATCAAGGTAGTGATTCAGTTTTTAAAAACACTTTAATGGGGCACCTGCGTAGCTCAGTCAGTTGTGCATCCAACTCTTGATTACGGCTCAGGTCATGATCTCAGGGTCATGAGACTGAGCCCTGCATCGGGCTCCGGACTGGGCATGGAGACTGCTTAACACTGACTCTTTCCCTTTTCCTCTGCCCCTCCACTGCACTCCCCTCCTAAATAAATAAATAAATAAATAAAATATATGTCCTCTGTTCTTGTCACTTCAACATTATGATAGTTCAATGTAATCGCAGACTTTACAGACTTAAAAATAACTAAAAGTCAATTGATGAATACTACCAAAAAGTAAGCTAAAATGTATTACACTAATTGACTGTATATTTATTGTATATGATTATTATATTGTATAAATAAATCTATATATATTATATAAATGTAAAAATTCAAGAAGTCTGTTAAAACCAGAATGCTACATAAACAAGGGGGAGATAGTTGAGGTCATTCCATTTGTATATTCTCGCCCCTGATCCCCAACACATTTCGCTGATGTCTGTGGTTGCTCTTGTTTAACTTTGGTGTTTTCCTTTAAAGTTCTCTCTTCCCTGACTTCATGGTACATTTTACTGATCTGCTATTAAAAAACGACAAATAAAATTGTGGAACAGTACCCTATGTCATGACGTTACATGGTAACTTCGTAACAACTCTGCCCAAGTGCTTCCCTCCCAAATCCCCAGAATCTACATCTGTGCTTTGAGCAATAGTTGCAAGTGGGCAAAAATATGAGCCTTCTTAGTTTTCAGTCCCAGTATATTTCCTTTGCAAATCCTACAATTTATTAACTCTACAGCAGATTGACACAAACCATGTTCCAAAATAAACACACAAAAAGACCTTCATTACTATAATATCCAGGTTGAGAGAAACTACTATGGCAGCACAGAAATTCTAGTGAGAGGCTGCGGCCTTGCTCGGGGGTTGCCGCACCGTGCTTCGTCATCCTTACGCAGGTGCTCTGAGAATCCCCAGGACGGGATTTTTGCATTATGAGGCAGGTACCAACTCCATCCACCTACTGTCAAGAGCTGATCTTGCAAAAGTGAAGGTTTTGTCTTTTTCTAGTTACACACTGAAATAAAAGTATGTTCTAGCTTTTTCTTTTTGAACTAAAGAAAACTCCCACACATACATCAATATAACTTTGTTTCCCTGGGTCTGCCATGTAATTTTGGTGCAAAGGTTAACACTATCCCATAATTTCCGTAAGTTACCATTCACTCCCGTATTAAGGGGGCTGTTATACACCAGGGCATCTAGTTAACAGTGGACCCTGGAGCTTGTGAGTCATTCTGGGGGCTGGTCTTGTCTTCCCTCCTCCCCCCACCCTTTTCATGTTAGAATGATAGATGATAAGAGCTAAAACTTTCAAAGCATTTCAGATTCATGTGAGATTATACATGTGAAGTGTGAGGTGCAACCTTTTATTATCTCTGTTCTGCAGATGAAGAAACCAAGACTAGAGAGACTACCTCACTTGCCTAAGGCCAGATCACCAGCTCATGGTGTGGATGCAGTGACGGGAACCCAAGTTTGTATGCTTGACGCTGGATCTAGGCCGTCAGCTTGCTCACTGTCCTGCTGGGACGAACATCGCCCATCACGAATCTCAGCTTCTTTTTTTAGTTTAGTTTTTTTTTTTTTTAAGAGTTCAGTTTAGTTTTTGTTTTTTAAATTAATTTATTTGACAGATAGAGATCACAAGCAGGCAGAGAGGTAGGCAGAGAAGCAGACTCCCTGCTGAGCAGAGAGCCCTATGAGGGGTTCGATCCCAGGGCCCTGGGATCATGACCTGAGCTGAAGGCAGAGGCTTAACCCACTCAGCCACCCAGGCACCCCCAATCTCAGCTTCTTGAACATACTTCTGTCTTTCCTCCTGAGCAGTTAGCTGACTAAAGGCAGAGAGCAGCAGAGCACGAGGGTTTCAGAGCATGGCATCAGATAACTGTCTTGGAAATCTGGCTCTGGTGTTTGCTAGTTGTGTTAGCCTGGGCAGTTTGCCAACTTCTGGGCCTCAGTCTCTTCATTTGTGAAATGGGATATTAATACATGCCTCACAGACTTACTGTCAGAATTACAGGGGTCATCTATGTTGTGGCTTAACAAAGTAAGAGCCTAAAAAAATGGCGGCTATGATTAGTAAGAATGAAGACTGCAGGATACTTGCTAACAACACAGCTTGCTTGAGGTCTGTAGTTTTGAGAAGGAAAAGCTATTCAATGGCTCTAAAAGGGAGCGCTATGCTCCCTTCTACCATTTACAGGTAGTTTTGTGATGCCCGCTATTTTCTTTTCTTTAGATAAGACAGCTCCTGGGAAGCAATGACAGGTGGTATCAACCATCGCTCTTCTCTCTTCTCTTTCTAGTCAGATACTCTGAGCTGGTGGCAGCCACGTTCAGACAGATGATTTTTACAAGTGGCAGAGTCTTTCTCTAGGGTCCAGACTTCTTAGTTTTCCCCTTGTTTTAATGATTACCATAGACTTCTGAGATTTATAGGCTCTATTTCCTCTGCCCTTCAAGTCTTAGATAAATATAAAGACATTAATGTAAGAACTTTCCTCACCTCCACTGTGACTTATGGGACCTAAAATGGAGGAGAAGGCTGGCCTTTCTCTGCTCAGCTGGAGGGACATGACATCTGCCGCTTCCGTTTCTGCCTCAGTTAAAAAACACGATGCATGATGGAAAATAATTTATAGATTAAACTGGCTTATACTGGCATACACCACATATATATGCACATCTATATTTATTCAAATGTTTTATCAATGGGATTGCAAATGCCAAAATAAACACATAAGAACACCAGGATTGAAAACTAACTTAAACCAAACAAAAAACAACACTGATTATTTCTCATCCCCAAGGGACTTTTTGCTTTACGTTAAGATAATTGCTCCGTGGACATTCCTAGTAGATTTGAAATGAGATTCAACTTATTTAAAAGTTAAAAACTACTTGATTCAGAGAGTAGAGGGCATTTTGATGTAAAGTGTCTGTGACACTCAATTAAAGAAAAATAGGTGGGCTTAATACCATGTCATTACTGCCTTGATATGAAAAAATAACTGTGGCCCCAATTTTACTTGCAGATGTGCATTTTGCTTACACTTTAATAGTTTGGAACCAGAATGTTAAACCACAAAGAAAGGGAAGGCACTGAAAAGTTTTTATTTGGGGGCAGACTATTTAATTAACTTTCTAACCACTTTCAGAATGAAGTTGTCTAATAGTTATTCCCACCACTCATAGCAAAACTTCAAAAACGCCACATATACACTTGGGTGTTTTAAGATGGTGAGTCTTCTATTGCAATATTTACCAAAGATATTTTACAGCTTTCTTTCAAGGTAACACAGGCTTTCTTCCAACCTAAAGTATGCTTAAGAGCCGACTTCTGATGATTTTCGGAGAAAGTATTTGACACACGGTCAAATCATCGACATACGCATTTGCGTGCACGCTGTATCTCCAATACAACTTTTGATAAGCAAATTGCTTTTTCTTCTGCTCTGACTTATTTCACTAGAGCAAAAATATACTAGCATTTCATGGGCTGCCATAAGACAGCAAGTTGAAGGCAGAGGAAAACACAAAAGGTTAGGTCTCTGACAAACTTCAGAGAAGTAGGACATCCACCCCAATGGGTTGATGAGCCCTTGGATTTCATTAAACTTTCGATGCTCATAATTATGCGTGTGATTTACAAGCATGTGAAATCAGAGGCTGCCCCACTGGGGCTTGCCCCGGCACACCCTGCGTCCTCCTCCTCATACTCCCCTGGCTCCCCGGCGCCCGGGCCACTGTCTCTCAAGAGTCCCACCTCAATGGGCTCAGTCACCCGGACAATCAGCAGCTTTCAGCCTTATGTCCTCTCCTCCCCTGGTAAAAGGATTGCTTCAAAAAGCATCTTTTGAAATGAGGATCCAAGTAGATAGAAAGGGACAGGAGTCCAGTCACACTTGTTCCAATGATAGACAAGTCTTTCGGCTTTGTCTGCTGCATGCTGCTAGCCCAGAGGGCTGCTGTGGGTGTGAGCCTCTCCGTCTTCTGGCCGCTCATGAGAACTGAGTGGCAGAGAAAGCTGTGTGTTGGTTTCCTCAAGAGGCCACCCTGTGGGTAACAGGTGCAGGCTTGTGCTTCCTGCACACACACAAAGCTAAGGCTGACTTTCAGATCTTTGGTAATCAGAAGTGTGGTAAAATTATGCTAGAATAACTTTTGGTGTCCTTGTCATTTTTACAGGGGTCTACAGATATAAACACAAACTACATATTTTAGGAACAGGGATGACAGTTTGCCAACTAGCTGAATACCAGGTTCCAAAAGGAACAAAAATGGGGAAAATTTATAGGCAAAGAAATTATTCAATTAGAATTGTTGAGATTTTACAACATTCTTTTTCAAAACTTTATATCAAGAATCTTGTATGGTGCAAGAATGAACTCATCTTCTCTCTCAAAGTGGACAAGTAATACGTATAAGCCAAGGAAGTGACAAATGACAGCTAATATTCAACCATATGCTCCCCGTGGACATTTCAGTAATAGCACTTGGGCATAGTCTGGGCAGGGAAATGTGTCTCATTCAATGTGAAACTGACCCAGGCGTTTAGTTCAGTCTAGATCAGGGGCTCTCAAATTGG
Source organism: Meles meles (assembly GCF_922984935.1). Lineage (NCBI taxonomy): Eukaryota > Metazoa > Chordata > Mammalia > Carnivora > Mustelidae > Meles > Meles meles. The sequence continues at coordinate 149,951,672 of NC_060067.1, forward strand.
CTACACGTTGAAATTGCTTGGGAAAGCTTTATAATCATAGCAATACCTAGGTTCCAATCCCAGATAGTGCAACTTAATTTGGGCAGCAGAATTTTTGAAAGGTGGCTTCAGGCAATTATACTGTGCAGCCATTCCTGAAAACCACTGGCTTGTCATTCCCAAGGACTTCAGATAGATGAAGCTGATTCGAGCACTTGCCAGAAGATCTGACTCAGAATTCAGCTATAAACTCAATTTAAAGATTTCAAACTACCAGTATCTTTTTTTTAAGATTTTGTTTATTTATTTGACACAGAGAGAGAGATCACAAGTAGACAGAGAGGCAGGCAGAGAGAGAGGGGGAAGCAGGCCCTCTGCTAAGCTGGGAGCCCGATGTGGGGCTCGATCCCAAGACCCTGAGATCATGACCTGAGCTGAAGGCAGAGGCTTTAACCCACTGAGCCATCCAGGCGCCCCTCAAACTACCAGTATCTTAAAGAAGTTCTTATACCCAGGGAGATAGATAGTATGATTTTTAAAATTTCTCCCTTTGGGATTAAACAACAACAACAACAACAACAAACAAAGCATGTGCACACTCATACACACACATACACACCCGCAAACGAAGATTTTAAACACTGATCACCAGTTGAACACTTGGATCATTCTTCAGTGTATTAGTGGTTAGCTTATACAGCGCACTACAATCAAAAATCTATGAAATCACTACATCCTTTTAAAACAGTTTTCTGACTCACTCTTCACTTGGCAATTTCACAAAGCTCAGTCTTCTAGGATTTGAGCTGTTGTGAATGGAATCATCTCTTCCCAAACAAATGGCAGTTTAAATTCACAGGGCATGAGAATTTATTCCATTCATCCAACTCAACAATGTGTTTCCTATAGCAAAGACAAGTCATTTCTTTAGCTTGTGTTTTGCATTTTTGCTTATAACTTGGGTTGGAGAGACATAGACAATTACACGTCCTGAAATCTCCCACAATATAGGCAGCACAATATGGGTGTTTAAAAATAAGACACCCTATTTTTAGCTTCAGACAGGACCACTTAGGGAAGAGTGGTCTAAGTTCCCTGGATGACTGGCTGTGTCGATGGCACTTCTCTGAAGTAGCTTTAAGAATCAGGGCTGCTAACGGTTTGAGGACACCAACCATGTTCTGCTTCTTGCCACAAAAAAGTCAATCCTTTACCGGGTGACAGAAATTCCTGTTGATTCTTGATTGACAATTAGCAGAAACAGAATTCCAGATTCCCTTACAGCAAGCACTAGCTTTCAGAAACTCTTGTAATCAGGGATTCCTTTTTATGTTTGTTTTAATATACTCAGACTGATCACTAATTGATATCATGGGGGGATCTTCACCGTGGTTTGTCTTGTTTTCATTTCAAACATATGAAGGTTAGGTTTAGTATACATTATTAATTTCTGTGATCTGAGTATTGCAATCAATACGTTAGTCAGTTAATAAAGCTTTATGCCGTCTCTTAGAATTTTAAAACTGAAAGCATAGAAAGTGATATACATAATAATTTATGAAAATGCTATTTGTATTATTGACATAAAATGACTGTTGGCAAACACAGAATTCTTCCATGAACGCACTAACTATTCATATATCGAGAAGCCTGAAAAAATTACTGTGAAATAGGTGTGAAAATTTTTTTACTTCAGAAGTCTCTGAGGGGCATATCACAAAAATCAATGGTATGATCAACTCATGAACGTGTTGGCATCCGCCCCATCATACCAACAGCGGCCTTTTCTAATACTTTCAATTCATGACTTGCGAGGGAAATTCCCTAGAGCCTAATATAAAGGACAGCTGTAGCATCACCTACCTGAGGTAACAAGGCTGTGGTCTCAGTACTGGCTATACAGTATACACTCGACTCTGCCATGATAGGTTCCTATCTTATTGACATCACTAGTCCCAAACTCCAAAAGAATTCAAATATTGCACTTTTAAAAATATGTTATATTATGTATTCTACAGATGTAGAATCATGGATTTTTGAAGTTTATGTTAAGCTCTGTAAGGTTTGGAACTGTCGTAGGAAATAAGGACAATGAGGGTTCTACAGAATTTTCCAGAAGCTTGCAGAACATACCTACTGCAGAATCATGGCACTGTCACAATCTGGCTTATACAATTTTATTGTGTGATGAAATATCTCCAGGTCGGAGAAGATAAACTTTCGTTCACTAACCCAATGAATGGGCGTAAGATGAAACAGAGGCACTCTGAAGGAATCCCAAGGAAAGGCTGTCATTCCTTAGGCAGGTAAACTGAAGTAGAAATGAGAACCTCAGTTCTTCACTTCTTACAACAAAACTGAACCCATTTCTTACACCTACATTTTATCATGCCTTATCTTTTTAATACCAATATTTTTATTCAAATATTTAAAAGCTGTATGTTATTCTTTCAAATACTTGAAAATATATTCTAAAGCCATTGGCAATGTGTATCAGGGTTTATGTCCTTCATCTCCGTAATGCTCTTTCTGTGAAGGGACATTAAGGAAGTCATGCATGATCAGGTTAAATAATACACAGGAGAATGATAAGTCACATTACTTACACTGATAAAAAGAAAATACCACAGTCACTCTAAATGTATCATAATTAGGAAATGGAATACCCAGAAGAGACAAAAACTAAGTTTTTAAGAGAAGTTTTCAAATCTGGTAACATACTCACGACATACTCTTATGTCAAAAAAAGAAAGCTAAAAAGATGTGTATATGATTGGATTTCAATTTTATTTTAAAGCTGCTTGGGAGAAAAGCAAAAAGAAAACATGTTCTCGTATGTTTTCACATTTATTAATATAGACCTATATTACCTTTGCAGTCAGGATAAATTCATCTAATTTTATTATAAAAGCTGGAAGTATATCAAAATGTTAGTAGTGGTATTCTTTAACTGATGAGATTATAGGTGATGATTTTTAAAATACATTCCCCATTTTTTTTCTTTCATAAAGAGCACATATAGCTTTCACGTAAGAAAAATACACTGCAGGGCGCCTGGGTGGCTCAGTGGGTTAAGCCTCTGCCTTCGGCTCAGGTCATGATCTCGGGGTCCTGGGATCGAGTCCCGCATCGGGCTCTCTGCTCAGCAGGGAACCTGCTTCCTCCTCTCTCTCTGCCTGCCTCTCTGCCTACTTGTGATCTCTCTCTGTCAAATAAATAAATAAAATCTTTAACAAGAAATACACCGCTAATTAGTAATGTACTTGCTGCTGCATCTTAATTCTTTGCTCTTTAGGTACCACTGGCGGTGAATTATCAGAACACATTTCAAAATGTACTTATTAAAGTCTTATGTGCAAAACACTAATGCTTCATTTTAAGAGACTTTTGGTGATTTTGCTGTGAATTCTAATGAAAACTTTCATTGGGAGAAAGTCGAGACTACTGAGTTAAAGAGATTTTCCAAATGATCTGTGTGTCGGTGCTGGAGCCCTTTTCCATAAATGATCACACGTACCATAAAGTACTTCCCTTATGCAGGATTTCTTGGTGACAGAGTCACAACACACACCTGAATTTGGGTGCTACCAACAACATGGAATATAGATTCTCTTTATTCTAACCGAATCATCCTAATTATTTTAGATGGCAGGTAATGAATCGACATCAGGAATGTACCTATTTTTTCCTGACTTATTTCTTCTGGTTTTGATGTCCATACCTTTGAATAGAGGTCAACAAAGCAAGGAGTTCATTTCTATGTGAGTAGAAGAATATACATCCTCCTTTGACTTTTCTCTCCAGGTAAGAAAGGCAAAAGACAACCATTTCTTCTCAAATCTCACTACTACTTTGTTTCATTCTAAATTAGTCATGAGCTATTGAATGTGCCTCAATTTTAAAATATCAGTTTACTTTACAGCTTCCTACTGCTAATAATATAGCATATTATGCTCTTGTCAAACTTGACAGTAATTTCATGTATATACTAGGACATTATCTAACATGAGAATTCAAACTGGAGAAGTGAGAGAAGGCAGCATATGCAAATGTAATATAAAAATGGCCAATTATCGATGAAAACATTTGACTTACCTGTAAAAACATTGTACAAGGAAGTCCCAGTAAAGGGAGCATTTTTTATGACAGACGCAAAAACAGATGCGGTAAACGAATGCTTTGCTGTTGCCAAAATAACCAAAAGACCTCTTTGTTTCTACCAGCAAGTGCTGATACACAATTCTAAGTATTACGCCTAGTAAACAACATTTAAACACAGACTTTATAAAACCAGGTATTATTTTCAATGTGTAAATTACACAAGGAAAGCATGTCAAGATATCAACCTGATGGCACTGCTTAAGAGTCACCAAAGAACATTAAAAACGTCATGTCACTGTCCCCAATCAGATGTCATAAATTACTGTCCCCTTAGGTTGTCTCCTTACGTTCTCTTTAAACATTCTTTCTTTTTATTACAAATACTTTCAGCGAGAGCGAGAACACTAAAATAAAATCAACATAGCCAGAGCAAAGAGAAATAAAATTTAAAAAGCCAACCTTTATTCCACTTTGAACAAGTTTGTGAATGTCCAAATAAGGCTCCTTGAAAATTTCTCCTTCAGGGGTAAGTATCTTCACGTAACCTTCTTTTTCCAGAATGAAGAGACGGTGCGAGCCATCCCCACTATGCAGGGCGCCGACAGGCTGGCGCAGCCCACTCACAACCTCCTGAATACAGAAGCAGTTGTGTTTGTGCTTTCTAAACAAATTAAAGAAAACCAGTAAGCTTTTCTTGAGGTGAAGGAGGTAAAGGATGTACTTGCATCCTTTTCAAAATCTATTTCCTCTAGGAATCAATGGTTTTGAGAATCATGACGTGCTGTTAGCCCAAAAGTCACCATATGATTCTTTTAAGTTCTTTTCAGTGGAACAAATAGCCTTCTACCAAAAAAAGCCAAAGAGAGAATAAAATAAAAATTTTACAGATTTTTAAAATTTTATGAACTCATCATCTTATCTTTCAGTGACTCTAACTAAAATTAGCTTTACTCACAATAATTAAGCCTTACAGAAAGGCCCTCAGAGAGAAAGTTCTGAGATCTATTTATAAAACTCCGATTTGCTAATAAGAATTGTGCTATTTCCATATGCTAACAACAGCCATAAAGGTCAATTTTAAAACTATAATCATGAAATTCACATGAATCACAGAGAGGCCAAACTCATAATAAAAGATTAGTAGTCTAAGCATTAAAGGCATTTAAGCAAATATGATATTAGAGAAGCAAACTACCGAAAAGGGAAAAAAAAAAGCGTCTGGAGGAGATAGCTGCTGGAATCAAACACAGACAGTTGATTCACTATCAAAACCACAAAACTGGTCAGTTGGTTTTTTGTTTTTGTTTTCTTTTTTTAAGATTAAAGAGCATTTATCTTTATGAACCTGCTGATCTCTTCCACTTTGTCATATTCTTCCATCTGGTCCAAGTAGTTAGACGCTGGTCCTCTGATTTGTTTTCTTGGAAAATCTGGAAAGCACAACCCACCATCTTTTCTTGCATAGTAAAAACAAAATTCTTCAGCAGTAGTTTGAAGGAAACCTTTAAAAAAAATGCAGAAAGACTCATGAGAAATATTTAGCATGACAGTAAAAATGCCCTATTTGAAAGATAAAATATGGGAAACGTTTTTTAGAAAGTATATGAATATTCTAGGAAAATAATAAAAAGAAAGGACCACTTTTTGGCTTGGGATTTTCATTTTTTTTAACCAAAATTTAAGAATTTCTGTTAAAGTGAAATAATACGGCATGGGATATCTTAAAAGACTCATACGGAATACACAGAATCCAAATCCAACATTAATCTTATTGCACTGACCCTTTGCAAGCTTCCTCATTTCCCATATGTTGTACTTGTAAGTTTATCCCATCACCGGTCAGCACTTTTTCCCCCTACCGTAACAAATAACATCCCAAGAAGAACACACTAGAGTCAAGAAAGAAATAGACCATCAGGTGCCTATTTGGGTCATTTTACAATCTTTTTCTCTTGTCACTCACATGTGATTGAATAATAAATCTACTGAATATCACAAGGCCCTCATATGCCGTAATAAATGACTGACTTGCTGTGACGGTGTTAAGAACAGAGCCTCCATCTTCAAATACGTATGTGCCTTTTTCCTACGCATCACTTACAGAAAATAATGCTTATCTTGTAATATAAGAACTATATTTAAACTATCCCTTCAGTCTTCTCAATCAGGAAGCTGGTATGCCACCCTCAACTGAAAAAAAACTTGACAAGTCAAAACAGAAATGCAAAACAGACTTACTTAAAGGGATCTGAAAGATGTTTTCTCTTCTTTTACCGATTGAGAATTTTTTTTATCAAATAAAAACAGCTATATTTACTAAAGGAGAGGAGGACTTTATGACAAAAAAAGAATTTTGACATTATTTTCACAATTTGAGTAAATAAGGTATTGTGGGGGGGGAGGGCACATTACTAAGATTCCTTCCATATTCTGATTCTGATTACTTCTGCTTTCAGAACATGATGTTGTTACCAGAGTCAGTCTTATATGATGTCCTAACTTCCTGCTGCAGGTCTCATATCTTTAACTACACATAATGCTTTGATTTTTACCGAACAATTTAGATTATTGTACACATAACAGCTTTGTGGTGAAGGTACCTTGTAACTTGGCTGATGTTTAGAAGCTGTATAACGGATTCGGGTTTGCCAGGATTTCTAAGAACAAGAACCGGGGACAGCCAAGTGAGACTTATCCGTGGAACATGAAAGACTAAAGGTCTATTTTCTAGGAGCTTGACTTAGGTCCCCTCAAACTTAAAACTAATCTTAGAATTCTGAGAGTCCTGATGTACATTTTGACCTAACTTTTGGGTAAAATGTATCATCCCTAAATTTCTGAGACAGACTCTTCAAGACCAGTATGTGACTAGGCTGTTAGGAAACATCTTCTCCTTGGAAATCAGGCAAGTGAGAGCAGATGTCCTTGGGAGTGTGTGTGTGTGTGTGTGTGTGTGTGTGTGTAGGGGTGGGGTAAGGGTGAGACTGAAAGGAGGCATGGCAGCTGGGAGGGGCGCTTCATGGGAGGGGCAAGGCAGCTGGAAGGAGGTTATCTTTCTTTGAAAAAAAATCAGGGATTAGAAATTGGGGAGAGGAATGAAGGCGGCAGCATTTACTCTTCGTCAGTGATCCACTGTTTACAAAAGATAACTTTTCTCCTCCGTTCTTTCCTGGCTAAGCACATAGATGAAAACTGCTCAGTAGTGTTGAACAAGACTGTTTGATGTAAAAAGAGAAGGAAAACTGTGTTGCTAAAGCAAACTTTCTGCAGTTTTGGGCTCGATCTTTTTCTGGGGAGACACACACACACACACACACACACACAGCTCCCATCAGGCATCAAGATCTCCATGCCAATATTATGCATGCAGGAATACTGTCATACTATGGATATATTTATAACTGAACGTGTGAATGAGAAATTTTGCTTTAATATGATTTTGCCTGCAAGATCACATAAGAATTTCAAAGTGAAATTGATAAGAAATTTCAAGTTTGCTTTTTAAGAAATATCTCCATCCAGGATTACTGTATGCAAACCAATACCATCTTAAGAGAAAATTAGCAAACAATGTTGATGGCTGATTCCATTCTACAAGGTTATTAGCTGGGGACAAATGTGGAAGTGACAAATCATTTTCAAACGTAACACCTGAAGATTAAAGAGTATAGATTCATAAGCCCCACGGCTCCAGAGGTGTTCTCTTACCAAATTAAAACAAAAATGGAATTAACAGTGAATTACTCCTAGCTTTTTACAGAATCTATGCAAACTGAGTAAGGGTGAAGGAAGGAGCCAACTCAAAAGACACAGAAAATTTTGGACATTTTCTTCCTAATTACAATATTTGAATTGCAACATCTTATACTTCTGTTAATAGTTTACCTTAAATGATTTGATTTTGTGCACAGTGATGACTAGGATATATTTTCCTGTGAATAGCTAAAAGGGACCTGGTTTCAGGACACTGGGTTTACATTTGTTTATTGTCAGGGAATATGTAATTTACCAAATGGTACCCTTCTATTTGGGACAATACCCTGAGCGGCATTTTACTGAAGGTGGGTGTTTAGTTCACCTTCGATCATCATAGTATGATGAAGTCTACTGATGATGGAAATACGTGGATTTTTCCAGCAGCGGCATCTTTAAAATTCCTGATAATTTATCAAATACCCTGGACCTGTAACTATTCTCCTGGATCACAATGAATCCAGTCCTACTCTACCACAAAGCAACGCACAACATACTGATGTAAATAAATATTCTCTGTGGAATGTTCTAAGCTCTTGCTTTGCTCTTGGCCATGTATGCTAGAGAAAAGTTACTTTTCTTTATTATGTATGCTGTTCACCGTGATAAGGAAAAAAACAAGACACCAGAAAACCCACTGTCAGTGAGGCCTGCCCTCGATAAGCATTTTCTAATAGAGGTAGTGGATTTTGGTGTATCCATCCATTCCGTCTGGTTTGCTCTCCCGGGGACTAATAAGACACATGTGGAAGGTATCTGATTGGGGTCAGGACTGGCTATGGACTACAGAGACTCAGTGGAATCAAACCCTTGACCTTGGCCTCATTAGCAACAGGATTAAACCAATTGAACTAATTGTATACAGACATTTCGCACTAAATAACCTACAGTTGAAGAGAGGACGGCCTGAGAGTGAGAAAAAGTATATCATGATACTCATGGTAACAAGTGTAAAGGAGGAAGCAAGGCCACTGTACATGCATTTCCACCCTTTCCACAGAGTGTGCTATGTTCGCTGTGGGAACAGCAAAGCATCGCATACGGCATGCGGAGAAGAGGGCTGCTGGTGTGAGCAGGGAGAGCCTGTGTGGGTGTTTGTTTTTCTTTGATTTTCAAATGCAATCTTGCTCTTTTTATGAGTTTTAAGAATTTACTTCCTTAAGTCAATTCACAACTGGAGAATATTATGATTAATAAAACACTAGTGTATCCCCACTACCGTCTTCTAACTTTTCTTATGTTTTGAATATAATCAGACAGTGAATATTTCTGAATTACAGTTTCTAAAGCACAGTTATCTTCTGGATGTGCTTGGATTCCAAGGTGACTGTTGCTCTCTTAAACTCATGAAGGTGAAGCAAAGGGGTCGAGCATTTCTGTTTATTTCTTGACATACTGGGCAATGGGGGGAAAATGAAGATGCCTTTGAGATCCCCCCCCAACCCCTTTCGGCATGTGTCCTACTGGTGGATTTTCAAGTTTTTCATGTGCAGCAAGATGAGGCTATTAATGAGGAAAGTCAAATATACTGACTTCTTATAAGAAAGAATCACAAAGTATCTCTTTCCTGCAGTTATGAACTCTAGAGGATAGTAAACCATGTTATTCTGTAGACTTAAGAAGGTGAAAATGTTAAAAATTTGTTTTGAGGACAATTTCTGAAAGATAAGTGTTCCGGAACCATAAAGAGCCTTCTGTGTTGGGGCAAGGGCTGAGCCGGGGGGGGGGGGGGGGGGGGGGGGGGGGGGGGGGGGGAGGGAGGGAGGTGGGGAGTCCCGTCTTATCTATCATACTTTAGAAAATGGTCAGCTCTGTGTGCTGGATCAGTCTGGAAACAAATTGGTTAACATAAATTAACACAGAGAGTGTGTTATTACAACTCACTTTTGGGACCAGTCTTTAGAATGATTATTAGCTTCTGACAGAGGCAGGGGAAGTCCCCTCTGCCTGTTGCTGGAGCCTGTAGCCTGTCCCTGGAAAGCACCCTTGCTTCTCTACCCTCCGCTGGAGTGGAGCTTTCATCTGGTTGTCTTTCAAGGCAGCCTGGGTGGCCCCCAAAAGCACTTGACATCTTGATGCTCTTCGGCAGTTTTACATATACACAAACTTTGTAGAAACATAAATTTGTCATTCGTCACCACATATGTTGATCTGGGGAGTGAGGTGCTTGCAGGTCTAGCTCCTGAGCTATTTGCGGCACTCTTTCTCTCGTGCTGGATGTTGCTCTCTGTTGTTTGTTTTGGAAGCTAAAATAACTCACATCTATAGAGACCTTAAGGGTGAGTCCTTAAATCCAGCATTGTTGTATTTATCTCAGGTAGATAAAGGTGGACGAAAAGTGGTAAGTGCCCATATTACTTTTCGATTTATATTGGTAAAGGCGAACTTTCAAGACTTGAGATTCGCAGCAAACCTTCATGGTACCTAATCTGTTATCGCTTCTTTGCGGGACATCTCGGCAACTGTGACCTGTTCTACTCTGCCTTGGGCAATGTGATAAAGGGGAAGAAACAGCTGGTTCAAGAAAAGCCTTTTTAAACATGGTGGTAGTTTACAAAGACAATAATAATATTTTCTCACGAATGGGTTTAGATACATGTATAGGGTACACCAAAGGAAGCAAGCAATCCTAGTCAAAATGTTTTCTTAGGTTAGTAAGAGAGCTCTATTAAAAAGAATAATAATAAAGAATGTACACTTTTCTGGGTCAGAGAAAAATGTAAAATATGCATAGCAGTTAAAAAAGGTCTCCAAGCGCATCCTACAGTTCTTAAAACTTGTCTTTTCCTTCAGTGCCGTTTAGTTTTATAAACTGTTAGCTTCAGTAGATTTGTTTGTGTGTGACTCTGCCTAACTAAACAGAATCTGTCTCGTTAAATTCCTTTGTATCTCTATGTTGATTCTTTCAACTGAAGCAACAACAGCCAATGTTTACAAACTTTGGATGGTAAAAGTAACCAAGGTCCAAGAATCTATTTATTTTTTAGGGTCCAAAATAGGGTAGTGAGCAGGTATATTTGTGACACTGTCAGCCTACGAGCTTCTATATCTGTCCCATCACTTCCTCGCCACACAACTTCGGTTAAGGCATTTAACCTCTCTTGAGGCTCAGTTATCCTCCTTGGTCAAATGGGGATGACTCCACTTTTCTTTCCTGCAGCACAGAGTTTTTGAGGAGCAAATTCTCTTCATTATATGTGAAGGTGCTTGTAAGGTGTTACTTTGGATTTCTAATAATTCTTTATTTAAGGAAATAAGACTTTAAGAGTCTGTGGGCAATCTGCATTTTGGTATCAGCTAGGTAGAAAAAGAAGCTGTCTTGATATTGATGCTGGCAGATGAAAAAGACATCAAGAAATCTATACGGATAATCCAATGCCTATAAAGACCACCAGCTGTATTATCGATTTAGCAAATGTAAAACGTGTCAACAAAACCAACATACTGTTTGTAGACTGGAATGACAGTAAGCCTTTTAGCAGCAATTCTGAAAGTTTACAAATTTGTCCAGGTTAACCGTGAGGTAAAAATAGGTTTTTGGGGAGGCGAGATAAATTTTACCCTCTCAGAAGCGAGCATTTAAGAACAGGTATCTTATAAGGATATTCTGCAGTAGTTTATCTTTTTTTTTTTTTTTTTTTTTTTTTACCTGGAATATGGCCTCGGCAAGTATAAAAGAATTCTTTGCAATAGTCTTTGCAGAGCAGGGGAAGTGCAAGTTCTCTTTCCAAGGCTTCTCTTTCAGGTGAGTGGAACAGGCTCTGGGAATGTGGAGAGCAAAGTGCACATTTGATTTCCTCCAGTAACTTCCCACATTCTGTGTTGTTGGTAACAGAAAATATCTGAAAGCCATAAATCAGAAACAAACTTCTCTTTAGTCACGTGAAGTTAGGTTTAGTTATGTTTTTTGTAATGCTATAAGTAGACTCGTGTAACTTAGCCACAGCGGTTGTCTGAAAAGAATTACCATGTCACAAATACAGAATGCTTTTAATAAGGATATAAGTTGAGTCTCTTGGGCTGAGATGGGGGGAGCAGAGGGTAAGGATGCACAAAAGTGCTTCTTACTCGTGCAGGTCAAAGTCTGTTTATCTTTTGGGTATGAAAAACTAAATGACAATAGTACTGAGACCTTTTAACCCTTTATCATTTTACTCTGCGTCAAAGTGTACAGTGACTGATATTTACTCTAAATACCTTTATCCTCTAAATCCTCTAAATACCTTTATCCAACTGTATATAAAGCAGAATTATCAAAGACATGGTTATCTGTGTCTCAGGTAAAAATGTAGTTCACTCCTGATATTCCTAATATGATATTCTCAGGGATATTACTGGAATTACATTTCTCTAATTTCAGTTAATTTTCAATCTACAGATTGCATAGGGAAAGTTACCTACAGTAGGGGAAATACCTTCTTTTCATGTTGTATAAAAGTAATATCTGAAGCTGAACTGGTTTAAGACCAAGTTTTATTATTCATTTTATCTTAGCCAGGAAAAACTTTCTAACTAGCTCCTCAGGTATATTATATGCATGAATAAACACAGGGGTTTAATAAAAGTGCTTTTGTATAGGATTTAATGAGTTTTAGTTAAAAAAAAGGAATACTTTATCTTTATTTATACAGTATTATATCTTTTATTTCAGACTTTTATCTTTATTTATACAGTATTACATCTTTTATTTCAGTAAGACTAATTCAGGAGTTACTGATTCACTGAGGTTAGTAATTTGTCAATGAAGTTGGTCTTGGTGTCTAGTACTAACTTTAAAAAAAACCGACTTCAGGAGCTCTTCCAATAGACATGGAAGACAACACCAGCACAATATTTGAGACATGAAATGTAGTGCTGTCTAAATTAAGTATTGATTTTTCATAACAAAAAATACCATAATGGGAATAAATTTCATACCTTTTCTGTTTATATAAACTACATTCATGCCTAATTATTTCTTTGGAACTATGAACTGAAATTAACATCTGAAACTTCAGTTCATTGTTTAAAGCAAATACTTCATTCACAAGGAAGTTCTAATTTGAGTAAATGGCATAGCTTCTGTTTTTTATGATAAAGATATTCTAGATGATCATGAGATTTGGACCTGAGAGAACAAAGTGACTAAAAAGTATTATTCAATACAAGCATGATAAAACTTTAGCAAGCAGTAATTAAAAGTTCCACAGAAGTTACCCTATTTCAAAAAAACTATATATATTTTGCAATGTGTTGTAACTATCTACAACATTCAGAAAAGTTATTATTAATTACAGTTATATTTACATTTTGATTTTTATCAATTTATTTAAATGACAATTGCTTAAATGGTTAAAGTTTTCTGAAAGGAAATATACGCCAGACACTTAGAATTTGCATTCCAAGAATGTTTTAAATGTCTTTTATTGTCCATATTCTGGCAGACCTCACCAGATCTATTCAATATTAATACAGTTCAACTTTGTTCTGTTTGCTTATCGTACAGCAGGGCACTAAGAACAAAACAACTGCAGGATGCTGAAGTCACCTTTTTTGCTGGCTGAAAAACTGGAATATAATTACCTTTAGTTTTATGGAGAATATGCATGCTTCCATTTTTTTATAGCTGAAACAAAATGATCCCCATACACCCTCCCAGCTGCTGTCCAGGAAGAGCTTGATTTTAGTGCCTAAAGAATTTTGTCTTTTACAATTTTTGGAATGTGTTCTGGCCACAAGATCTCTCATCAAAAGTTTCAGAAATAGGATTCAATAAATTATCTGAAATCGAGTATAATGTTATTCTCTGTAAAGTTTCATGCTGTTCCGGCCCAGCAGGATGGTAACATTTTGCTCTGTGTGAGGTCTGCAGTGTAAATACCTATTTGAAGATAGATAGAGCCATCATTCTGGCTTTGGTTTCAATGAACCAATAGTCTTACTGAAGTCAATTAAACGGACTCAGTCCAAGCTGCAACACTGTTTTAGACAGATGAGTCCTGGTGTGTGTAGGGTAGTTTTTCTTCTTTTTTTGCCTATGTGCTTGTGTCCATATAGGTCCTTAACTTTATGTCTGACAAGGTCATCAATCTTAAGAAGAAATTTAAGCTAATTTCCTGTTTCGATTTTTAAAAGCCATCTATGAAACCATCAAATTATAGTGGTTTAAACTAAATATACTTTGAAAGTCATGTAAAACTTCGAAACATTATTACAGCATGCCTAGTAATGATTGTGGCTGTTGCTGACTAATTTATAACATCTGGCAGGTCATCCTTTAATCTTGAGCCACAAGAAAGTAAAATTCATAGAAGAAAGGTAAGATAAATACTGGAATACACACAGTGGAGCGTGGCCTACAACTATAGCTTATCAACAAATGGTAAAATGGGTGACAGAGACCTTCTGTATTTCTCTTTATTTATCAAGTAACTGAACAAAGAGGATAAAAAGGCACCCACATGGGTTCGATGAGCAGACAAAAGGAGAAAATACATGACAGTATATTAAGACGTCGCCTTAAGATCACTTGGTACACAAAAAGTTATTTCTAAAAATCATATGCCTACAAGGTTGTTCAGCTGTCGGCTAGAACACATGCGTCTCTGGACTATAGTGCTGGATTATGTCATTAAAGAGTTCAGTTTCAATTTTAGGCTAATATGTAAATAGATCATTGTACTAAGGCAGCTGTTAAAGGGACCCCAGGATGAGTTATTTGTTTAGTTGGATGTGTTCAACAATAGCCTTTGTCCCTGAAAGAGCCAGAGCAAACAAATGATTGTAAAAGGGCACACTTGAAAACAATTACTTTTCACCCATTCCTTGACAGCTTTGGCTGTGAAACCACCCAAGGTAGAGAGAGCTTCTAAGCCTCTGTGGCTACAAGTTAAGTTTTAGAAATGGGGGTATTTCAGTTGGCTGCGGATTCAATTTGGCTAATGGGAATTAGATCCCTTTAGCATGTTGTATTTAGGAGCTGCAAAAAAATATTGCCAAGACAATGTAACTTCCTAAATTTTGGCAGTATTTATTTATAACGGCAGTTAATAATCTCGTTACAATACACGAGATTACTAAACTGTACTAAAAAATTAAAATATGAAAGCATAATACCATGGCCAAAGGATTGAACTCAATCTTAGTTCATTACATTAAAGAAAATGTTAGTGTGTTAGTTTGTAAATTTGATTTAATTGCACAGTTGAGCATGTTTAATAGTCCTACCTTGTTTGCTACTATCTATGAAGTTTTTTCCTATAGGAGGAAGCTATGCTTGTAGTTTCTTGAAAAGTTGCACAAATCATTCTTGGGATTTTTTTTTTTTTTTTCATAAACAAAAACGGGTCCGTTCAAATAGCCATCATCTCTCCTGTACACACATTATGAAATAAGACCCTAACATATATTATAAGCCAGAAAGGCTTAGGGGAAAACAGGGAAACACTGAAGTTTATTATAAAATAACATGTTTTAAAAACTATTAAAACTTGAGAACTAACATAGGTCAAGAATGCACATGCACAGCTCTATCACTACACTGTTTTGAACAATTTGAGTATTGTTGGTTTATAAAGCCCTTGTAATGGAACCAGCAAAGTCTAGTGTACCAAATTTAATTCAGACACATTTTCCAAATGAGTAGGGGTTTGTTGGAGATTGGAAGCACGTAAAACGGAAAGGAATGTGGATAGCTAACAGGGCAGATTTCTTCCTAAAGAATGATTTCTTAAAAAAAATTTATATAACTCCTCTTAAGGGTTATGATTCCCCTCAGTTCCTCCCCCCACTCCTCCAACTCCCCACTCTATTTAGTTAACAAAGTTTTCATTTCTCATGTTCCTGGAAGAGTTCAGTATTGCAGGGGTCTGCAGATCATTGGTATATTCATAGTGTACATTGCATACAGGGAGACTTAATGGCACATATTTCTAAGCCCTTCTATGAATTTCCTGGTTCTTCTGGTCTCCTGGTAAAATCCTGCAGATAATGTGAATGTAGCTTTTTTTTTTTTTTGTAATTTAATTCAATTACCATACAGGAGCTTAATGACATTGTTTTGAATAAAATGCTGGAATATCTGTTCCCTGAATCTCAGACTACTGCTGCATATGGTAAGAATAAAGAGAGAGTTGCAGCTGAAAACCTGCAGCAAGACAGTTCTCACTCATCTGGGAATAGAGGGAGTTGGACAAATGCTCCCTCAAAAGGCATGAACATTTGGACAGAGCTGGGGACTGAAAGAGAATGATGTTCTCTAGTTTCACCCATTAGTGAACCAACTAACAAACACAATGGTGTTGTTGTTATTCTTTTGCCATAAGCAACAGGACTCTGTGTGTGGGCAGCAGTTTAGTGGGGAGGAGGATAAGTCGACCCCTTTTTGTCCTATTGATTTTTTCCTATTTGCATGACTTGAGCAAATTAAATGATGCAATATGGCTTTTTGTTACAAAACAAAGTGAGAGATACCACCCAGACACATATGTTGATTCGTAGGAGCTGTTTACATGAGAATGGAGTGAAATCTACCGTGAACTGAGCATAAAAATTAGATTCAGCCTGGGTATTTTTTTTTTTTTTTTAATGCCTGGGCCAGCAAGACTGAAGCACAAGTTTTCCAAGAGTCTCTCAGACCTTGACAACTGCAGTGTTGTAACAGAGGAATTCTTAATTAAACCTAAAATGGAGAAAGGGAGGGGGAGCAAAGACACCTGATTGTTTATTTCACGTGCAGGGATTGTTAATGACGTGATCCCCCGCCTGCCTAGCAGTACAGTAGAGAGCACACGTTGCTGCATCCCATGACAAGAAAGATGTTGCAAACTCAAAAATAAGCTTCCCTTTACACTCAACCAACACTCTTTCATATTTGTTTAAACTTAAGAACACAAGGAAAGTGTAAATGCCATTACTCCTAAAACCAATTTCTAGAGAAGATGTTCCTAGACAACTCACTGCCATGCAAAGCCCGAATTTACAATGTTTCGAAACATTACAAACCGAGGCAGAGAGAATAGTCTCAGTTTTCTGAGACAAATATGCCCCAGCAAAATCTTTCGCCAGTCTTTCGGGTTCTCAACTGGAGTACCAGGAGTTCCTTTTCGCAGCTTAAGTATTGTAATGCAAGACAACCCCCTCTGACGGGGCTGGGGCTCATAAACCAACCATGCTTCAACATCCTTTACGATTCAATCCTCTCCCTAACCGAGCACGTGGAGAAAACTGCACAAATCTTGTTACCCTAGAAAAATAAACCGGAAACCACAGCCACCTTAATTTACAGTTTCACCGCAGCCAATGCCCGATTCGATCCAAAGCATACTGCTAATCGCGATTCTTTTAAAATATTTACCCAGCCCAGAATGCGGGTACCACAGAAGCTTCTCTTTTCTGAGACCGGCAGTTTTGCACAGCATCCCGACCGCGGACTCTTGGGGGCGGGAGAGCTATCTGCGCACCCCAGAGAAACACACGACCAAATCACACTAGCACTTCAGAAAAGTTATCGAAAAGAACTCTCCGAACAAGTTTCGCCCTCCTCACAGCCACCAGCATTTCTGGAGCCGCGGGGAACCCCCACCTAGCCAGGACGTCAGTCTCGCATCTGTGAGGCGGGTGCGTGCTTACCTTGTTATCCAGGCGCCCCAACCCTGGGCTGTCACTCCGCAGGCAGCAGGACAGCCGCGGGTAGAAGCCACCGCACAGCATCTCTCCCCCATTCAGCAGCTCCAGCTGGGACATCATCCGCCTATCTCTCCTTTTCAGGCGCTTCGGGGGGTTCCCATTTAGGCACCTTCTCCTCCTCGCTCCGCTCCCTTCACTTCTTTCCCCAAACTTAGCATCTCCTTCAAAGAAGCCCAGAGCCACGGCCAGAAGCAGCAGCTTAAAGGAGAGCATCTTCAGCATCGTCTGCCCCGAGCGGCAGGGGCTCGGCGCAGGAGGACTGGTGGGGGGGGGGGCGGGGGGGACGCCACTGCCCAGCAGGGGCACTAGGGCGCAGCTCCAGGAGGAGGCTGCGGGGGACACTCGAGAGGCAGAGAGTGGTGGCGGGGGCGAAAATATGTGGAGCGATGCAACTTTGCAAAAAATAAAAAGACAAGGCGGTGGGTCCAATGCCTTAGGGGAGTCCGAGGAGCGAGATAAAGTTGTCCGGATGACACCGTTTGCAGTTGCGCGAGTGTCAGTTGGGTTAGGGGCTTCCTGCTGCGGCTGGGAAGTGGGAGGAGAAGGAGTTGGAAAAGGAGGAGGAAGAAGAGGAGGAGAAGACCGCCACAGAGGTTCACTTGTCCGTGTAACGGGAGTTGTTTAGGTGAGACAGTAGCAGGAACAGAAACGGCGGCGGCGGCAGCGGCGGGGCAGGCGCGGGCAGGGCCAGCGCTGGGCTCTAGATGATGCTGAGGTCTCCTCTGCCGGCGGCTGCAGCTTCTCACACAGCCTCTCATGTTTCGCTCCCTCTTTTCTTCTTCTTTTTAACTAGCGCGCGGGGAGGTGCTGCCACCGCGCGCCCCTTGACGTCACCGCTCCTCGAGCGCCCCCGCCCAGGCCGGGCTGGGCCGGGGGCGGGGTGGGGGGAGGGGGCGGCCCCAGCGCCAGCTCTTACCCCGGGCCCGACGGCCTCGCGGCTGCGGCGGGGAGGGGCCGCAGCCCGCGGCGGTGGACGGAGGGGGAGGGCCCGGTGGAGCCCTCGGAGCCAGCCTCGAGGGCGCGGGACCGAGCGCGCCCGCCTCGCCGAGGTGCCCGGCTGGGGGCGTCCATGGCCCTGGTCCTTCGGCCCGCGGGCCGGGAGAGACTGAGATTGCTCGCTGGCTCCTCTCTCCTCCCCTCAGCCCCTCTGCACTACCCCTGGGTAAAGGAGGCCAAGCCCAGGCTCGGAGAGCAAGTGAGTAAAAGTGGGCCGCGGGGGGGTGAGAAGGGAGGGGCCCCTTCCAGGCCTCCCCCCAACCCTCGGCCCGCCCCTCGCCCCGGGCGGGGGAGGATGCACGGAGTAGGCTGGAGTCGGCGGTAGGTAGTTTGTCCGTCCCTTTCCAGTCTCCCCGCCGCACGGATTCCCCTGTTCCCCGGTGATTTCCAACGTGAAACTCGAGTCGGTAAAGCGCTTCCCTGGGGTCTGATTTAGAGGCGGGGGGGACGACTCAAACGCTGAGAGCCGCTGAGTAGGTTAAGACGGTTTGAAGACTGTTGGAGAAGTTCCCATCCTTGCTGAAGGTGCTGCGCGCTCCCGAAGTGGCACAAGCGCGTGTGCGTGCGCGAGGTGGGGTGTCGGGTCCCCCAGACTGGCGGGCGGGCCCCGGACTCCCCTTTCTGGGGACCTACCTGTGCCCTGGAAATCATCTGGGCCCGGCCCGCACCTCCCCGGGACGCAGGAGCGCAGGTTCCTCCCCGCCAGGTGGAGGAAACTGGCCGCGGGGTCAGCGTTCATTTTTAAGGGGGGGGGGAGGGGATCCTGGGGAGATTTCCCCGGGGGTGTAATACGGGGGCTACAGAGGCGTTAGTTCTGGAGGAAGAATTAGTAGCAGGGTTTCAGGCGTGCAGAAGCGGGACGCCCAATGTATCCCGTGTACCTAGGTATTAACCTTTCCCCCAGGTAGACAAAGTCTGTGTAAAAATGTTTCTAAAAAGATCTGGACGTTGTCAAGAGTGGTGACTTGACGTTTACGGGATCCCCGCAAGTTGGCGTGAGAAAGAGCCTGTAAGGGACTGCACACAGAACGTGCTTTCTGCCCATTTGAGTATTTTTAACAGGGGAGCAGATTTTCTGTTAGGATTTTGAAGAGGAGATAAGGCAGATTTCCCATTTTGGCAATGGAAGAATGTTCCCCATATTTGGATTTGCTTCACTTCTCGGACATAAACTTCTCCAAGCTAACGTAAAAGTTGGTGGAGGTGGACAGTGGACTAAACGAATTACTGTTACTAAAGGGGCCGCAGTGGCTAGATAAGGCTTCTCCTTGCCCCTTTCGATTTCTAGACCCTAATTTACTAATGGAGTAAGGATTTTCCCCAAAGAGGTGACCGATTAGAATAACTGAAAAAAATCTGCTGCGATATTTGGTCCAGTACTGAGCTCAGTGTAGGTCCGGGATGGCATGCTTACCATTTCTCTCAGGGGCTGTTGTATACGCATGACTTTTTAATGTGTTTGATCGCAGATGCTACTTCTGATCCTGCAGACTGCTTTATCTGACGTTCTTCCTGCATTGAGGACTTTTAATATAAAATAAATCATAGAGCTATAAGGACTTAAGACTTTAAACTCTCATTTAATAAACAGGAGAAGACAGATTCCATCCAGATTAAGTCACTTGCACAATCTCACGTAATTAGGTAGCCCTACAACCAGGACTCAGATATCCCATCTACGTTGTTTTCCACTATCCAGTCCTTTATTCACAAATAACCAGTTTTATGTTCAATTTCCAAAATAAAAATCATTTAAAAATTATATTTCAGTGGTTTGAGCTCCCACTCCAAATGATGAATTCATCTTAGTAGTTTGGGAACAGACCTTCCTTTCTTATGGTTTGTACTTCGAGACAAGGACATTGAAAAGTTAATTTTAGTTTAAGAAAATTATGTGGCTTTTAAAATCTGTGACCCTATGTTTTAAGAAATAGATTTATAAAAGATTACTGAAATGAGATAAACATGTTCTTTCTTGATACATGGGAGCTAGAATTGATCCCGTATGTTGTTAGTCATGACAGTCAATAAATCGGATCACTGATGAAATAGCGGAGTTCATTCTCAGTGCCACTGATATAATCTCCAAAAAGTCACTAAGCAGTGCTATAAAAGGGAACTAACTTCTGATTCTTCTTCTTCTTCTTCTTCTTCTTCTTCTTTTTTTTTTTCCAGAGGGAAATTGCACAGCTCACCTAGAGACAGCTTGACAGCGTAATTTTTAGGACTCAAGAATCAGCATTGGTTTATTTAAGATGAAGCCTTGAAAGTCCACTTGGACGTGGCACACCATGTACACACTTGAACATGGAAATGATCTTCCCTCAAGGAGATCTCTCTCTTCAGAGAAGTGGTTCCAAGAAGAAGAGACTCCCTATCTGACCAAACTCAGCCAGACAAATGTAATCAGTGTTTTTGAGCAAGGAATAAAGCTGTACAAGGGTGGCCTGATCATCCCTTTCTGCTTGCATCACCACTGAGCAGCCCCTTCCAGGATGGCCACCTACAAGCAGGTTGTGCCTGTACCAGGGCACCTGGTTGGGACAGCCAATGAGAGCTGAAATCCTGCCAGGCTCCACTCACCAAGCGAGATTTTTGGGTCCATGGTTGTGTCTACTCAGATGATGTAGCTCCTTTCCTAACTTGTACCAGTGCACCCTGTATGGGCGAGGGGCGGTTCTGACCATCCCATACCATATCCCAGTTCTACCTAGGACTCCTTACCTCAGAAGGAATGAAGATTCTCATGAACAGATTAGGTTTGTTGTAAAAGATGAAATATTTGACCCAAATTGAAATTAATTTCATAGATAAAGCTCAAAATATTACTATGGATGTGAATTATGTTTGTGCATATTTATATATGTATGTATATATTGCTGTGGATATGAAATATGTTTGTATGTATTTATATATATCTATATATAGTTATGTGGATACACATTTTTATGTATCAGAAATTAGCACAACTTAAACTTAGTAAATGTTGAAATTAAAACTATTTTGGGTATTGGAGTCAGTTTTATATATGAATTTCTGGTCTCGTTGCAGAAATATATACTGTTATATTTCAACAAATACATATTAAGTGCTAGGCGCTGTGGTGAGCAGTATGTATACAGTAATGACAAATAATACTTCTGCTTCTAGGTAGTTTATTATCTAGCAAGGAGGACAAATGATAAGGTCACAGAATAACTTACAATTTTATAAATTGTGCTAAGGGCTGTGAAAAACATGCCAAGAGAGAGAATAACAAGGCACACTTATTTCAGATTAAGTGACTGGAAAAAGTCTGTCTGTGAAAATGACATTTCAGTTTAGACCTGAGCTCAGTTGGAACGAGTTTATGGTGTAACTCCACCCTACCGTTTAAAGCAGAGAAGCATTTGAATTCAGACTAGAATATGAGACATTTAAGGGAAGACACAGAATAAAGAGGTAAATAAGGAGAGGGTAAGTTAATAGTGTAGTTTATAAACTAGGTAACTAATGAAGTTATATTCATGTATTTGTCCTTTCCTTTTGCAAAAACCTAATCCTCATTGATCTTTGCCTCTCTCTTTGAATCCTTGGTTTTTACTCAACTTCTAGGGCTTATTGTAGTTCGAATGGACATGATAATGGCCATTGCATCTTACCGAACCAGCACTTAGGTGTGATGTTTTTGTTTTCATTTGTGCATTGTTGGTAACTGTCTTTCATTCATGGGAGTTAAATATCCATGAGGTTTTAAGCTCTATGAGGGCAGGAATTACATTTCCTTCTTGTTTGGCTCCCCCAGCAAAGAGTCTTAATTTCATACTCATCATTCTACTCATACAGGGCCCTATACCAGCCTCATCACACAATGACCAGTCTGTCCATAAATTCTGCTGACTGTCCAATCTTGCTTGACTTAATACTTTTAAAGTTTAAAATGGAGAAAATATTTGCATTATAAAAAATTTAAATTGTTAAAACAGAAGGGAACACACAACTTAAAGTACCCATGGTGAAAGAATTTCAGAAGATGCTACAAAATGTGGCTCCACAGAGGAAAGGCAGCCAAAAAGCCAAAGAAGAATCAGACATCTTTAAAATGAAGACCCATGATAGTTCAAGGGTAGGGCTGTTGGTAAGGGTTTTGCTACAGTTATTCAGTCTTCCTTTCAAAAGTTGGCACTTATGTGCCAGACCCTGCTCTGGCCACTGGGGACACAGTAGTGAACAATGATCCTCTCATGGAGCTTGCATGCTACGGGAGGAGGCAGTAGATGGCAAATGGAAACGAAGTATGCCAGGAGGTGATGCGTGCTATGGAGGAAAGGGATTGTGGGGAAAGAGAAAGCAAGAGTTGCGAGAAATAATACTTTTGTATACATTGTCAGCAAAGATGTCTCTAGCAGTATGGGCAGAGACTTGAAGTAGTAAGCCACATGCATGCAGTTGTCTACAAGCATAGGGAACAGCAAGTCAAAGACCAAGAAGCAAGCATGCTTGGTATGTTTTAGGATTAGCAAAGAGACCAGTGTGGCTGGAACAGAGTGGGTGACAGGAAATGATGAGAAACGAGAAAGGCTGGCAGCAAAGTAGCCAGGGGCAGGGCACAGATTGCATAGGATTTTGTAAGCTATGTTTCAGATTTTGGCTTTCACTCTGAATGAATGATTATCACTGGGGGTTCTTGCCAAAAGTAAAGAAACTACCAGTTATTTCCTATATCCACAGAGTGAATTAAATATAAAGCATTGGTTAAATGGGTGTCAGGAAACTGAAAAAAGCAAAAAGGGAACACTGAAGTAAAACAGTAACGGCAGGGAGCTGGGAGCTGCTGCCATCCGTAGAGACTGAGGAACAAAAGAGGAATTGGTGTTACCAGAACTAGAAGCTGACTGAGAGCCTCGAGGCATCTCAGAGAGGGGTGCAGCCCAGCTTAGGGTGGGTACTCTCCAGCACAGTGAAATGAAGCTGATTATGGGAGTGCTAGAAGAAAGCTGGAGACTGGAACCACATGTGGTTGTATAGGATGTATTCGTTTTCTGAGGCTGCCATTACAAAGTACCATAAACAAGGTGGTTTAAAACAACAGAAATGTACTCCCTCACAGCTCTGGAGGCTGTGAGTCTGAAATCAAAGTGTCAGCAGGGTTGGTTCCTTCTGAGGGATATGAGGGAGGATCTTTTCTGTTCTTCTCCTAGTTCTGGTAGGCTCAGGAGTTCCTTTCCTTGGTTTGTGGATGGACTTCCCTTTATGTCTTCATATCATACCCCTATGTTCATATCTGTCTATGTGTCCATATTTCCCCTTTATATAAAGACACCAGTCCCTGGATTAAGGTCCACTTCATCCTGATCATCTGCAAAGACTTCATTTTCAAATAAGGTCACATTCATAGGTACTGAGGATTAGGACTTTAATTATTTTTTTTTTAAATTTTTAAATTTTTTTCATAAACATATACTGTATTATTAGCCCCAGGGGTACAGGTCTGTGAATCGCCAGGTTTACACACTTCACAGCACTCACCATAGCACATACCCTCCCCAAATGCACTTTAATATCTTTTGGGGGGCACTATTTAATGCATAACACAAGATAAGGAGTCATTGCTAGGGTGATGCAGACAAGCACAGCAAGATAAAAAGAAGGAACAAGTCCCTTCTGCCATCCTTTTGCCTCCTCTCCTCACATGCAGTAGAATAGCAGTGTGTCACTTCTGACTACCCCCAAACTTAGCTACTGAAACAGCTTATTATTGACTGGAGACCTGACCTAAAACATAAACATTCAATTAGCACATATTTTGTATGTTATATGTATTATATGCTGTGCTAGAGAAAAGCATATGTTATGGAGAAGATCAAGAACAAGAGAACAGATAATACTGTACTGCTTTTATTGAGGAAAATCTGCATATAAGTGGACCTGCACAGTTTCAACCCATGTTGTTCAAGGGTCAACTGCATTGCATTGTTGTCCTTTTATTCTATAGAATCTGTAGTAATGTCATCTCTCTCATTTCTGACATTGATAATTTGTGTCTTCTGCCTTGCTTCTTGATCCATGTGGCTCAAAGTTTATAAATTTTATTGGTTTTCTCAAAGAACCAGATTTTGGGTTCATTGATTTTTCTGTATTGTTTTTTGTTTTTTATTTAGTTGACTTTCCCTTTGATCTTTATTGTTTACTCTGTTTTGCCTACTTTGAGTTTCATTTGCTCTGATTTTGCTAGTTGCTTGAGATGGAAGCTGAGGTCATTAATTTGGGACCTCTCTCTTTCTCTAACATAGGCACTTAGCACTATACATTTTCCCTTTTGTGCTGCTTTAGCCACATTCTACAGATTTTGAAATGCTATATTTTCAGTTTCAATCAATTCAAAATACTTTCTAATTTTTCCTTTGACTTCTTTGATTCAGAGGTTTATTTGAAGTGTTTTATTTAGTTTTCAAATACTTGGGGATATTTTTGAGGCCTTTCTCTTGTTGATTCTAATTCAATTACATTGTAGCTAGACAGTATAAGGTGAATGAACTGATTCTTTAAAAAAAAAAAAACTCTGGAAAAAAAAACAAAAACTCTGATACTTTTTATAGGTAGGAAATGGTCCATTTGGGTAAACATTCTGTGTGAAATTGAAACAATGTATATTTTGGGTGGGGTGTTCCATAGGTGTTGATCAGGTTGGTTTGGTAGATAGTGTTTTTCAGTCTTCATCTCTTTACTAGTTTTCTGTCTACTTGTTCTGTCAGTAATTGAGAGACAGAAATAATGACATCTCTGATTATGGAAAGGACTTTTCTGTTTCTTTTTACAGTCCTATCAGTCTTTGTTTCATGTATTTTCAAGTTCTGTTAATTGGTTGTGTAAACATTAAGGACAATTATGTCTTCCTGATAAATAGTCTATTTTGTTGTTATGAAATGTTCTTCATCCTTGGGAATGATCTTTGTTCTAATATTTACTTTGTTACTAATATAACCACTCTTTTTTCCTTTTGATTAGTGTTAACAGATTTTTGTCCATGCTATTTTTAATTTATTTCTGTCTTTATATTTAAAGTGCATTTATTATGGGTAGCATATAGTTAGTTGGGTTTTGTTTATTTTTCCCATATGACAAGCTATGACTTTTAACCGAAGTATTCAGGCCCTTTACATTTGGTGTAAGTACTGATCCAGTTTGGTTTAAAGTCCTTTACCTTACTATTTGTTTTTTTATTTGTTCTGTCTTTATTTGCTTGTTATTCTTTTTCTCCCTTTTTAGATTATTTTTATTCTATTCTCTGTTAATGGCTGATTAGCTATAACTTTTATTTTTTGTATGTGTTTACTATAGTGTTTGGAATATCTTTAGTTTACGTAGTTTATCTTAAGTTAATATTATACCACTTTATGTATAAGAACCTTAACAGTATACATTAATTTCCTCTCCTCAGCCTTAGTACAGATACTCTATATATGTTATCAATCATGGTATATATTAGTATTTTTGTTTAGACAGATGCCTATTTTAGGGAGATTTGAAAATAAGAATAAAAGTTTTTTATTTCCGGGGCGCCTGGGTGGCTCAGTGGATATTAAGCCGCTGCCTTCGGCTCAGGTCATGATCTCGGGATCCTGGGATCGAGCCCCGCATCGGGCTCTCTGCTCCGCGGGGGGCCTGCTTCCTCCTCTCTCTCTGCCTGCCTCTCTGCCTACTTGTGATCTTCTCTCTGTCAAATAAATAAATAAAATCTTTAAAAAAAAAAAAGTTTTTTATTTCCATACACATACCATTTCCAATGTTCTTCATTCCTTAGCATAGATCCAGATTTGTATCTGGTATGATTTTCCTTCTGCCTGAAGAACATGTTTTAACAGTTAACAGGGCCTGATTGTGATTTTATTTTTATTTTTGGGATGTCTGGAAAAGTCTTTCTTGTGCCTTGGTTTTTTGAGAGATATTTTTGCTGGATATAGAATTTTAGGTTGACAGTTCCACCTCCCACTGCCAATGCTTTAAAGATGTTGCTCTATTGCTTTAATTATATTTTCCAATAAGAATTTGTTCTCATTCTTATTTCATTTTTGTTTTTGTTGTTGTTAGTGTTGTTTTGTCTTTTTTTTCGCCTCTGGTTCCTTGTCACATTTTCCCTTTTTTAGTGGTTTTAAGTCCTTTAATTTTAACATACCTTGGTGAGGTTTTCTTCATGGTTCTTGTGTTTGGAATTTGTTGAGATTCTTGGATTTGTGGGTCTATAGTCCTCATCAAATTTGTAAAAATTTTGTCCATTATGTCTTCCAATATCCACCCCCCCTTCGAGGATCATAAATACATGTCTATTAGGCCAGTTGTGTTCTACAGATTACTGAAGCTCTCTTTATTTTATTTTATAGTCTTTAGATAGATGCTATATATTTAAGTTTGCTAGTGTTTAATTCTACAAAGTCTAAATTGCTGTTTATCCTATCTCAGGTATTTTTTTATTTCAAGCATTATATTTTTCATCTCCAAAAGTTCAGTTTGGGCCTTTTTAAAATCTTTCAAGTTTGTATTTTACCTACTCAGTCCTTCCTCTACATTCTTGAACATATGAAATATAGTCACAGTAACTGTTTTGATGTCCTTGTTTGACAATTCTATCATCTATGCCAGTTCTGGGACTGTGTTTATTTACTGATTTTTGTCTTTATTACAGTTTATATTACCCAACTTCTTTGCATGCCTGATAATTTTTTATTTAATTCCAAACATTGTGATTTTTAACTTGTTAGAGGCTGAATATTCTTATAAATAATTCCTGAGCTTTGCTGTGAAGTGCAGTTAAATGACTTGGTAATCGTTTGATTTTTTTTTTAATTTGCTTTTAAACATTATTATGTAAAATCAGAATTAACTTTAATCTAAGGCTAATTTTCTCCACTACTGAAGTGATATCATTGTAAATGCTCTTCCTGATTTTCCTTTCATTATGAGGTTTTCCTCTGCGGCTGCTTGGAACATGAACTATTCTTGGACCTGTCTGAATTCTGTGTATTTGCTCCTTTCAAGTGGTTCTGTCCCTTTCTTAGGCAAGTTGTCCGTAGTCATATGCTACTAAAAACTCAACTGAAAACTTGAGGGGTGTTCTCTGTGGATCTCCACAGCTCTCTTTCTGTGCAGCTGTCTCCTCTCTGGGACTTGGCTTTTTGAACTCCACCTCTCAGCCTCTCTAGACTCTATGTGTCTCTTCTGTCAACTCAAGGTTACTGCCTGGTTCTGTTTGGATTCCCCTCCCTGCACCGCAGCCTGGAAAATCTGTCTGGACTGTATGCTGGGACAGTCTTGGGCTTACCTTGCTTGTTTTCCCTCTCTTAGGGTCAACATTCTCTACTTACTTAGCTGATATACAGTGCCTGAATATCTTGTCCAGTGTTTTAGTTTTCATGGTTATAACATTATAGTATTAACTGTTTAGTTGTTTCAGATGGTGTGGTGAATCTGCTCCCTGTTACTCCATCTTGGCTAAAGCAGGCATCCTACAGTATCTTTTTTTTTAAATTTTTTGTGAGAAAGTTTTTGATGATGAATTCAATTTCTTTAAGGATTCAGGAAACAATAGTAACCAAGCCAGTGGGGGTATTCATTTCAGTTTCTTATTGCCAGCCTATGTTCATGTCTTCCTGCCTCCTTAGACCAATAGCTTCATATAATCTATACCTTCATGAAGTAGTTGGCAAGAATTTATTTTAGTCTTTTTCCATTTTTGCTCTTCATTTAGGTAATGATCCTAACTACATTTCCTCTTCTTCACATCCTTTTATTTTCAGACCCATGTCAGACCTTCTTCCTGGCTTTGCTATTACCCTGAGGAAACCTGACTCTCAGAATGTTTTTCCCTCATGCTCCAACAGTAACAGTTACTTATTTTGTTTATGCTAAACAGTGTGTTAAATTTATTTAGAAAATACTCCAAAAAAACCCTTCTTCTACTTTTATTTTTTTGGCCTAGAGGGTAACACCTGGCTGCTCTGTATTCCGAATATAAGGATGGGGAAATAGAAGCAGACTTTCAATACATGCTCCTGTTTTCAGCCTTCTGTGGTACTCTGCTGCTCATCACACCTGGTGTCCCTGAGTCAAAAACCTCTCCTAAGCTCTGAAAGGCAGAATGCCTCTGTCCTTGGCTGCAAACTCTTCATATTTATTCTGGGCTGTGCTTTTCCTAGCCTGCTTCACCTCTCTCACTTTCCACCTCACAGAGCTCTGTTGGAATTGTTCATCCATTGATAAACTCCCTCACGTCCTTCTCCCTGCTCTGTTCCCTTCCCTTTAAAACGGATATATTCTGATTTTAATGGTATCTGAAGAATGAGGGGAAATTAATTCCTATGCTCAGTTTGTAATCTTGAATCTGCATGGATTGCTATTTAGTTACTAAAGCTAAGAATTAATTTCTGGAACTTACATTTAATTCTTTAATTGACACTAATGACCAATTCCTTTCCCTGAAGCTGGCCTTTCCTTATTTTAGTAACTCTAATCTCAACTGATTTTCCTCCTATTTATCTGGATACTAATCCTTAGTCTTCGCTTTCCTTTCTGCATCTCTTTACATGTTTTTATACCCTAGACTTATATTCTTGACCTTCTTCTCTGTTTAGTATTCCTATTGAACACTTGTACTTTGATATCTGCCTGGTATTTCAAACTCAGCATGCCCCAAAACAAACTTGTCAATGTCCCTTCTAAATCTGCTCCTCACTTATACCTCCTGCTTTGATGAACGGTACTTCCATACTTCTAATCACCAAGCCAGAAATTTAGAAGCCATCTGTCCTCCCCCTTTCAGATATAATGGGCTGTCATGTCCTGCCTGTAACATCTCCAAAGTATTCACTTCTTTCTATCCTCTCAACTTCTCCTTCTTTTATTTCTCTTACTCTTAATTTTTATTATAGGACAATTTAAACATAGTAAAATGTACCTATCACTCAGTTTCAACAATTACCAACATTTGTCTAATCTTGTTTCATTTCTATTCCCTTCTTATTTTGTCCTTTCACTGGAATATTTTGAAACAAGTTCCAGGTGTCATATCATTCATCAGTAAAAACTTCAGTATTCATTTGTAAGAGCAAAATAGTTTTAAAACATGGGCACAACTTTATCATCATAAAATAATAGCAATTCCTTAATAATATATTTATATATCCAGTAAATGTTTATATTTTCTTGGTTATCTCATAATTTCTTGTTTTTACAGTAGATTGGCTCAAATCTGGAACTAAGAACCACACATTGCATTTGGTTGATATTTCTTAATTGAGTCTCATTTAGTTTAGAGGTTCTTCCTACTTTTTGTTTTTACTTTCCATTTGTTTGCTGAATGAATCAGGTCATTATCCTATAGAATTTCCCACATTGTGGATTTTTCTGATTGTATCCTCATGGTTTCTTTAAAGCTCTTTCTCTATCACTGTATTTTCTATAAACTCATATTTAGATCTAGAAGCTTGATTAGAATTTTTGTGACAATGCTCTATGGTTCCTATTTCATTATCTCGGAGAGCATATAATATACAAATTTCTGGTGGTTTAGTGTGTTATACTAATCCAGCCATTAAAAAAAATTCCTATAACCTTTCATCTAGTGGTTTTAACAGCTATTGATGAGTAATGCCTGGGTCCATTATTTATCAAGATACTATCATTTCTTTTAAAAGATTTTATTTTTATTTGTTTGGCAGACAGAGATCACAAGTAGGCAGAGAGGCAGGCAGAGAGAGAGGGGAAGCAGGCTCCCCACTGAGCAGAGAGCCCTATGCGGGACTCAATCCCAGGACCCTGAGATCATGACCTAAGCTGAAGGCAGAGGCTTTAACCCACTGAGCCACCCAGGTGCCCCAAGAGCCTATCATTTCTTACCAGATTTACTGCAACAATTTCTTAAGATTTCCACACCTATGATTTCTTTCCCTAACTTGACCTCATTATATCCATTGTCACTAAATGGATTTTTGTATATTGCAAGTAATTTCATATGATTCCCTGGATAAAATTCTTGAGTAGATTTTTAGTGAATTCAGAATAGAACCTGAAATCTGTAGTAAGATATACAAAAGTCTTTACTTCTGGTCCCTGTTCCACTTATATTCCATTTATATTTAATTTATTCATAATTCATTATAGTTATTTTGTTATATATAATTCATTGTAAAACAACTTTCAAAAACCACATATTAATTAGGCCTTACTGCTTATATATTACATATTATATTTCCTTATTCAATTCAACTGAATAAAATTTTATTGCTATATGTAAATTCCGTAAGAGCAGGAACACCAATTGGCAGATGATATTTCCATGAGTTTCTTTACAAGTAGTTGACCTTTACTAAATATGTACAATTGGTCCTTAATCACGCCTGAGTCACTGATGGAATGATGGAATCAAGTCTGGATCAGATGGATTCCATCTGCAGCATTCACTGCACTTAGCCACAGCTACAGGGACCGTGATCTGCCATTATCACCTAGCCTCTTTCATGTAGCCAGCTCCACATCTATATTGTGCTCCTGAGTCTCCTGCGACTTTGCTAATGTGCCTTTGAAAATCCTCCATTCACTGATTTGCTCTCTGCTCATTGACTGGAGTAAGTCTCAGTGAGAAGGACTAAATTAGAGTGGAGATCCCTGGGTGCCTGAGGGAGTTGCTTGTGTAGAAACAGGAGGTTTTTTTGGTGTAGATTTCTCATGATGGCTAGCAGTTGTGTCTCTTGGAATTGAGTGTTATCGAGTCAAACTTATTTTTAAAAAGTAGCTTTATTTAATAGCAGTGACTTAAAACTGTTATTTTTACAGTATATGCTAGAGTTGTTCTTTAGTAAATGTCAATTTCTTATAATACCTGAATCAGCTGCAGTGGTAAAATTTGCTAATACGTTTTACTTCTATGGAATTGGAAGGGTGAGCTAATGGGACCAGAGGGTGTTCAGAAATGGTACTTAATTATAAAATAATGGAAAATAGTCTACATCATGAAATTACCTCATAAACAGAATGATTACAACTGAGATGATTCAGTAATTAATGATTACATCAAGGAAATTAACTCATTTGTATCTTAGCCCTACGTAAATGATGTGAGAAAGTATATAATACCTTAACTATGTAGACAATTAATAAAATATGGAAGACATTATAAATTCACAGAATTGAAAGCCCACACAGCTATAGAATTAATTATTTTTGTGTGTACTAGGTGTTTTGGAAACTAAGCATTAATTTTCTGGCTTTGATTCATATCAAGACCACCCTGTAGCAAAATTTAATTCTTCAATGAGTATCTATTTATCATTTAGCTAAATGTTTGGCAACTAAGCCACCAAAACAACATATGCAAATGAACATTTACTAATGATTGAATGAAAACATGCTCTATTTCTAGGTATGTTTAATTGAAGAGTAATATAAAAATACTCAGATTTACTTATTCAAAACAGGCTACCTCAATCAAGATGAAGAACTAATCTTCAAAGATATCAAGCTGTGTACAATTTTGTCAGTTTGACAATCTGGCAAAACATTTCTTTGGAAATATGAAAGATAGGTCCAATATGAATCTAATTTAATCAAACTTAAATATATGATCATTTAAACATTTTCAAAAAAAACATTTAAAATATTATTTATCTTATAAATGATTGTCCTGGAGAAAATTTATGTTACAGAAAATTTTATTGTGTAGTTTAAAATGTGGATTTGCAACAGTCTTGTGGTTATTGGTCTGGATGGGGACAGATACATCTGTAAAAGAATGTTCTGACTAAAATGAAAAGTTAGCATTTAAATTTTAGGGCCAAAGAAATCATTACATCTAAGGCAACAATATATCAGAATTTGATAGAATGTGATATAGTTAAAAAATTATATGTGTGGGGTGGTTTGAGACCACAAATTTGGCCTTATTCTAAACTTCATGAATTGCACATATCCTTTTATTTTCAAAATGAGTGGTTTACTCATCAAAGAAATTCTTCAGTTCTTTGTTGGAAATGTGTCTAAATTTTATGTCCTGGCCAAGGGCATAAAGTTCTGCAAAATTTTCATTTCTTAATAATTATAAACACCTGGGCATTTTGTAGACATTACGGATATTTTTACATGCACAAATTTAGAATAAATGTTGGATAAGAAAGAAAGCTTTCTAACTTTAAAATCTATTTGTATTTCATAAGACCATAGGTTCCACAAGATTCAATCTTTTGGTATTTTGGTTTGTTTACCTTACATAAAATGTGATTTTTCTATTTAAAATATCTGAACCATATACTCTCAAATATCAACTAATTTTTGAAATATGTTTGGATATTTTAAGTGTAAATTAACCCAAATGTCAGGATTTCATATCCTTTAAAACGGATGATTTTTTTTTTTCCTTTTTTGGTAAAGGAATGGAGAATTGTGGGTTTATTCTTGGGAGCATGAGTTTAAAACATACTGAGCTAGCCCTTATTTTCCAATGAAAAATAATCCTATTTTAATTACCAAATGTACATTTTTATTGCTTTTAAAGAATAGCTTAACATGATTTATATGTACCTGAGGAAGAATAATTTTATTTTCATCCTGAACAATTGAGTGGCTCTGTAGTGAAACTAACCCAAAGGCTAGCACTACACATAGAGATAGTCCTCAAATGAAGTCTTTGTTCACAGGTAAAGAAACTTTTAAAGGTGTGTTGAAAAATAAATAAATAAATAAATAAATAAATAAATAAATAAAGGTGTGTTGATCTTGTAAAGTACAGATATTAATTTAGTGTCTCTCTAGGAAAAACTTAGATCCTATTTCTGAAGTTCAGTGTTGCATTCTGTGCATTTTTAATCCAGGCTTATCTCATTTCTTTAAAACCTAGGATTTTCCTCTTTCTTCACCTCTGGTGGGACGTAATGGAATTTTCCATCTCTTTTGTGCTACTCTATTTATACAGATGAGTGGTTATTACAGATATTGGTTCTTCTACGAGCCTTCTCTCTTTAACCACCTATGTGACATTGCTGTCTAGTCTTTGAATCTGTTTGATCAATCGCTCTTGTGAAATGAAAGTTTCTTGAGTGGAAGAGCTGTCCTTGAGCAGTCCTTGTGCCAGGTGCCTCTGTCACTCATTTCATCATTGTCGCATCTCTACACGGAAATACACTTTACATAAAAGAAACAAAAACCCAGTGAGCTGAGGAAGATTTCCCATGCCGTGTAGCTGGTAAATCACAGAGTTATGGTGCAAACGGACATGTCCAAAGACCATATTCAGTCAGTTCACTATGGTGATTCCAAAAGAGCTGGCCCCGGTGATGATGATTTTATACCAAACGCAGAGGTTCCAGTATGGGGCTTAATGTGAGAACATCTTTCTGTACGTGCACTGCAAAGAGTTCTCGGTACTTGCTTTCATCATGGGTTTTTAAAGTCTGAAGCTTGTTGCATATGTAAGTTCTTGGTGATTGTGAAACAAATTACACAACCTCTCTCTCTAATTCTCCTTATTTCCACTGACCCTTTTCAGTCACTTCATCTCCTCTGCCTCCCCTGGAGATTACAGTCTGTGCTTTGTCATCACCTCTGGTGTGCTATTTCTCCATTTGACTACATCCTCTCTGTTAATTATATATGCTTTGTAAAAATATCATTGCAACCTTGGCAGCTTAAAAAAAAGATGCTTAGTATCTCATAGTTTTTATGTGTTAGGAGTACAGGCTCAGCTTTAGGGCCTCTCAGTGCTGCTATATAGACTCCGCTGAGGCAAGACTGGGGAAGGACTTGTTTTCAAGTTCATGCGGTTGTTGTCAGATTTCAGTTTCTTACAGGCCAGTGGACTGAAAGCCTTAGTTTCTTGTTGACTGCTGGCCAGAGGACATTTTCAGTTATTGCATGGTCCTTGGCATGGGTACATGGTTCAGCTCACAACAGGGCAGCTTGCTTCTTCAAAGCTAGCAAAGAAGAGAGGGTGTCCTCTTCTTGTGTAATGTAATCATGTACATCTTCTTACGTTTGCTGTATTCTATTGGTTAGAAACAAGGCATAGGGCCTGCTTACTCTCAAGAGAAGAGAATCACACAAAAGTGTGAGCAGTGGGAGGTGGACATCCTGGGGGTCACCCTAATGTCTGCTTGTCCTCCTGTCTTCAAGGCTTTCTGCCTAACTACTTCTGCCCTGCTTGTTCTACCTCATTCGTTGCTCTAGCCCATTGCTCTCTCTTCTTTCTCTTGATGAAGAGAAATAGTTTCCTCCTATTTTTACCTCTCATTATGCTCCTTAGATTAAATTCCTTGCTCCTGTAGGAGTAGTTCAACGACTGCCTTGCTAATGACTCCCTTGATGCTCTGTCTTTTGGCCACATTCACCTGAAAAGCCTTTAACTCTAGGTGATCCCAATAATCTCTCTCCTCTGAGTCTAAACTCAAATAGCACTACTATAAATACATGCTCACAAATTCAACTCAGTTCATAGCAGTGCTCAGCAATTCTACCAGGTCTCCCAACTCAGTTTGCTTTCCCACTTTCCTCAACTATTCCAAACTTTCTTCAGTCTCCTCAAATCTCCAAGAACCACTCGCCCTACCCTGTCATTATCAGCCTAAAAGTTACCTCCTCTATTATGCTCATAAAAAGAGAAACCATCATATGGGATTTCCCTTGACTTCCTGCTATGAAATTTACAAATCTTCCCGCATCTGCCGCTGTCTCTTCCTTTCCCTCACTCTCCCTGGACAGACTGCTGTCACCTATAAAAAGTGATATCCTCTAGGGAGAGGGTAGTTGGGTTATGGACACTGGGGAGGGTAGGTGCTATGGTGAGTGCGTTGAAATGTGTAAGCCTGATGATTCACAGACCTGTACTCCTGGGGCTAATAATACATTATATGTTAATAACAATAATTTAAAAAAAAGTCATATCCTTCACCTGAATCTCACCTCTATTTTAACATAGGCTTCAACTTCTTCATCTTATTGGCTCCTTCTCATCAATATTTAAATATAAATAATTTAAGCCATTCCTTGAAACCCATGTTTCCCTATGTAGCCAAGTTATCATCTTTCTTCTCTTCACAGCCTGGTGGTCTTTTGTTTTTTAAAGATTTTGTGTATTTATTTATTTAGAGAGAGTGTGAGCGAAGGGAGGGGCAGAGGGAGAGGGAGAGAGATAATCCCAAGCAGATTCCATGCTGAGGACAGAGCCAGTTGTAGGGCTCGATCCCACCACGTCAATCGTGATCTGAGCTGAAATCAAAATTTGGAGGTCTAACCAACTGAGTCACCCAGGCACCCCTTCACAGCCTGACTTCTTGACAGAGTTGTGTACACTGTCTCTTTTACCTTATTTTCTACTAGCTTTTCACTCCATTCCATTTCAGTTGTCAATATCAGTCCTCCTCTGTAGTGGTTTTGCTAATTTCATTCATGGCCTCCCAGTTACTATATCCAAGTAAAATATTTCAGTTCTCAGTTTATTTAGCCACTCAGCCACACTGTATAGAGTTGACCATTTTTTTCTTAAAATATTCTTTCCCTCCCCCCTTTTTTTTTCACATGAAGACACATTCCAGGTTCCCATTCTGGCTATTACTTCTCAGTGTTTTTAGCTATATTCTCCTTCTCTATTAAACCATTAAATATTCTCATCTCCACATTCTGTCCAAAGTCGTCTATTCCTCTCCTTTTCACTGTTCCCTCTCTAAGCAATCTCATTTACTCTCATGGGTTAATTCCATCACTGTGCCAAATAATTCCAAATTCATATACGTAGATTAGGTATCTCATGTAGCTCCAAAATTACATATCTGTCTTTTTAATATTTCTACTTTAATATTTCATAAGCATTTCAAATCCAAATTCACAATCTTTGTTACATAGGCCTTCCCTACTTTTCATGTTTTTACTCCAGTATATGGCACTATTATTTACTGATGATTTGTGAGTTATCCCAGATCATCTCTCTCCTCACTCCATAGTTTTAATCAGCTAACAAATCCTGTCCTTTCTAGATCTTAATTAACTAACCTATCTTCTTTATGTCTACAAGTATCCCTCACCTGGACTATTGTGTCAACCTCCTAACTCATCTTTCAGTGTATATATTTACCCTTTCCAATCCATTCTCCACACTGTAACTAGAACAATCTTTTAAAAATGCAAATTGAATTATTTAAGCTTTGCTTTAGAGACTTTTAATGGTTTTTTTTTAAATTTCCTTTTGACAAATCCAGTTCTTTAGTATGGTCTATAAGAATGTAAGCTCCACGAAGGCAGAGACCCTGTGTCTTGTACACTGGTGCATCTCCAATACCTACTTAGCATGCTGCCTGATACATAGCACTTAATGAATATGGGAAAAGTGAATAATACTCTTAAGAGACCATATATTCTGTGCTCTATGTGTATCAGTTAGCTTTTGTTGTGTAATAAACCACCCCTAGACATAGCAGCTAAAAACAATAATTTTGCTCCTAATTCTGTAGGTCGACAGGCATTTCTCATCTGGGCTATCTTGGCAGATCTCTGAGGTCATCCTGCAGCTTTGCTGCAGGTTAGAACAGCCTCACTCATATGTATGGCCATTACAGGTTGGTTCATCTAACGGGCCATATATTTCTGCTCCACATGATCTCTCATCTTCTAGCAGGTTAGCCCAGGCTTGTTCACAGGTGGTGGTCTCAGTTCAAAAGAGCAATGAGAGAGAAAACTTCATGCATAAGCACTTTTCAAGGCTTTGCTAACATCCTTTGATGCTGTCCAGTTAGCCAAGGCAAATCACATGGTCAGGGTTGGGGGAATACCTGGAGGCATGAATAAATTGGTGGTCATTTCGACAACAATCTGCTGTAGCACTTTCACAGCTTCATCTTGATAAATCTACCCCTTTCTATTTCTACATCAGACATATTGAACATAAGTTTAGTTTCTTGAATGGGTTCTGCATAATTATCCATTTGTCTAGAATGCGGTCTTCTTCTTCTAGTTTACTTAGCCTGTTCCTTCAAGACAGTATTAAAATATTATGTCCCACTGTGTATAACAGAGAACAAAAATAATAGTGGTTTAAATAAAACTAAAGTTTATTTCTAAGTTGTTATGGCTGCTATACCCTGAATATCATCAGAGGCCCATACTCTTTTCTTATTGTTTTCCTAACACCATAGAATTTCCCTTACTCACATTCTCCAGAATGCCATGTCCCCATTGTCATATTCTAGACAGAAGAATGTGAGCAAAAGAGAAGTAAGATCATATACTTTCTCTCTTAGGGTAGAAAACAAAAGTTCCATACCTTGTTTCTATTCATATTTCCTTTGCCAGGAATTAGTCATTTGACTCATCTAGCTACAAAGAAAGTAAGGAATCTTTATTCTGAATCTCTATGTATCCAAGTAATGCCCTAGTACAGTTGAATAAGGAAAAAAAAAAACAAATATTGGGAGACACCTACCATTAGATCTCAGCTTAAATATAATTTCCTCTGGAGGAACTTTTTTAAACCCTAGTCAATATTAATTCTCCCTTATGGGTGTCCATAGTATTTTGCACTTTTTCATAGAATATGCTTTGTTTGTTTGTTTGTTTGTTTTTTGGTTATTATTGGTTGAGTATCAGTTATTCCTGTTAGATTATAGGCAGACTAGAGATAATATTCTTCTTAGTCCTATCATTATTTACTTAGTACCGACCATAGTGTTTGGCATCTTGTAGGCAATTGATGGATACTGGTTGTAGAATAATTGTGACCAACGCCAAATCAATTACAAACAGTTTTAAGAGAAAGGAAAGCTGGTTGCTTTTATAATTTTATTGTCCACATTAATTTTCTGAAATTTAAATGAACTGAAAATAACATTAAAACATGAACTAAAAATCAAGATTTTGTTAACAGCTAGTAAGAAGTTTTTGCAAGTAATTGGTGTAATTAAATTAGGTATTAGGTATAATTAAATTATTTAGATATAATTAAAAGCAATTCTAGGAGGGTGTGTCTGAGTGGCTCAGTCAGTTAAGCATCCAATTCTGACTTTTGATTTTGGCTCAGGTCATGATCTCAGGGTTGTGAAATGTAACCCTGCTTTGGGCTCCATCCTGGGCATAAAGACTACTTAAGATTCTCTCTCTCCCTCTCTCTCTGTCCCTTCTTTCCTCACCCCGTCCCACACCCCCGCCCCCACCCCAATGGCGCAATGGCAAGCACACACTTTCTCTCTTAAATGCAATTCTTGGAGATGGCACTTCTTGGACAGAATAGCTTTGACCACAATTTGGCAAAAACAAAACAAAACATTTTCAAACAATTTTCATAAAATGTATGAAGTAGAGAAAACCTCTAAACTGCAGAATAAGTCTGTACATCTTTTGGAAGCAATTTCATAATGTAACAGATAAATTAAAAGTGAATTCTTAACATTGTAGATATTCTCAATAAAATGATGATTGTACCACTCATTCAATTGTAAATTTCTACAATATTTTAAAATGCTAAAACAGGGGTGCCTGTGTGGCTCAGTCAGTTAAGCATTGGACTATTGATTCAGCTCAGTTCATGATCTCAGAGTTGAGAGACTGAGCTCTGCATCAGGCTCTGCACTGGATGTGGAGCCTGTTTAAGATTCTCTCTTTCCCCTTCCCCTTGCCCACTCCCCCTCTGTCTCTCCCTCTCAAAAAAATGATGCCGAAACATATAAAGTACCAAAACTGAAGAAGGAAGAAATAGAAAATTTGAACAGACCAATTATCAGCAGTGAAATGGAATCAGTAATCAGAAAACTCCCCAAAAACATCCAAATTCATTCTATGAGTCCAGCATTATCTTGATACCAAAACCAGATGAAGACACCAGAAAAACTACAAGCCAATTCCTCTGATGGATATAGATTCAAAAATCCTCAACAAAATATTAACAAAATGAATCCAACCATACATTAAAAAA
The DNA here is from genome assembly GCF_922984935.1 of Meles meles. NCBI lineage: Eukaryota > Metazoa > Chordata > Mammalia > Carnivora > Mustelidae > Meles > Meles meles. The sequence goes on from NC_060067.1 coordinate 149,991,084, forward strand.
GTCATACACTATAATCGAAGTGGTGTTTATTCTTGTGATGAAAAGATGGTTCAATATTCAGAAATCAATCAATGTGATGATATATCACATCACTAAGAGAAAGGATAAAAATCATATGATATATTTCAATAGATGCAGAAAAAGCATTTGACAAAGTACAACATCCTTTCATGATAAAACCCCCAACAATGTAGGTTTAGAAGGAACATACCTCTTACCCTAAAGATACTAATGTAGTGATCCGAAGGGGCACATGCACCCGGATGTTTATAGCAGCAATGTCCACAATAGCCAAACTATGTGAAGATCTTAGATGTCCATCAACAGATGAATGGATAAAGAAGATGTGATATATATATGTATATATACATCAATACATCAAAAGCCATCAAAAGAAATGAAATCTTACCATTTGCGTCGACGTGGATGGAACTAGAGGGTATCATGCTTAGCGAAATAAGTCAATCGGAGAAAGACAACTATCATATGATCTCCCTGATATGAGGAAGTGGAGATGCAATGTAGGGGGTTTCGGTGGTAGGAAAAGAATAAATGAAACAAGATGGGATCGGGAGGGAGACAAACCATAAGGGACTCTTAATCTCACAAAACAAACTGAGGGTGGCTGGGGGAAGGGGGGAAGGGAGAGGGTGGTGTGCTTATGGACATTGGGGAGGGTATGTGCTATGGTGAGTGCTGTGAAGTGTCTAAACCTGGCGATTCACAGACCTGTACCCCTGGGGCTAATAATACATTATATGTTTATAAAAAAATAAAAAAAAATTTAAGAAAAAAGGAAGGAACATACCTCAACATAGTAAAAGCCTTATATGAAGAACCCACAGCGAACATCATACTCAATGGGAAAAAAACTGAGAACTTTTCTCATAAGTTCAGAAATAAGACAAGTATGTTCACTCTCATCACTTTTATTCAACATGGTATTGGAAGTCCTAGCCACAGCAATCAGACAACAAAAAGAAATAAAAAGCATCCAAATTGCTAAGGAAGAAATAAATCTTGCCATTTGCGACGACGTGGATGGAACTAGAGCGTATCATGCTTAGTGAAATAAGTCAATCGGAGAAAGACAACTATCATATGATCTCCCTGATATGAGGACATGGAGAAGCAACATGGGGGGTTAGAGGGATAGGAGAAGAATAAATGAAACAAGATGGGATTGGGAGGGAGACAAACCATAAATGACTCTTAATCTCACAAAACAAACTGGGGGTTGCTGGGGGGAGGTGGGATTGGGAGAGGGGGAGCGGGCTATGGACATTGGGGAGGGGAGGCGAACCATAAGAGACTATGGACTCTGAAAAACAACCTGAGGGTTTTGAAGGGTCAGGGGTGGGAGGTTGGGGGAACAGGTGGTGGGTGATGGGGAGGGCACGTTTTGCATGGAGCACTGGGTGTTGTGCAAAAAGAATGAATACTGTTACGCTGAAAAAATTAATAAAAAGGGAAAAAAAAAACAAAAAAAAACTTTATTTGCAGATGATGTTATACTCTATATAGAAATCCCTAAAGGCTCCACCAAAAAACTACTGAAACTCAAAAATGAATTCACTAAAGTCACAGGATACAAAATCTGTGTACAGAAATCCGTTGCTATCCACTAATTATGAAGTAGCAGAAAGAGAAATTAAGAAAACGATTATATTTACAATTATACAAAAAATAATAAAATACGTGAGCATTAACTTAACCAAAGAGGTGAAACACCTGCACTCTGAATACTATAAAACATTGATGAAAATTGAAGATGACACAGAAATGGAAACACATTGTATGCTCATGGATTGGAAGAACAAATATTGTTAAAATATTTGTATTACCCAAAGCAGTCTACAGATTTAATGCATTCCCTATCAAAATACCAACAGCAGTTTCACAGAACCAGAACAAATAATCCCCAAATTTGTATGGAAACACCAAAGATCTTGGATAGACAAAGCTGTCTTGAAGAACAAAAACGAACCTGGGGATATCATAATTATAGACTTCATGTTATATTACAAACTGTTATAATCAAAATGCAATGCTATTGGTACAAAAAATAGACACTTAGGTTAATATGGTAGGATAGAGACCCCAGAATTAAATCCATACTTACATGGTCAGCAATCTATAACAAAGGAGGCAAGAATATACAATGGGGCAAAAACAGTCTTTTTAACAAACGGTGTCAGGAGGACTGGAAAACTACATGCAAAAGAATAAAACTGGACCACTTTCTTGCATCATGTGCAAAAATTAACTCAAAATGGATTAAAGACCTAAATGTGAGGTCTGAAACCACAAAACTCCTGAAAGAAAACATAGTCAATCATCTCTTGGACATTGGCTTTAGCAACACTTTTCTGGATGTCTCCTCAGGCAAGAGAAACAAAAGCAGAAATAAACTGTCAGGGTTACACCAAAATAAAAATGTCTACATAGCAAAGGAAGCCATCAACAAAACAAAAAGGCAACCTATTGAATGGGAGAAGGTATTTGCAAATGGTGTATCTGATGGGGTTAATATACAAAATATATAGAGAACATACATAAGTCAACATGAAAAAAAAACCAAGTAATTCAGTTAAAAAAAAATGGATAGAAGACATGAACAGACATGTCTCCAAAGAAGACATACAGATTCCATAGTCTCTTATGGTTCGCCTCCCCTTCCAAATTTTTTTTTTTTTTATAAACATATAATGTATTTTTATCCCCAGGGGTACAGGTCTGTGAATCGCCAGGTTTACACACTTCACAGCACTCACGATAGCACATACCCTCCCCAATGTCCATAGCCCCCTCCCCCTCTCCCAATCCCACCTCCCCCCAGCAACCCCCAGTTTGTTTTGTGAGATTAAGAGTCATTTATGGTTTATCTCCCTCCCAATCCCATCTTGTTTCATTTATTCTTCTCCTATCCCTCTAACCCCCCATGTTGCTTCTCCATGTCCTCATATCAGGGAGATCATATGATAGTTGTCTTTCTCCGATTGACTTATTTCACTAAGCATGATACGCTCTAGTTCCATCCACGTCGTCGCAAATGGCAAGATTTCATTTCTTTTGATGGCTGCATAGTATTCCATTGTGTATATATACCACATCTTCTTTATCCATTCATCTGTTGATGGACATCTAGGTTCAAACAACCTGAGGGTTTTGAAGGGTCAGGGGTGGGAGGTTGGGGGAACAGGTGGTGGGTAATGGGGAGGGCACGTTTTGCATGGAGCACTGGGTGTTGTGCAAAAACAATGAATACTGTTACGCTGAAAAAATAAATAAAATGGAAAAAAAAAAAAGAAGGAAACAGCACTGGGAAGAGATCTGAAACAAATAGCAACAACTTAGGAATCCCGTAAGTAGAGCTCAATGATTCTAGTGATTAGACCATCTGTGGCCAGTCTGTAGGTTATCCAGGAGCCAAGGACATTGCTATTCTTTAGTCCTTTTTCCCTGGACTCATTTATGTCATCCTCTCTTTAGGATTTGTCCCATTACTGCTTTGGTCTTGTACTATTTTGACTCCTGTATCTCAAATATTATTTTTCTTGATGCTCTGTTGTTCTCATATATATATATTTATGTTACATAAATGTACATTTATGTAACATAAATATATATTTATATATGTATATACATATAATTTGTATATGATATAATATATACACGTGTGTGTGTGTAATAATAATTTGTTTGGTATCTCCTAAACACTTTTGTTTTTAGGAGCATCTCTCAAACATGCATCTTTCCAAGTTTTGGTGCTGAAAATCCTTCAGGTGTTGGCTGGAGCTAAAAAGAGGTTTTATTCCACTTAAAGTATAGAATGCTTCTTTTCCTAAATAAAATTTAATTTTCTACTACAAAAAAAAAAAGAAGACATACAGATGACCAATAGACACATGAAAAGATGTTCAACATCACTTATCATCAGGGAAATGCAAATCAAAACCACAATGAAATATCACCTGACGCCCATCAGAATGGTTAAAATAAAAAAGAAACAGTGAATGCTGGAGAGGATATGGAGAAAAAGGGAACCCTCGTGCATTGTTGGTGGGAAGGCAAACTGGCGCAACCACTGTGGAAGATAGTATGGAGATTCCTCAAAATGTTAAGAACTACCCTATGATCCAGTAATTACACTATTGGATATTTACCCCCCAAATACAAAAACCTGGGCGCCTGGGTGACTCAGTTGGTTAAAGCCTCGCCTTCAGCTCAAGTCATGATCTCAGGGTCCTGGGACCAAGTCCCACATCAGGCTCTCTGCTCAGCAGGGATGCTGCTTCCCTCTCTCTCTCTCTGCCTATTTGTGATCTCTGTCAAATAAACAAATAAAATCTTAAAAAAAATACAAAAACCCTAATTTAAAGTGATATATGTACCCTTATGTTTATTGCCGCAGCATTATTTACAATAGCCACACTATGGCAGCAGCCCAAGTATCCACTGTTAGATGAATGGATAAAGAAGAGGGTTTATATATATATATATATACACACACACACATAAATATATACATAATATATATAAACATATATTTAATGAATATATAACACATATATACACACACACATGCACACATATACATGCAGTGGAATTATATTCAGCCATAAAAAAGAATGAAATCTTGCCATTTGCCACAACATGGATGGCTCTGGAGAGTATAATGCTAAGTGAAATAAGACAGTCAGAGAAAGACAAATACCATATAATTTCACTCATATGTGGAATTTAAGAAACCAAAGAAATGAACAAAAGAAAAAAGAGAGCAAAAAACAGACTCTTAACTACAGAGAGCAAACTGATGGTTACCAGAAGGGAGGTAGGTGGGGGAGGGGTGAAATAGGTGATGGGCATTAAGGAGGGCACTTGTGATGAGCACTGGGTGTTGTATGGAAGTGGTGAATCACTGTATTGTATTCCTGAAACTAATATAACAGTGTCTCTTAACTACACGGAAATTTAAATTTAAAATGCTTTGGAAAATTTCTTTCTTTTTAAAAAAAATGTACTTTTGAGGAACCAAGAGACTTGTGAATCTACGTACATTTCTTCCTTTCTGTTATACCTTCAAAGTAGTGTTATAGTAATGTTGAATTATTTTTAAAATATATGAAGTGAAAGAAAGAAATATCTTGGGGGGGTTGGGAGAGGGAGAGGGGGGTTATGGACATTGGGGAAGGTATGTGCTATGGTGAGTGCTTTGAAGTGTGTAAACTTGGCGATTCACAGACCTGTACCCCTGGGGATAAAAATACATTATATATTTATAAAAAATAAGAAATAAATAAAAAATTAACAAACAAAAAGACAAACAAAAGAAATATTTTGGATCCCCTGATAAAGACCCAGAGAAAAGTGAACATAAAAATACTGTTTTTATATATGTTGTGAAATGGCAACAGTTTCATATTCCCCAATAACTTGCTGTTAAATTAGCTGCAGTGTGCTTATGGGTAATGTCATCTGCCTGGAAGAAGTCCCCAATAACTCCAGGGACAAGACTTCCTGCAAGGCAGAGAAGTAGAGTGGGGTGTGGGAGGTAGGTTACAAACCCTTAGAATGTTAACATGTTTCTGCTAATCCCTTTACAAAGAGATTGGTCTGGATTTATTACTAACTGGACAGCCTCTTCAGGGCTAAGTGGAGCATTTTCTATGATTTGGTGTTGGCCTGGAGGACCAGACAAGACCCTTCTCGTAGTTCCTTACTACAAGGTGGTTCTGCTGTCAGTGTGTGCAGCTCACCCCACAAAAGCATAAGTCTTCTAATGACCCACGTTAAGTCTTTTGGATCCTTTTTCTCTTGGTGACTAGGGACTTATTTCTAAAATTATTGATGCTATGAGTTAACAACAACCAAAACCCATCAGACTGTAGAGCACTCCAACTAAACCAAAGGAATGATTTCTAGGAATTGTGTCTCCTTAACTTGCATTAACTCTTTCATAAAGAAGTGGTAGCCCAGTGGCTGTTTTACCTTATCTTCATATTTTGCACAGGGATATTTACATCGAGATAACAATATGTATGAATAGAAATCTAGGAAGTAAGATGAGCTTGATTTTTTTTTGCCTAATAAAAGATGCTCCTGTCTGCTAACATTTCCTTCCCTGATACCATTTCACACTTGCTGTTTAAATGGAAGTTGATGTCCATGTATATAAAGAAAATAAAATGAACTTGAGTTGTCTTAAAACATACAGTCAAGTAAAGCTCAGTGGCTATTGTGTAATCCAAAACCAAATGGGAAAATTCTTACTTTTGCTTCATTACTGAATTAGTATCCACTGGTAAAATCAGATTTTCCTATCTGGTCTAGTGTCATGATGAAAATAAAACATATGTCAGAGGGCAAAAATAAATTCTATCGTTAGAGAAATAGGGCTCATTGATTCCTTAATAAGAGTTCCTTATGGAACAGGGAGAAAGATATAGAAACCAGAAGAATCTAACTTTTAACTCTCATTCATTAATATATGACAGTTAAATCAGGTTTTATATGGTTACCTGAACCAGCAGAGTCAATGTCAATACAAATAAAGAGGAAAGTCCTCAAGACATTAAAAAGTTGGGATTTTAATTACACCACAGAATAATTTTTAATTTTAGAAAAACCTCACAGAAAAACAAAGAGGGGTCTTGCCCATGTCCAAGTTGGGGAAGTAACATTACTCTAAATGAAAAGAGCAAATGAATGGATAAAATCTTTCCATTTGCTCAACTGCTTTGTGTTATGAAAACCCCCTGCATGCTTCTTCTCTAAATGAAGTCCTCCTTAATTTAAACCTACTGGCAGTTTAAGGAAAATTTAATAAACAAACGCTTTCCTGGCCCAGAAGAATTCTGTGCTATGCAAACAATGAAGAGAACCATGACAGAAGAGGTTGAGAGCCTGCTGAGCCAGGTTTCAGTTCCATTCCCCAGATAGCTAGCTCACACACAGAACTCCTTGGAAGTCAATGAGAGGAAATTAATGTGCCACCCAGAGTAGAGAACATTGAAATGTGCTGAATTAATATTTTGGATCATAAAACCCACTCAAAGAAAATTCTTTCAATAGGGTGCCAACCAGAGTCTGGTTATATAATTCTTATATAAACCTTATTTTTTTCTTATGAAAGGAAATTTTGTTTTTTCTCAGAAAGAATAATGGTACTGCTTAACATCCCCACCCCCAAGTACAGTGTGAATAAGTTTACTTTATAAATAATTCTTAATTTTTTCCTATTATAAAAGAAATACATTCTCAATGTAGAAAATGTGGAAAATACAGAAAACCACAAAGGAAACAAAAGTCAAAATAATCCCACTCTATCCCCTAGCCTGAGATAAAAACTGATATATTTTGATATATTTTAAAAATTGTATTGCTTTAAAGTTAATAACATTGGCATGCATTATTACTGAAAAACATGAATATATTTTATCTGAATGAGGGAGATATATATCTATATCTATATCTACATCTATATATCTGTTAAATAGCAAGATCAACTTTTTCAACAGATGCCTCAAAAAGAGAAGGCAGAGTAAAGAGAAGGCAGCATGGTACCCTTGAAAATTGTCACCTCTAAAATCTAGACGCTTAAATCTGGGATGGTTCCTTAGCTCCAGCATTTTAAAATTACTTTCTCAGAGCTGCTCTCAGAACAAATTTATGAATCATAAGACAAAATCATTTTGTAGTTTTATAAGCTAAGTGCTTCTTTAAAAACTGTTCTATTTCTCTTTTTGTTTGTTTTATTTTTCAGGTCATCTTTATCTGGAGAAGCAAAGTAGAGTTACTTGTAGATCATTTGTGGGAAATACCTGTCTTCAAGTAAATTATAGTTTTTATGTGTATTTAAGGTAGGTTCAACCTCAAAAATTTTGGCTAATATGAAGTGACATCTTGCATAAATACTCTAAAATTTCATATTAGTCACTGGTTTCAAACTGTGCAACGTATCTGTTCCTGTTACACGTGCTAAAGAGCAGCTCATCAGATACAACACTGACAAATTTAAAATTTAAAATTTTAAAACTCAAACTCCTTTAGAGGTTAGTCATTTCAAATATAGAGGTTTCAAGACTTCTGGAAAAGACTGAGGACACAGGAGACTGCATTAGCATGTCTTAATTAACAACTATAATGGCATATAGCTATGAGGCTATGAGGTAAAAAGACCTGATATGTATGGGTGAATTGTAGGCACTGTCTATAATCACACTCTGTACCAACTGACCAATGGATATAGTGGTTGGGTAGTGGGGAGGTTTAAACTCCAGTTATCTTTTAATGGAGGAAAAAGAGCAGGAGATACAAAAGAGGCTTAAGAGCACTTTGAAAAGGGGCACCTGGGTGGCTCACTCGGTTAAGCATCCGCCTTTGGCTCAGGTCATGATGCCAGGGTCCTGGGATCTACCCCACGTCAGGCTCTCTGCTCGGCGAGGAGCCTGATTCTCCCTCTCCCTCTCCCTCAGCCTGCTTGTGCTCTCTCTCTCTCCCAAATAAATAAGTAAAATCTTAAAAGAAAAAAAGAGCACTGCAAAAAGAGAAGCCTTGCATAAATTCTGCATCCCAAACTTCTGATGACTGCCATCCTGAAAGTCACCTTCTTGGGTGTTTGTGGGATCATTACATTCTGATTTTTTCTTATTTCTCTAAATATTTCCCTAATCTACATCCAAGTATATTTTATTCCATGGATCAAGAATTCTCTACCAGTTTTCCTGAGGAGGGTTAACTAATGAGTCATGCCTCTAACTCATGAAAAGCACTGTTGCATGTTGTTCCTCTTCTGTGTCAGGTGGCTGAGGCAAGAGGAAGAGCGGGCACATTAAGGATGGACAACTGAAGATCGATACTCCCTCTTGACTTGCTAACCCGTCTGACCAATAGGAAACCACTGCCTTCCCTACTGGCAAAATTACCTCAACCACTCCATAGTTATTAGTAGAAAAATTCTCACTTTGAGAACAGTAGGTAGACCTAGGACTCACTTTTACCTAAGGGACCACCACGTTTACTGCCGCAAATGTCTCAGGAGTACAGAGTACAGAGGTGGACACAGGATTCCTCTTTGCTTTCTGCAGCTCGGCACTGAAGAAGAACAACATATTCAGCAAAGATGTTGAAGTTTGGGGTTGAGTGAGGACAAAAAGGAAAACAAATGAACATACCCGGAGAATACCATGAATTGAAATGGAAAGGGTTACAAAATGCTTTTTGTCCCCCAGGGCTGGTCAGTCCTGTCCCCTCTGAGCTTCTGGCCAGCCACCCTGTGGCGGGCATGTTTGACATCAATTATCAGGAGTCTCCACCCTCTTTGAAGAACAGGATCAAGACAGCGAGGTCCAAAGGAATAAAAGTTCTTTCTTCTGCAGGCTGAAAGTCAAAGTTTTGGGTTCTTGTTTGGGGACCTGCTTTTTTCCCAGTTGTTTGACTCTGGCAATGCCCATGTCCATCAAGGGAGATCACAACAGTCCATGGTCTTCTCTGGTCTTCCGTAGCTTAGATCTACCAGAACGCAGCACAATAACCCAACGACCTGTAAGAGCGAACATATCAGGAAAACTGCCTCATTACTGGGACTATGAGAAATGACATTTGAAATTTCTGAGCTGTTGGGTCCTCATCTGTAAAAGAGAGAAAACACCAATTTCTCAGACTGATTATCAGGATTAAATGAGACTACGCCAGTGAAAATTCTGTATAGGTATGTATCGTGCTTTATAAATCGCTATTATCTTGTAAATAAATGCTTTCCTTACCACCGCTGTCGAACTTAGGTTTTGGTTTGCAAAGTTTTCTATGTCTATAGTTTGTCTTTGAAACTGGTTTGCTGGTTTCCTGAAGACATATTTTGTGACCCTGCGCTTGTGCCACACACAATAAATACCTGGCACACGGTGGTCCAATTTCTTTTCCCTGATTAACTTTGCCATTGCTGTTAGGACAGGATCTGCCCTTAGAATTTCTAACCACTGCTACTTGAACTGCGCTGGGGCATCTGGAGGGAAGGATAATCTGCTGTGGCAGCTTTTCTCTCCCTCTTGACGGTATGACTCAATCCAGTCCTGTGCTGTCATCATTCCCATTAGCAGCTACTCCACATGACTCAAAGGGAGAGGTGGAAATGGGTTCCATTCAAGGCAACATAAAAGCGAAGATAATAGAATAAATGAAGACTTCGGCTAAAACTTCGAAGACAAGTGGTGATTCTTAGAAATCTAGATGTTCGCTGTTCCCCAATTTATTCCAAGTACTCGCTCAGCCTGGTCACTCATATTTTTTTTCCTTACAGAAGCTGTTTTCTGAATGAAAATGTGGAGGTACCAGGGTAGTTTGGGTGAGCGATGTCGCTCACGGCTATGTGTGATATGTTATGATGATGTCATGGCTATGCGTGTGTCTTCTAGAATATCCGTTGGAAATTATGATGTTATTAGCCAAGAATCTCCTCCTAATGTAAGAATGTCATGTTTGGGGTAGGTCATCTTGTTTAAATTAGCAACACCCTGACAAAACTAAATTACTTGATGCGAAATTATTGCCAAGCATGAGTATTTCTGGTTAATTTACACATAACTCATTCAAATGATGTTTATTGTTAATTTTTTAATTAAATGTACCAAAAATCATCTATCAGTTTAAACTTGGAAAGAATACCAACACTCATTTGGTTTACCAAGGCTAAATCTTAATTGTTTCCTTTTCCATAGGGTTCTTTAATCTACAAAAAGAAAATTGAGTCTTAGAGTCATAAGTAACATTCTAGAGAAGCCATTTTGTTTGTTTGATTTTGCTTCCTTGAGTTTTTTAATATTTATCCAGAAAACACCAACAACTGCTGCTTTCCTTTTGCTGTTTCCTAAGGATAATGGCTTTTTTTTTCAAAGGGTATTAACATGAGTTGGTGATTTTCTCCTCTGTGCTGTCACTTTTCCCACATGATTATGTTTCTAATAGTGTTCTGCAACGTTTCATGGTTTTGTTTTTTTTTTTTGGTGGGGGGAATCATTCCTCTACTAATGAAGGGGAGTGATCATATATTATCTGTCTTATATAAGCAGTGGCTTGTAGAGTCTCTGTCACTTTTCAAATGAAAGTACATGTAACAAGCTAGAGGGAAGAAGGAAAACGCCAGCCCCCTTCCATACCTGAACTTGAGGCAGGAGGTTCAGGGTTTGATCAAGATAAGCTACATACACACACACACACACACACACACACACACACACACACACACACATATAAATCTATAGGCAAGAATTTGGAAGAAGGAGCTGTGGAAATCCTAGCTCAGGACTTAAAGGCTGTCATCCTTCCATCCCATGTTTAGGCACTCAGAGAGTTCATAGGGAAAGAGTTCAAAGGACCACAGAGTGTTACAGGTGTGGGGTGAGGATGGAGAAGTAAAAAGCTCTTAAATACTTGCACAGATTACAATAACCCTATTCCCTTAGAATTCAATATGATTACACACCCACAGAAGAGCACTGTCATGCTCCTTCAAGTCAGCCATGTTTGATTGGGCTGCAGTTCATTGGAGGAGGCAGGTGAGGGGAAGGAAAGGAACAGGAATATATCTAAACCAAGCTGGATCAATTCATTTCTCTATTACAGGAGTCTGGCATTTGGATTCAGAGGCAGCCGTGTTAGTCTCCGCAGTGTCTGGAAGTGGGGTGATGTAAACTATGGTGTTCTGGGGCAGCCACCTTCTGCATACTGAGAAGCAGATACAGCATGTAGGCATAAAACAATAAACTAATGAGTTTGTGAAGACAGTTGAGAGACTGAGAGAACAAATACTTTCTTGGATTCTGATTCCATTTCATGGTTTCAGCCCTTTAAGAAGCACAACTACCCTTGGGTTCCGTAAGCTATTTCTGTCTTATTTCAGTGAATTGTCTCTTTTGGCCTATGCTATTTTAGGCTGCTGTTTTGACTAAGAAAAGAAGCATTCAGGACCCCTGCAGAACCTCTCAGAATGAAGGACTGAAGCTTAAGCCTTCATCATAGTTTTTGTTTCCTTTTTATTTTTAAGGTTTATTTGTTCTTTTGAGAGACACAGATAGAAAGAGAGGGAAAGAGGGCGAAAGAGTGTGTGGGTGTGCACACAAGTGGGGAGAGGGGCAGAAGAAGAGAATCTCCAAACTGATTCCCTGCTGAGCATAGGACCAGACAGAGAGCTCAGTCCCACAACCCAGGAGATCACGACCCAACTGAAATCAAGAGTTGCATGCTCAAATGACTGAGCCATCTTAGTTTTTGTTTTCTTTCAGTTCTTTATTCTACATTAATTTGGCATTCATATAGTCAATTCAGGGCCTGCCATTTTTGCATTTATTGTTTCCATAACTTTTCAAACCACTTTCTATTACCCTGGTATTTTTAGAGCATTGTGTGTCAATGCTCTGTGTCAATGACACAGGTCAAGTTCTTAGAGGTCATTACAGGCTCATTGACTACCCCAGGGGGGCTGGAGTCTACTGCTGCTACTACTCTGAGGTCACCTGTTACCTGTTAGAAACTCAGGCTTATGAGAATCCTGAAGCTCCCAAACCTGCTCTTTTCCCAAGAAAGTCCATACTCAGGGTCAGTCCTTGGAAGGATTGAATCTTGTTTATCTGTGAACAGAACTACAAGAAATGGTAAATGATTATGTTTTTGTAAGGATAAGTGCAAATAATAGGATCCCATGAATTAGTGTTGGGATGAATTATTTAATTATTTTTCTTTTAATGATGTGGAAGAAAATAAAATGAGGAGACCTCCACGTTTTTAGATGGAACAAAAAGAAGGAGCAAGTTGTAACACTGCAGACTTCAGGTCTGTAAGTCACAGCATGGTAATGCCTCTGGGAATAAATGTCTTTTTCCATTCTGAGGCTCTGAGCTCTAAGTTACAACTCAGGAAAGAGATGTACAAATGTTTGGTCCTCATTGAAATTTGGTACTCTTCTAAACTGGGCTTCAAATGTGCTTTTTTTTTTAGAAGCTAATAGTTCATTCTAATTTTATGTCAGGCTGTGTGCTAAATGCTTTCAATACATAGTCTCATTTAACTCATGGAACTATCCAGTGAATCAGGTGCAACTATCCTTATTTTATTCAGAAAGGTTAATCAACTTGTGTGAGTTTCCATGGTTACTATGTGTTGAGAGATGCAAAGAGTTAAAGCTAAGTGACTGAACGATACTATAGTCATCTATTCTTCATTCAGTAAATTCGAGTGCATACAATGTAGTAGACACAGCTTATAGTTGATATTTAAATACATTAATGAATGAAACAAAAACGATCTCTGTCCTTATGTAGCTTAAATTTTAATGAAAGTAGACACACAACAAACAACAGATACATTATAAATTATATGGCACAGTAGAAGGTGAGAAGTGCTATGGAAAAAGAGGGAAAAAAACATGGTAAAGAGGAACAAGAGAGTGAGAGTGGTAGGAATGTGAGTAGCCATTCTTAAATTGGGTGGTCAGAGTGTTTCAACAAGAAAGCAACATTTGCTCAAAGATTTAGGGAAGTGGGAGTTACCCATGTAGATGTCTGGGGGAACAGCAATTCAGGCACAAGTAGAAAGAGTTCCAAGTCCCAAAGGCAAGAACATGCCTTGTGTGTTCAAGGGAAAACAAAGATGTAGGGAGGCCTGGACTGGAATGAACTCGGAGAGATGGGGGTTGAGTAGGTGAAGATCATGAAGCTCCTTGAAGGCCATTGTATGGCTTTTTGGTTTACTTTGAGTAAAATGGAGAGATGGCTACAAAGCCTGACAACTCTGCTTTTTCTGCTTTAAACATTTTTTTTCTAATATTCTGATGATGGTAACAGAGAGAGAAGACCAGATTGAAAGGAAGATTGTGACACAGAACAATGGAAATCCTCCTTCCCATCTTTACCCACCCGATGCCTCTACCTTAGAAAGCTTTTCCCCCAGTTTCAATGTTTAGAAGCTTACTTGGGCTTATAAATCTTCTTGAAATGCACTATGTTGGCACTTGATGTCTTTTTGTAAATCCCTTACACAATAAGATTGGTCTCTTTTTAATATCTAGCTGATATGAGATGTGCTCTCTCTCTCTCTCTCTCTCTCTCTATTTTTAAATCCTGTTCTTTATTTCCAGTAAATCTGTTACAGTAGTGATATGTCCTTGAAGGATAATATTCTATTTATATTCTGGAAATAACAGTGGTCACAGTCATGTGAACTGTATTCCTAAATAATCAATCTTAAAAATGTTATATCAACAATCCCCTGCTTTACAATAGCTCTAAAATTGAGTCTATAATAAGTTTAGAAGGGAAATAGAAAATTCTTCATAGCAGACAAAAGGTACCTATTCAACAAATATCTAATGGTTCTTGCTCTGCTGATTGTCAAGCCACAGTTCTCCATGGGTCTCTTACATGACTGTAGGTTTTGAGAGCAGAGACACTGAGTACCTTTATTTCAGAGTATCCTGTCAAGGATGTTTGTAGTGAATAGCCTTGGAAGATACATTATCTCCTTCTGGAGCAAAGGGTGAGGTTGTTCACTCTCTGTAAAATAAAGATGATATCTCTTTCTGGGACAAAGGTCAGACAGACTTACTGCCCATTATAAAAGATTTCGGTTCCTTTCTCTTCTGTAACGCATCCAGCTATGTTTCGGTGTCAATTTACTCTGTGGGAACTGGGAGTTGGGGAATCTGGAAAAAAAAAATGCTGATAGTCCAGCTGCTGCTATTGATGTGAGGAACAAACTGTCCTTTGTTTCTGATCTAGGAGTGTCATGTCTCTGCTAACAACCAAAGCAGGATAACTGGTTAGGTTGCAAGTAGGCCAAAATCTCAGCCTTCACACTTCTTGACATTGATTGTCCATGAAAATTACAATATAAACCTTTATTTATTTCAGAAGCATCATACATGTGTTTCTTTTGTTGTGTTTTTGAAAGAAGGTAAAAATATCCATTTAATGAAGGTAGGGCACTTTCTTTTTTAGACCAACTACTCCCTCATACCAGATGTATTATTTGCAACTCTTGGTTGCAGATATCAGAAACTCACTTAATGAAAGAAGAAATGATTTATTTATATATCAAAGAAAGATAGGTCTAGAAAAGATACTACGGGTTAGGCCGTGCAGGAATCAGTGGTTAAGGACTAGAACTGAATGTGCAGCATGCTGGAGTTTTGTGTGTTCTCTTTCTGTGTTGTGCAATGCTCTCCTCCTTTCTGTGGCAGGAGGAACATTTTAAATGGCAGCATTAGCTTAGTGACCTGAGAAAAAAGAGAATTTGTTTGTTCTTATTGATCTTTGGACATGTTGTAATGTGCATTCCTGTAGCCAGGGCAGGCCATTAGACATCTGTGAAATGCTAGAGATGTGACTGACTGAAGGAAGAGATATTGAGCAGAAAAAATAAGTTATATCCACCATGAGAGTGGGTTTACTGCCTGTGAGTTAGATGCAGTTGAGCTTTGCCAAGAAATGTCTATATAGAGCTTAACAGCTCTCTATACTAGCAATTACAAGTTATTTGAGAATGATAAAGGACTTCAGGGCATTGAAATATCACACAGCATTAATAGAGTAATTTACTATGCAAAACTTTTTCATTTTAGCTTTCAAAATGTAGTGTCTAGTTATTTGACAACTTCCTAAGGGCAGCAGATAAGTCTTATTATGCCTATTTTATGGATGAATTATCTCGATTATAAAGAATTTAGTAACCTATAAAAAGACCACACAGCGAATCAGAGAAAAACGGGATGAGTATCCATAATTTCTAGTTTCTGATGCTGTACTTATTCAGCTGGAGCAGAAATCTTTGGCTTTAGAATGCTGAAGTTTAAGAATAGAGTCTCAGAGGGGCACCTGGGTGGCTCAGTGGGTTAAAGCCTCTGCCTTTCGCTCAGGTCATGATCCCAGTATCCTGGGATCGAGCCCCGCATCAGGCTCTCTGCTGGGCAGGGAGCCTGCTTCCTCCTCTCTCTCTCTCTCTGCCTGCCTCTCTCCCTACTTGTGATCTCTGTCTGTCAAATAAATAAATAAAATCTTAAAAAAAAAAAAAGAATAGAGTCTCAGAAAACCATGTAGTGCCTCTATTTTCCTGGGATAGTAACTCCTCCTCCACCCCTTCCTCTTCTTCCTCTCCCTCCTCTTCCTCCTCCTTCTTCTTTCTTCTCCTTCTTCTCCTCCTCCTCCTTCTTCCGCCTTCCTCCTCTTCCTCCTCCTCCTCCACTTCCTTCTTCTCCTTTCCTTTCTTCTTCTTCTTCTTCTTCTTCTTCTTCTTCTTCTTCTTCTTCTTCTTCTTCTTCTTCTTCTTCTTCTTCTTCTTCTTCTTCTTCTTCTTCTTCTTCTTCTCATTTATAGCATTAGTAGTATTTGGTGACCATAATAAAAACAAGAATCCAATTATTTCCTATATCATTTTCAGGCTAAGTAGTTTAACTATGGGAGAATGAAGATGAGCTTTTGAATTTTGTACCTATCTTTACAGAATTTTTGTCATTATCATCCTGTAATACACTTGCATTAATGCATGCTAGTGGTGGCTGAAGTACTATAAATTAATCTTCCCATACTTTATTTATTTAAATTTTAGCTAGTTAGCATATAGTGCAGCCTTGCTTTTGGGAGTGGAATTCAGTGATTCATCACTCACATATAACACCCAATTTTCATCACAAGTGCCCTCTCTAATACCCATTCCTATCTAGCTAACCCGTCACCCACATCCCTCCAGCAACCCTCAGTTTATTCTCTATGGTTTGTTTCCATAAGAATCTCTTATGGTTTGTTTCTGTCTCTCTTTTTTTCTCTTCTTCCCATTTATTCATCTTCTTTCTTTCTTAACTTCTACATATGAATGAGTTCCTATGGTATTTGTCTTTTTCTGACTAACTTATTTCACTTAGCATAATACACTCTAGCTCCATCCACACTGTTGCAAATGCAAGACTTCATTCTTTTTGATGGCTGAGTAATATTCAGTTATATACACACACACACACACACACACACACACACACACACACACACATACATATCTCACCTCTTCTTTATCTAGTTATCAGTTGATGGACATTTGATCCCTGTCCGTGATTGGCTGTTACTGATAATGCTGATATAAACACCATGCTAATTTTGACATTAGTATCAGGATTAACATGTAAGACAATTCTGATTGCTATAGCATGTTTTTTGATTTGCAGCTATGTTGATTTGGCTTTTTTTTTTTTTCATCTGGCATTGTGCAAACACTTAAATCTCAATGGCTGTGTACTTCATCATTGGGACAGCAAGAGAAAACTGGTCAAGTTACTTTATGGTGTATCTTGGAAATATGGGAACACAGAGAGGTGTGCTGGAGCCAGTGCTTACTGACTCACGAGAACCAAACATTAGCTTCTCCTTCCACGGTAGGCAGAGTAATGGACCTCCAAAGATGTTCATGTCCTAATCTCTGGAACCTGTGAATGTGTTACCTTATGTGGTAATAAGCAAAAAGGACTTTGCAGATGCAATTAAGGTAAAGGACCTTGATTTGGGGAAGATTATCCTGGATTATCCAGGTAGGTTCAATATAATCACATAAATCCTTAAAAATGGGGACCCTTACTTGGTTGAGTGTCAGAGGGATATGATAATGGAAGGAAGGTCAGAGGGAGGCAATGTGGAAAAGACCTGGCCCTCCATTGTTGGTTTTGTAGGTGAAGGAAGGGGGCCATAAGCCAAGGAATGTGCCTGGCCTCTAAAAGCTGGGAAAGGCAAAGGGTTGGATTCTGTCCTAGAGATACCAGAAAACAGTGCAGCCTTGGTGACACTATGATTTTAATCTAGTGAGACCCGGGACAGAATCTCAAGATACAAAACCGTAAGATAACTTGTGTTGCTTTAAGCTACTATGTTTCTGCTAATGTTTTTTTTTTTTTTAAGATTTTATTTATTTATTTGACAGACAGATCACAAGTAGGGAGAGAGGCAGGCAGAGAGAGAGGAGGAAGCAGGCTCACTGCTGAGCAGAGAGCCCGATGAGGGGCTTGATCCCAGGACTCTGAGATCATGACCTGAGCCGAAGACAGAGGCTTAACCCACTGAGCCACACAGGCGCCCCTCTGCTAATGTTTTAATGGCTGCAGTAGAAACGCAATGTACCTCCCAACTCTACATTCAGTGACATCATGCTGGTATCTTGAAACTAGCCATAATGGGAGTAGTTACATCCCTAAAATTGGCTAATGCTACAAAATAGGGATTTATTTCTTCAGAGAGCCAGTTGTTCAACATTTTACAGCACCACCCTGGAAATAATTCCTTTTCATTAAGGTTACCAAAGCAAAGTGAAATGAGTTGAACAAATGTCCAATGAGCTCAATCACTTCAGGAGATCAATCTGTAATTTGAGGATAAAATCGCTGCTCATTAATATAACAATAGATGACAGTGGTGAAGAAGGCACCTTGCAGATTAGGGTAGGAGGTAGGTAGAAGGAGAGTGGTGATAGATCAGAAAAGGATGCTTACCAAAATCCCACTTCATTTTACTCCTGTTAGCATGGCTTAAAAGATGAAAACTCATCCTCGTGAATTTTTAAATAACTTGTATAAAACTGGGAACAAAAGAGTCTTGGAAAGCCAAGATGATGTGGGACGGACCAGTAAATTTTCAAGGCAGATGCTCTGGTCATGTTACACATTTTGATGTTTGGATTTCTTAACAAATGTCTTGCTATAGTTTACTTAACACATTCAGTGATGAGAAACCAAGTTTTTGTTTGTTTATTTGTTTGTTTTTTATGACCATCCACATCTTCGAACCACTGTTAATCCTCGTTTTGTTTTAGACTGAGCCATAATCTGATTTGCTTTAACTAAACAATTCCAAACCATATGTGAACTCTTGGAATTTTTTGGCTTACAGTTCTCCAGTAATTAGTTCTTAACCTAGAACTTGTTTTTGCCTGGTCTTACGGAGTTGCATCCTCCAAATTCACATAGTATCCCTGTATAGATTTGTGGAGCTTTTCCTCTTTGGAGTCTCTTCTTTGGTACTGCTTTTCTAGTTCTAGTCGATTCCTATGGCTGCTCTCTCAATGCAACCGTACTGTCAGTTTTTTTTTGGCTTATCCTCCTTGTGCCATGGTCCAACAATTGTCTTCAGCTGGAAAGTTGGTGCACTCACAGGGGTCACTGCATTATTTTCTCTTCTCTTTGTGATCAAAGTCCTATGTGGCCTATATTCCAATATCTGAAACAGTTGTTTTATATATATATTGTTCAATTTTCTAGTTGTTTATGGTGGAAGAAAAAGTTTGGGCTATGTAATCACCTCATGGCTGGAAGCAGAATCTTCTAGGAGGACTAATATATTAAATAATTAAATATGATTTGGAAATCTGACTATATTCCTGCTAATTGTTATGAATTAGGATCTTTAGGTGAGATCTTAAAAACACAAACAAGGGGCACCTAGGTGGCTCAGTGGGTTGAAGCCTCTGCCTTCGGCTCAGGTTATGATCTCAGGGTCCTGGGATCGAACCCCGCATCTGGCTCTCTGCTCAGCAGGGAACCAGCTTCCTCCTCTCTCTGTCTACTTGTGATCTCTGTCAAATAAATAAATAAAATCTTTAAAACAACAACAACAACAACAACAAACACAGACAAAAGGTCTGCTAACCATACATTATTTTTCCTATTAGAAACTTTTCTTTCAGGCTTTTATAATTACAGAAGTATACATTTTCTAAAGATGATTCTCAGCTCTTTAGCGTGTCTTCATTCTATTCTGCATCCATAATTAAGTAAGCAACATATTTTCAAAAGTAAGAAATCACAGGAACAAGTGGTTAAAATTCTGAATTTTATTTAAAAGTTTAAACTTTTAAACCTAGAATAGATTTTGGAAAGGTTTCACATCCTCTTGAAATTATTATAAGTTTTACATTATGAATATAGAATTATAGAAAGTAAGTCTCGATTTTTAGAAATGTTGTCAAGTTTCTTTAGACACTGATTATAAGATATCTTTCTGTGTAAAGGTCTTGGAAAAATTCAATAGTCTGAAATTTTATGTGTAAATCAAA
This sequence comes from Meles meles, assembly GCF_922984935.1. NCBI lineage: Eukaryota > Metazoa > Chordata > Mammalia > Carnivora > Mustelidae > Meles > Meles meles. The sequence continues at coordinate 150,011,160 of NC_060067.1, forward strand.
AATAAAAATGACTTTTTGGCGTCATACATATTTTCTTTCTTTCTTTAAATATTTTATTTATTTATTTGATAGACAGAGATCTCAAGAAGGGGGAGAGGCAGGCAGAGAGAGAGAGAGAGAGAGAGAGAGAGGAGGAGGAAACAGGCTCCCTGCTGAGCAGAGAGCCCGATGTGGGGCTCGATCCCAGGACTCTGGGATCATGACTTGAGCCGAAGGCAGAGGCTTTAACCCACTGAGCCACCCAGGTGCCCCCTCTATTTTCTTTCCTTTGCATGCTGGCTTTTATTTTTCAGTGGCAATTTTTGTCATTATCATTCAGAAGAACTAACTGTAGTTTTATTTTATTTTATTTTTTTCAAGATTTATTTATTTTGAGAGAGAGAGAATGTGCGTGCATGCAAAAGCATGAACAAGTGGGGAGAGGGGAAGAAGAAGAGGGAGAGAGAGAATATCAAGCTCAGTGAGCCCCACTGAACTCAGAGCCTAATGAGGGGCTCAATCCCACAATCCTGAGATCATGACCTGACCCAAAATCAAGAGTTGGGTATTCAACCTACTGAGTCACCCAGGCACCCCTAAGTGTAGTTTAGAAATCTTAAAAATATATGTTTAAACAGATTTTGCTAATCTTTGAGACTTTTACAATGATCTTTCTAGCAATAAGATCAGCATACTTACATATGATACACATCTCAGCCCACAAACAAATGTAACAAATGTATGCAAAAATGCAACCTTTATTTCCAATAACTTACTATTGATTTTAGACTCCATTCTGTAGGAATGAATCTGTTCTCAGTAAATTTAGGGTTGCTAAGGTGTCAGAGCAGTTAACATATCCAGTTCACGATGGCATTTTCAGTTGATCCTTCTGTCTATGCAGACTGTTGTGTTACATTCATGTATCAGTGTCTATCTTGGGTGCAGTGAAAACATTCTGCTACTCTAGTGTTTTGTTCAGCCATGGGGACTCTCTGTCACCTCTGTACTCTTCTCAGGTCTATGGGATCAGAACACCGTGAAGGTGGCTCTTAGGCCCTTCTGTGTCAACACATCACTCCACAACCACAATTTTGGGCAAGGCGCAGACCTCTGTCTTATTGATTTCCCCACACCAACAGGCATCTCAGGCATTTCCTTGCCTTCCGACTCCAATCTCTTGTCCAATAGTTAGTTTAGGATGGAAAATAGAGCATAGCACAATTAAGTTCTTTCAGTCTAGGAAATAGTATCTAGATTTGGGGGATGGGAAAGTTCGCTCTACTTTATCACATATTCTTCAACATCTCTTTCTATATACTAGTAGGTAAAAATTGCTGTGATTAATACTATCCCAGAACTCAATGCATTAAAGTGATAACTGTTTATCACTTTCGTGTCTGAGGATTGGTGGACATAAACTGGGCTCAGATGGGACTGCTCAGCAAGATGGCGTTGGTCCACATTTCTCTAATCCTCTTCCTTAGATCTGTGGGATGGCCAGGGGTGTACTTATGGTGATAGCAGGAACATGAGAGGTCAAGCAGAAACACACAAGCCCTCTTAAGACTTTAGATTTGTAAGCCACATACTAACACTTCTGCCTCATTCTATTGGTCAAAGAAAGTGATTTGTTTAGGCAACCCAAAGTCAAGCGATGGGGAAATAGACTGTGTCTTTGTGGAGGTATTTCAAAGTTGTGGCCATGACTTTGAAATACCTCCACAAAGTTTTTTTTCTGGGGTGTTTAAATTCTGTTTGAATGTGGGAGAAGAATGGAAATAACTTAGAGATCATTTCTGTTTTATAGTTTTGACTTATTTCTTCACTATTTTTATCATCACTTAAGTTATGAATATATTTACTTTTGCTAGCTGGTATAGATAAATCAGTCCCTCTAGTTCAGCTTTTTAATGTTTTAACATATTTTTACTTCTGTTTTTCAACAAATTCCCTCCAATTTTCTTTTGCCTTAAAATGCTGTATTATTACATACATTGCAATCTGTTTGTATTACACACAGTCTCTTAATAGGATTCAAACCAACTTAATTAAAGATTTTTTTCATTTAAATCCTTTATCATTTACATAAAAAAAACCATGATGAAGATTAAAAAAAACAAAACAAAAACAAAACCCCACATCTCTGCTGACATTAAAGTAAAATAAAATGCTGTGCATATATTAAATGTTTTAGATATTTCTACTCTTAATATTTGAAATCATTTTGAAAGAATTATTTGCTTCATTTTCAGTTAAGAGGGCTCAATGAAGATAGGAGGAAAAATACCATAGGTATTTATTTAAACTTATGTTTTTGGATAAAGTATGCATTTATTTTCTAAAAAGTTATTTGATGGACTCAAACATCTTCTTGTTTCTTTTAATTTTCAAATAAGTGATTTTCTATTGTTTTTCTTTGCTAGATATCTGAAAGATGTATGTGCTAAGAGGCTATGCTATAATTTACTAGAGATATTGTTTCTTCAGATTTTGCTATGAATGTACAATGTAAGATATTTATTCACTAACTCAGCAAATGGGATCATTTTGGTCTGACATTTAATATGTTTAAAAATTATTTGACCATCTATATTACATATGTTTTAAAATGAATCTTAAATATAATAACTTAAACTTAGGACTTTGGGAAACTATGACCCACATTTTTCCTGATTTTTTTTTTAAGATTTATTTTAGAGAGAGAGCACTGCGGTAGGGGGTAGAGGGAAACAGAAAGAGAGACTCTTAAGAAGCCTCCCTGCTGAGCATGGAGCCAGATGTGGGGCTCAAACCTAGTACCCTGAGACCATGACCCAAGCTGAAATCAAGAGCCAGACATTCAACTGACCTAGCCACCCAGGTGCCCCATTTTTGCTGATTTTTCATTGTAGGAGGGACAGTATTCATTAAACAAGACATGAAGCTGGCCATCAAATAGATCATGTTCAATTTGGCAATAGAACACTTAAGAGATATAGCCCCTTAAAATATCTCCTTCTAAGAACTTTGATTTCAAATTCTTCCTGTTTCACAGGCAAGTCAATGGCCCAAATTTCAGAGATCCTCCGCTGGTGAGTTTCATGTTTCACATGGATCCTACAACACTAGAAGGCAAATTGCATTTGCTGGGGCCTGCCTGCCTTCCTATATCTGTGTGTGGGCTAGGCTGCATCTTTTGAATTTGTCCAGAGCAGGGTGATATCCGGGAGCTTACGTGTGGCGTAATCATGCTCTGCCGTCATCAAAAGCTCTGCTGAATGGCGTGTCATTCCATGAATTTGCCAGAAACAACATAGCCTATGACAGCTTCTCCTAAAAATAAAGTCTCATAAGGGTTACAGGCTCATTATTCCAAAGGAGGGGATGAGCATCATCAGGGCTTAGCTGCGACCAGCCATTAAAATTTTTGGCCAGGAATCTAGGGCCTATATTTTATCAGGAATTATTCCGAGGGGAAAATCTTTGACTTTATTCCACCATTCTTAACCTCAATAAGCTGTCTCATTAGTCTTAATTTTTTTAGAATTTATTATGGTGTTTTTGCCAAACTTCTGTGCATTGTGAGTCCTAGACTGAGAACTCGAGTTTACTAAGCCTTGACCAGCTATCATGTTCCTCTGGATTGAGAAGCTCTGCATTTTTCTTCTTCTCTGTCTGAGATAACTGTACCACCAACTTATTTTTGATGTATCATGAAGTACTTGGCTTAAAAAAGAAAATCTTGGTTTCGCATCCTGTTGGAAGCAGATGCCATGATTTCCTTTATACGTTATGTACATGTCACCGTAAGAAAATAATTTAAATCCCTTCCCATTAAAGGTAGTTAAATAATGATATATATTTAAACAGACTTTTTATTGAAGAATAACATAAAGAAGGATAGGGCTTAATGAATCTCACAAATGGAGCACATCTGTGTAATTACTACTCCAGTCAAAAAATTAAGTGGCAGCATAAAAAAGTCCTTCTTGTGCCATCTCTTATTAATTAATCCCCTAACTAACCACTATCCTGTTTTTCAATCTTCTATAAAAGATTTCATGTAGTAATTATTTTTTGGCTTTAGGCATTCTACTCATCATTAAGTTTGTCAGATTCATCCAGGTTATTTCTTAGAGTAGTAATCTGCTCACCTCCATTGTTACGTAGCATTCCTGTCAATGAACTTACCATTATTGATTGACTGATTCTACTGTTGGTAGAGATTTAGGTTCTTTCCAGTTTTAGCTATTCTAAATGATGCTGCCATTGGTATTCTCATACCAGTCTTTTTGCATCCATATAGATGCGCTTCTATTTGGTAGGTATCTAAAATTGAACTCCTGGGTTATAGGATATGAGTATGTTCAACTTACTAAATATTGCTAAACAGTTTTCTAAAGTGATTTTACCAATTCCTACTATTCAATGTATGACAGTTGAAGTTGCTCTTCACCCTTACCAATTTTTAATTTTGTTAATGGGCTTTAATTTGCTCCCAGTGACTAAGGAGTTTGAGTACCTTTTCATGCTTATTGGCCATTTAGATATTTTTGCATGAATTTACTGTTCAAACTATTTTTTTATTTTTCTATTGAATTATCTATCTCTTTCAAACTGATTTAGGATTCTTTATGTATTCTAGAAATAAGCTGTTTGTGTATCCTAAATTACTCCTCCCACGATGTGGGTTACTTTTCCCTGTCTTAATGATGTCTTTTGATGAAGAAGAGTTCTTAATTTTAATGAGATCCAATGTCTCAACATTTTCCTTTATGATCAGGAAGGATAAAAAAAACTTAATGAAGGTAGAGTTGTGGTTTAATTGATGAGGATTTAGAACACCATAGTAAGGAACTAATTTGGTATAGCTGTAAGCGATAGGGAGTTTTAAAGATTTTAAAGATTATACTGGTAGTGGTATATACAATGGGTTGAAAGATTGAAGGGTAAACTCTAGTCTCTGTGTGTGTGTGTGTGTGTGTGTGTGTGACAGAGAGAGAAAGAGAGAGAGATAGGTGGGCACGGGGGGGAGTGAGAGAGAATCTTAAGCAGGCTCAATGTCCCAGTGTATGAATTTGAAATTTCCTGAACATATCACACACTTCTTTTTTTCCATACTGAACAATGCCTGTTCACCTAAATATTTAATTTAAATCACTGAAGCATTTCCAGACACACCTGAAAATGTCAACATCTTTTCTGTGCATTTTCTACATTGATGAATTAAAGTGGCTATATTTTTATCTCCTGGCAACTTACATGAACTAGAACATTGATTGTGCCATTTATGGATCTATAGAAGTCAGAAAAATCTGCTTCGATTTCAGTTGTGTTGTGTTTGAAATTCTGGAAGGGCATCTAGGCAGAGATGTGCAGCAGGCAGTTAGTTACAGTTTGTTACAAAGAGGGAGCATAGGTGAGATGCTGAATTCAAAGGATGCTATTTTTGCATTTGGATGCCTTTAAAATGATAGGAATGTGTGTGTATATCAGATGAAGAATGTAAAGGAAAAGAGAGTGTCTTCTGAGTTATTTCTACTGTGAATTTTGTTTGGGCCATTTTGGGAGGTGGTTCCTGTCTTTTTTGTTGTTATTTGTTGATTTGTAAGACTTTCTGAAGTATTTTAGATAGTAACCACTTCCAAATTTCAGAAATTTCAAATAATTTCTTAAAAATTCTTATCTGTTGGTGAACTTTTTCCATGATGTTATCATTTAACTGAAATCCTTAATAATGACATGGTTAAGATTATCCACTCTTGGCCTTCTGTTTCATACTTTGGGGCTTTATTTAAGTAGTACTTCTCTACCATTAGTTCAAAATATATGTTTTGACATGGTACTTTATTTACTCAATTGATGGCACTTCCATCCTTCCAGTTGGTAAGACCAAGAACTCAGGTCATATCAGACTCATTTTTCTTCTCTCACCCTGATCACTCCATCTATCAGTGTAAGGTTTTGCAGGCAAGGTAAACACAACACCAGGCAAGGTAGGCACAAGGCAAGATTTATTAAAGTCACCCTCTGGCGAAGTTTCAGGGCTCAGGAGAAGGGGAGCCAGGAAAGTCGCTCTGGGAGGAGGTGGGCACTCTCAGGCGAGGTTCTGGGACTCAGAAAGGGGGAGTCAAGAAAGTCATGCTGGGAGGGAGTTGGGGGGGGTCTTTTATCCAGCCAAGGTAGGGCATGGGCTCACATCCATATTTGGTGATCAGAAGGTATGGGGTGAGGGCTTCTGATACTCCTGTTTCCTGCATAGGTATCGGGTTACCTATGGAGACATGACCTGGGAGTACACCCTTTTGGCGGGAGAGTCTGGGGTTAAGGAAGTGGGGGGAGGGGATTAGAAGATGGCGGCCTGGCTGGTCATTTCTATTGTTCCTCTTGCATTCCCGGAACCGCCGACCCAACAATAAGGAATTCAGGTGACTTTAGCTTCAAAATGTCTTTAGCACCTGACTGCATTGTTCCATCTATATTGTGACCTTCCAACTACCCCTGCCCCCTTCCTCTATTTTGTATCACAGCAGCCAGAGGATTCCTTTAAAGTGTAATTTTGATGATATCACCTTGCTGCTCAAAACCCACCAGTGACTTCCCAATTGAATCCCCAAACTTACTCTGTTCCAGCCATGCTGACATTTCTCTTGTTCCTAGCACATGATGGCCACATCTGCCTTTCGTCTTTGCACTGACTACTACCTCTTCTTGGAGTACTTTTCCCCCAGATACTTGCATGGCTAACTCCCTCACCTCCTTCAAGCATCTGTTATTTTTTGTTTGTTTTTTAAAGATTTTATTTTTAAGCCATTTCTGCACTTGCCATGAGGCTTGAACTTTCAACCCCAAGATCAAGAGTTGCATGTTCCACTGATTGAGTTGGCCAGGCACCCCAAGCCTTTGTTCTAGTATCACTTTCTCATTGACTCCTACCCTCAGTCCTCCTTTTAAAAATTGTGACTCCATATGCTGGCACTTCCTACCGACCCTTATTTCTTTTCCTCCCATTTTCACTTATTTTATTATTATTAATTTTGTTGATTCTTCATTGTCTATCTTCTTTTCCCGAATGTAATCTCCTCAAAGCAAGGGATGTTGGTCTGTTTTGCTAACCAAGATGTATGCTTAGTACCTAGAACAGTGCTTGGCACAGAGTAGGTACTCAATAAATGCTGAATCAATGTTAAATAAATTAATTTTTCAACATAATGTTTCACATTTAGGTCTGTATTCCAAGCAGGAGTTTAGCTTTATTTCCCCTCCTAAGCTGTGCCAGTTTTTCTAATACCATTTATCAGTTTATACTTTCTCTAAAGGTTTGTGGGTGTGAACATCATTGCATATTAAACTCCCTTTTATTAATTTTTTCCAGCTTTTTAGATATGTTATTGACAAATAACTATTAAAGTTTAAAGTATACAATATGATGATTTGGTACATGTATTAAATGATTATCACCATAAGGTTTGTTAACACCTCTCTATTCCCTCACATAATTGCCACTTCGTGTGTGTGTGTGTGGGAGGGGGGGTAACATTTAAGCTTTATTGTCTTAACAACTTTCAAGTATGTAACACAGTATTGTTAATTATAATCACCATGTACATTAGATCCCCAAAGCTTACCTATCTTTAGCTGAAAGCTCATACAGTTTGACTAACACCTCTTTCCCTCACCCTCCAGCCTCTAGCAACCACCATTCTCTCTGTTTCTATGAGTTTGACTTTTTTAGATACCATATATAGGTGCTTTCGTAAAGTATTTGTCTTTTTCCCTCTTGCTTATATCACTTAGCATACTATCTACTCATGTCACAAAAGACAGGATTTCCTTCTGTTTTGTGGTTGAATGATATTCCATGGTGTGTGTCTGTGTGTTGTGTGCCTGTGTGTGTGTGTGTAATTTTCTTTATCCATTCATCCATCAGTGGGTACCTAGGTTGTTCTATGTCCTGGCTATTGTTTATAACACTGCAATAAGGATGCAGATAAATCTCCAAGATAGTGGTTTCTTTTTCCCCTTCAGATATATACCCAGACATGGGATTACTGGTTTATATGGTAATTCTATTTCTAATTTTTTGAGGAATCTACATACAGTTTTCCGTAGAGACTATACCAATTCACCAACAGTGCACCAGGGTTTCCTTTACTCTACATCCTCACCAACGTTTGTTATTTCTTGTGTTTTTGTTAATAAACATTCTAACAGGCATGAGATGATATTTTACTGTGGTCCTGATTTGCATTTTTCTGATAATTAATGATGTTGTAAGCTCCCTTTATACATGATTCTATTTCTACTCTGTTAAAATCTACTTAGCTGATGTTTGTGTCCATGTTATTATATTATTTTAATTATGGTTTTGTTGTATGTTTTTTTTTTGATAGGGCAATTCATCCTCCTTTGTTTTTTTAAAAAATATTTTATTTATTTCACAGAGATAGAGAGAGCATGAGCAGGGAGAGAGACAGAGGGAGAGAGAGAGAAGCAGACTCCCCACCAAGCAAGGAGCCCGTTGGGGGGCTCCATCCCGAGACCCTAGAATCACGACCTGAGCCGAAGGCAGAACCTTAACGACTGAGCCACCCAGGTGCCCCCAACCTCCTTTGTTAATCTTTGCTTCAAAGTTGTTTCAGATATTCATAAACATTTTTCCTTCCATATAGATACCAAAACAAGCTCATTAAGCTCCTGAGGAAAAGTGAGCTAAAATTTTGATTAGGCCATATTTATAAATGAATTTATAGATATATTTGGAGCTGAGAGAGAAATGATATCTTTATAATATTAAATCGTCCTTTCAAGTACATGGAATGTTGTCTTCATCAGATCAGGTCTTTGTTTATGTTTTTTATTTTTTAATTTTATTTTATTGTTTTTAAAGATTTTATTTATTTATTTGTCAGAGAGAGTGAGCACAGGCAGACAGAGTGGCAGGTAGAGGTAGAGGGAGAAGCATGCTCCCTGCTGAGCAAGGAGCCCGATGTGGGACTTGATCCCAGGACGCTGGGATCATGACCTGAGCCGAAGGCAGCCGCTTAACCAACTGAGCCACCCAGGCATCCCTGTTTATGTTTTTTTAGATACAGTTTTAACATTTCTTCCTTATAGGTATTATTAACTATTAATTCCTAAATACCTTGAAGATTTTTTAAAAAATGCTATGGTCTTTTAAAAATATTTATGGAAAAAAATTTAAGGGGTGATTGGGTGGCTTAGTCAGTAAAATGTCTGACTCCTGATTTTGGCTCAGGTCATGATCTCATGAATCATGAGATTGAGCCCCACATTAAGATCCATGCTCAGCAAGGAGTCTGCTTGAAGATTCTCTCCCTTTGCCCCTCCCCCACTTGCAATCTCTCATATTCTCTCTAAAATAAACAAATCTTTAAAAAATATTTAAATATAATTACTTGCAATGTAGAGAAATGTTGATCATTATTGCAGGTTGTAGGATGATTTTTGGTCTAACAACAGTGCTCAACTTTATTAGTATAAATAGTTTACTCTGCAAGTTTTCTGTACAGATAATCATATCATCTGAAAATAGTAAGTGACATCTTTTCCTTTCCAATGTTTATAGCACTACTTCCTCATCTTTAGTTATAGCAATGATAGTGGGGATAGTCACATCATAAGCAGCTAAAGTGTCTCTATTACATATAATGTTTGCTGTGTATAATGTTTCTCAAGTTAAAGAGGTTCTACTATTATTTTTGTAACATCAAAGAAAAACAAAACAATACGCTGTGTTGAAATGTTGAAGCTTATTAATTACCTAACCTAACCCTTACTTCTTTATTAAGGATGAGTGGTAGAGGGCAGTAGGAAGAAACACAAGAACCGGAGGTACCAAGAAACTGTCTCGATCTTTTCACTGAACATTATGGCATTAGTTTCCCTTTGTAGTTTTTAATAGTCTGCAAAAGTATGATTTTTAACACTTAATTATGCAAAATAACAAACAAAAGCTAGACTATATATCCACTCCTCTATTTGATAATTCTAAACATTTTTCTGTATTGAAAAGAGTTGTTATTGACAGTAGAGTATAATTTAGAACACTTTAGTGAATGTACCTCAAAAGTTCGCCTTTGTCATAATTGAAAAAAATACTAACAATAGACCATAGTTATTATTATAAAAACAACATCTCAAACTTAAGAATTATAGTGTTTTAGAATGTTAAGTTAGAATAAAAATTGTATTTAGAGAGAGAGTGGAAGCTGGCCTCCATAAAGCTTTAATCTGAAAAGTTATTGCAATCAAACTTTGACAATTCAGTTCAATGGAAAAAATTCATTTATGAAGGTCATTTATCTACATTAACATTTCCAATTCAATTAAAAATATTTCAGGAGGTCTCTGTAGCAAGGCTAGTTCCAGCTAGACAGAAGATTTTTTAAGAATATGTGTTCACAATGATGAATGTTCTGAAAATAACTATTTTTGAAAGAAAATTAAAGAAGACATATCCAAGAAGTTTCTGGATTTTCACAGATTTCATCTTTCAGTTCATGGGCTATCAGATCACAATCAAGAAAGGTTTTCACAGGCAGGTTAACTTCAAGATTCCAGGCACAATAAAATGGCAAATTCTGTCATTTTCATGCTGCTTTGTAATTTTCTGGTTTGAGTATTGGGTACCAGTGAACCTCTGATGGGATAGCATTTTTGCTTCCACCTGCACACATGAAATATTTATTCAACTGCCTATTCTCCACAGAAGTTTGTCTTTCCTCTAAGAATTATTTTCAAAATGCCTCAGGAAATAATTCTTTATTTAAGACTTTTTTTTTTTAAAGATTTTATTTATTTATTTGACAGAGAGAGATCACAAGTAGACAGAGAGGCAGGCAGAGAGAGAGAGAGGGAAGCAGGCTCGCTGCTGAGCAGAGAGCCCGATGCGGGACTTGATCCCAGGACCCTGAGATCATGACCCGAGCCGAAGGCAGCGGCTCAACCCACTGAGCCACCCAGGCGCCCCAATTCTTTATTTAAGAATGACAACTTTAGAATTATAAGTTGTATCTTCTTATACTCAATGACAATTTCCTTTTATAGAATAGTAGGCCAAATACTTTGGGAAACTTGTGAAGTTTAGGGGCGCCTGGGTTGCTCAGTGGGTTAAGCCTCTGCCTTTGGCTCAGGTCATGATCTCAGGGTCCTGGGATCAAGTCCCGCATTGGGCTCTCTGCTCAGTGGCAGCCTGCTTCCTCCTCTCTCTCTGTCTATCTCTCTGCCTACTTGTGATCTCTCTGTCAAGTAAATAAATAAAACATCTTTTAGAAAAAAAACTTGTGAAGCTTAGAATAATTGTAATTGTGTTATTTTCAAAAGTGACCATTTTCTCTCACTGCCAGACATTCAGTTTTGGGCCAAGGATGTGGTGGTCAAGAGTGGAGGGAGTTTGGGAATTAGAGAAATATTTTAAGATAAGCAAGATGGAAAATAGAAAAGTAAGACCATCTGCCTCTTAGGAGATGGGCAAGAATTAAGCCACAAATGAAGGATAAAGGGCTTGCTTTTCTATCAGGCATTGATGACTAAAAGATAGAATTTCCTCATGTATCACTAGGAAATGTATTAGGCATGTATGCACTTGGAACATATTTCAAGACTATTTTTCCTCTCATTCCAAACTTCCAGCCTGTGCCAGCATCCTGGCATCAAATGTCCATTTCCTACCCCTATAGTAGATAGTAAGGTATGGTGGGGAGAAGAGAATAGAAATAGGTAGTGAGACAGAGTAGAAAGGCCATTGCTATGGGTGTCCCAACACTTGGAGTCTGGTATCAACTCAGCTCTGAACTCATCCTAGAATAAGGTTTAAGCCCTTTTACTTCTCTGAGACTCATTTTATCACTTGTCAAGGGAAAACTAGGTGGCTTCTATGTTCCCTTTTAGTTCAGGGCTTTGGTGACTGTATGACTGATCTCCCATTCCCCAATTAACTATGGCCACTATTAGGACCACTCTTTGACTCTGGTTCTCTTTTGCCTACGCAATTTCCTTTCATACTCTGTCAGGGCTTGAAGTCACCAGTGTTTCCTTCCTGAGCATAGCATTCCTACGTGGATTTTAGTAGGCAGTAAAGATACCATCAATGAAAGGGGAGGTAATTTGAAGTGAGAATCATTGGTAGAGATTTAAAGAAACTCCCTAAAAATTATCAGAGGAAGGAGAAAACAAAAGACCAGGCTTCAACCCCTCTCTTCCTTTTGTCAACGGGATGATTTAGAGAAGATTCTTGACCTCTTTGAGTCTCAACCTTCCCATCTGTAAAATGAAATAATCACTTGCCTCATCCTAAAGGCATATATATGAGGCATAATTTAGACTCATAAGCTTTGAGGTTTTGGTGAGAGACACTGTAGGAGTGTAACATATCATTACAAGCTAAGTACAGAGCATCTGTACTCAAAACTGATAATATGCTAACCTAGAGACAGAGGAATATAAAGATGGAAAGTGAAATAATGAATAAGGAAGGAAAAACAAAGGAAAAAGGAAAGAAAGAACTGTAACAGAATGATGTCAGGCCAAACAAAACAATTTTTTTAAAAAGTCAAGTAGAAGAAAAGAGATGGGCTTAGTATCTTTGGAAAATAAAGATACAAGGTGCTCAGAATTTATTAGGAAGTTACAATAGCTGTAGTAACTATTACAAATAGTAATACAAATAATAAGTAAATTATAATAGCAAGTGTGGCTTGGTGGCATCTGTGTCTTGGTGCTATTCCTGTGATTATGTTATCTTACATGGCAAAAGGATTTTGGAGATGTGATTAAGGTTACTGATCTACTGATGCTAAAATACAGATTATCTGGGTAGGCTTAACCTAATTACACAAGTTCTTTAAAAGAAAAGGGTTTTCTCTGGCTGGTAGTAAAAGAGAGTGTCCTAGAGATGCTCTCAGGCTGGCCTGGAAGATAGTAAACATCATGTTATAAACTGTCTATGGAGACTACATGGAAAGTACCAGACAGTATCCTCTGGGAGCTAGCCAGTAGCCAGCAAGGAAATGAGGACTTCAATCCTACACCTGCAAGGAACTGAATTCTATCAACAAGAAATATGAGGTTGGAAGTGGAGTTTTCCTAGAAATTCCAATCTCAGATGACTCACAAATTGATTTCAGTCTTGTGATATACTGAGCAGAAAACCCAATCACGCCATGATGGATTTATGATATACAGAAAGGTGAGCCAATCAGTGGGCATTGTTTTAAGCTGCTAAACTTGTGACAATTTGTCACTCAGCAGTAGAAGACCAATATAGTATACATTATAATACAAAAACAAAAATAACTATATTATAGCATTGCTCAATCAGCTAAAACACTTATTGATTAGCTTCTGGGCATCTGGCAAGGTTAAAATTTATAGTCATGGTAGTAAAATTGTGGGTTTCCTGACACGGAACATGACAGTCAAGGAAAACAAAGATAAGTCATAACACAAGCCCAACCATGATCTCATTTGATACAGTTTTAATATTAAAATGGTAAGAATTGTGTTACCATATAAGTTCAGTTAACATTTTTTGGGTATGTATAGTTGACCCTTAAATAACTCAGAAGTTAGGGGCAACAACCCACTCCCCAACATGCAGTCAAAAATACATATGTGACTTTTTTTTTTTAAGATTTTTATTTATTTATTTGACAGGGAGAGATCACAGGTAGATAGAGAGGCAGGCAGAGAGAGAGAGGGAAGCAGGATCGAGCCAGATGCGGGGCTCATCCCAGGACCCTGGGATCATGACCTGAGCTGAAGGCAGCAGCTTAACCCACTGAGCCACCCAGGCGCCCCTACATATGTGACTTTTAACACCCCTCAAATTTATCAAGTAACAGTCTACTATTGACTGCATGCCTTACTGGGAACATTAACAGTTGATTAGTACATATTTTGTATGCTATTATATACTATATTCTTATAATAAAGTAAGCTAGAGAAATGATGTTATCTAAAAAAAAATTCTAGGGAAGAGAAAATACATTTAAGTACTACACTGTGTTTACTGGAAAAAAAAAATCTGTGTATAAATGGACCCATGCTGTTTAAACCCTTATTGTTCGAGGGTCAACTGTACCTGCAAATTAAGCCATGTTGGGGAGAATATTCAAAAGGGCTTTTGGGGTCAACTGTTTTGAAAGGAAAAAGTCTTTTTGCATGTCTTATGACCTTCTCCAGGTTATTTTTGTGGATTTCTATTTTCTTTCATTAGATTTCCTTATGGCAAACTCTTCCTTTAACCAAAGATTTTGTTGTCAAACAGCAGAATGAGTTTATTTGAATTATATCTTCTTCGTGTGTTTTATTTTATCCTCCAAGAGAGTAACTGCCAAACGATGAAGGCACCCAGGAAAGGAAATCAAAGACAGACTAGGAAAGGTGGAAAGCAACTAGTGTGACTCTTCCACAGATTCTCCCACTGATTCCTCCTGTTTCCTGTCTCATCTGTGTTAAATGTCAAGGTTCTGGTCAAGGATGATTTTAAGAAGTTAGTAGTAAAGCCTTGCCCTTCCTCTCACCAGTTAACCAAAAATTCCTCTTGACATCCCTTCTAATGTGAATAATGCCACCATTGGTCCAGCTTCCAAGACTTCAAAGCTCTGAGTCATCTTCCACGCCCCCCTCTAATCCCTCATATCCTACAATTAGTTACAAATTACTACAAAACTCTTTTTCCCCCCTAGCACCACTGCCATTAACTTAATTTGACTCCTTTTTATGATTTGCCAGATTATTGTCATAGCCTCTTAGGTCATTCAGTTGTCTGATCTTCTATCATAATCTATGGTACAAATCACTGACAGAATAGTCCTTCTAAAAAATAGTTCTAACCCTGAGCATTTATTTTTTCACTCAAAAAAATGTTCAATATCAGTTTTATTCCACAGAATAAAGCCCGAACTCTTTATTTTGGTATTAAGTTCTCCAATAATACATACCCAGTTATTTTCTGGTATTATTTTTCAGTGCCCTCCATACATATACCCTACTCTTTAGCTGAATTAGATTCCTGTGTTTCCTGAAATGTGACGCTCCACTGGAAATGTTCAACCCTCTATTTCTGCCTATGTAATTGCAGACTATCCATTGTGATAACCGTCCCCAAATCCTTTCCACTACCAAGTATGGGTGGTCTAATCCAATCCTGGGAACTCCCTTTCTTTTGCAGAGACTGGTTTAGGAAACTCTCTTTGGCCCAGTCATGGCCAATGAGATGTAAAAGAAATTTTCCAGTAAAGACTTTATCTTTCCCGTAAGGAGATTGTTCCTCAGCTTTATTAGGACGTAGTTGTGTCTGGATGTGGTGCCTAAACTACAGCCACCCAAGCAAAGGTGCAAGTGAAGATGGAGCTGAAGGAGGGAGGAGGGGGTGGGGAGAACATGATGGACAGCAGGAAGCTACTCATGCTGAGCCTGGTGCCCTTTCTACCTCTGATCTTCTTATCATGTGGAACAAAAATCTATCCTTATTCAAGCCTGTCTCAGTTGTAGCTTTCTTCTTGCAATGGAAAAGATACGAAGATATTCACTATCCTTCAAGGCTAAGTTCCAATGTTACTTTCTCTTAAAACTGTCCTCAGTTTCTCCCGCAGAGGTAAAACTGTCCTCTCTTCTCTGTCCTGTCTTCCCATTGCACATTGTTGGGTGTCTCCCTGGCAACTATGATGTGCCATGAAAGGTAACCACGTCTGCCGGTATCTTGGCTCACAGGAGAGGTGTTTCACTGAAGGTGGTCACTGCATTTTGATCCCTTTTGCATCCTCTGCAGGGTCTACCATGGTGCCTTGCATATGCCATGGTGATTTGCTCAATAACACTTACTCAAAAAGCCCATTTGTTGTTTGTTGTGCTTTTCTATGGTGATCTTTATAATGTAGCTATAATTCAGGGATTTTTTTTTAATAAAAAAAGGATAGTGGTGCTGGGATATAGATGTGTAGATTCCCTTCCAAATTTTCTTGTAAAAGAGTATTTTTAGAAATCAGCTTGTTAGAGCGGAACCCCAAATAGATTACAGCCAGTGGCTCCCTAACAGAAGAGAACCCAAGAGGTTAAGAGTTTAGTGGAGGAAGAGAGATGACATCTAGGTACTCTGCTTAATGAAGCCTATTTGCAATGCCAATGGACATGACTGAGCAGATCTTTAGGAATTAATATATATATATATATTTTAATTAGTCAGGCCTGGCAACCAATGGCCTCATCCAAGTCACAGATATCCCTTCTGCACCCTCTGTGGACCAAGGTTTTTATTTTTATTTTTTTTTAAGATTTTATTTATTTGACAGAGAGAGATCACAAGTAGATAGTCAGGCAGAGAGAGAGAGAGAGGGAAGCAGGCTCCCTGCTGAGCAGAGAGCCTGATGTGGGACTCGATCCCAGGACCCTGAGATCATGACCTGAGCCCAAGGCAGTGGCTTAACCCACTGAGCCACCCAGGCGCCCCAGGAATTAATATTTTATTGATGTATCTGTGACTTTATTTGTGATAAAGGTGAGTGGTTGTTCTTTTGTAAATTATTTGCAGGGAAATAAATATATTTTCAGGGAAAGAGGATAGAAAATTCACAGAATTTTTTTTTCTGAAACCAAAATAGTCAATAAACTCTATGCTTTCTTCTGTCTGCACCATCTCCCTATTTTGTTTTTAATCTTCAAGCCCTGACTGTTTTGACATTCACATTCAGGAACACGAAAATTATTTATAGATTTTTGACTTTATTGCCATTTATCATTCATTCCTTAATATAAGCCTCTGATGACTTCTTAAACTTTTAATGTTATTACATGTAATCAAAGACCATGTCATAGTCTTCTGGGATGAGAAGTAACCCACCCACCACTGTCAATAACTTGAGTTATGATGAAAGATCTTGGAATTTCTTTCTCCAGGGCTTAAAATAATATAGGTGTAGATTCTCCTCTTCTGTAATCTGTTTAAATGTGTCTGTGTCTGAAAATGGGAAAGATCTGGCTCAAATTGTTTTTCAATGTTTCTTTCAGCCTCTGATGTTATGAGTGATATGTTTATCATACCACAGGGTTCCAGAAGAGACTTGAAGGAATACAAGTATGAGGAAACCTCAACGTAGAGCATGTAGGAGGAAGCAGGGAAAAGCTCTGAGGTGGCACTAGGGAGGGGGGTTTACCTATGTGGACTATTTGTCTGATGTAAGGTTTGGCACATGGAATTATGCTCTGAAGGAGCAATGCGGTGTCTCCCCACACTGGGCAGGCTGGGTAGTTTAGTTGACCCAAGGGAGGGCCCCTCCAACTGAGACAGAGAGAAGGGTGTGGACCTGAGCTTGGAGGGGGAGGGTGCTTTTATAACTGGGCATGACTATTAGTTATGACTGCATCTTAGCAGCTGCTTTGCTCTTTAGCAAACACTTCTTATTGCCCCACTGGCAGGCATCCCAGAGTGAGGGCTTTCTTTCCTCAGTGTCTGCTGGTGGAGAGGCACTGCTGGTGATCCCTGTGAGTAACTAATGTCTTCCAAATTTAGTGGCCAAAACAAAATAGTAGAAGTTGGAGATTACTGAGTGTGATTTTTATGAACTTCCTCTGTGGTTTTTAAGATCTTGATCTTTATGTTATATGTTGGTCTCCCCTGACCTAACACTTTAATAATTAGCTATCTCATTTTATTTTGTTAATTCTTTCCATGATTTCAATAAATGTTTTTTGAGCATCTACTCTATACCAGGCACCTTTGTCCACACCAAGAACACAACGCTACAATGGACCAGAACAACATGATCTCCATAGTTCATGAGTTCATGATCTAAAGTAGGAGGTAGGAAATTAAAGAATTAATTAAAATCTAGTTTCAGTCTTTGAGGAGGTCTTTCATGTTGGAGTACTCCATCCCCAGATTTTTTCACGTCATGCTTCTTCACACATCTTTCCCATCTCTGTTTCAATATTGCCTTCTAAGAGGCTTTCTTGGCTCACCCAGTCTCAAGGCTCCCCTCACGAGCCTCTGTATTCCATCATCCTCATCTACAGTTCCTGAATCCAAACATCTCTGGAAACTAAGAGAGTTTTTCTCTTAATTTCAGTGTAAATTAATAGGTACTGTAATCTTTATTGAATTTATTATGAATATCTACATATTTTATGGTAGTTCCATTACTGTGTTTGAATATGAGGTGCTGTCTCAGACCCTGTTGATTTAACAAATAGTATGAGCACTGTATTACCTCTCTAAATTAAAAATTCCTGAATTTTAAAATATGTGTAGTCTTCATGGTTTTGGATAAACGATTGTGAGCCTGTCCTATCAAAATTTCTCCTGCGTACTAATTAGTATGTATGTATTCATGTATTTATTTATTTTCTTAATTCTCCAACTAGAATGATAGCAGGGACCATGTCTTTCTTGTTCACTCTATCTAGAATCCAGAGCAGTAACCAGGTACTTAACACATTTTTTTAAAGCTTTTGTGTAAAGTACTTCATATTCTAATGTAGTCTGGCCTGGGGAGAGGGGAGGCAATATCAGAGAAATCTTACTAGAAAAATTGATGTCAAATCTAAGATTTAGAACACATAATCTTAAAATTTATATGGAACCCCAAAAGACCCTGGATATCCAAAATAATCTTGGAGTGAGAAGAACAAAGTTGGAGGTAGCTCAATCCCAGATTTCAAACTATACTACAGAGCTATAGTAATCAAAACAAAATGCTATTCGCACCAAAAAAAAAAAAAAAAAATAGACACACGGATTAGTGAAACAAGATAAAGAGCCCAGAAATAAACCCACACTTATATGGCCAATTAATCTATGACAAAGGAGGCAAGAATATACAATGGGGAAAAGACAGTGTCTTTAACAAATGGTGTTGGGAAAACTGGAAAACTACATGCAAAAGAATAAAACTGGACCACTTTCTTGCATCATGCGCAAAAATAAACTCAAAATGGATTAAAGACCTGAATGTGAGATCTGAAACCACAAAACTTCTGGAAGAAAACATAGTCAATCATCTCTTGGACACTGGCCTTAGCAACATTTTTATGGATGTCTCCTCAGGCAAGAGAAACAAAAGAAGAAATAAACTGTTGGGGCTACAGCAAAATAAAACGTGTTTGTATAGCAAAGGAAACCATCAACAAAACAGAAAGGCAACCTACTGAATGGGAGGAGATATTTGCAAATGGTGTATCTGATAGGGGTTATTATATAAAATATAGAAAGAACTGAGACAGGTCAACTTAAAACAAAATAAATCATTTGATTTAAAAATGGACAGAGAACCTGAATAAACATTTTTCTAAAGAAGACATACAGGCAGCCAATAGACACATGAAAAGATACTTAACACCACTGATCATCGGGGAAATACAAATCAAAACCACAATGAGATATCACCTCACACCTGTCAGAATGGGTAAAATCAAAAGCACAAGAAACAGTAGGTTGTTGGTGAGGATGTGGAGAAAAAGGAACCCTTGTGCACTCTTGGTGGGAATGCAAAGTGGTGCAGCCACTGTGGAAGATAGCATGGAGATTCCTCAAAAAATTAAGAAAGAAAATACCATATGATCCAGTAATTCCTCTACTGGATATTTACCCACAGAAAATAAAAACACTGGTTTGAGAAGATATATGCACCCAATGTTTATTGCAGCGTTATTTACAATAGCCAAGACATAGAAGCAATCCATGTTCATCAATAGAGGAATGGGTAAGGAAGCTGTGGTACACACACAGACACACAGACACACACATGTGCACATACATGCACACATGCATGCACACACTGGAATATTACTCAGCCGTAGAAAAAAAGGAGTGAGAGCTTGCCATTTGTGATATCATGGATGGATAACATCCATCATGTCCATCATGGATGGACAACACATATTTAACTACTATAGTTAGGTATAATGAAAGTACAGGACACTTGTTGGTCACTCCTGGAAGTTGTAGTTAACTAGGAAGTAAATAAGAAATGAGCACTGTGAAAAAGAAGTTTAAAAGTCATATCCTGACCTTGGTATTTCTTCATCTTATCTATCAGAATCTCCCGTCTTTACTTTTTGCCCTTCAAGCTTTCAGAATCCATAGAAATACATGTTGTTTAAAACCAACTGAAATGTGAGCACAGATACGTGTTACTCCAAAATGCAAAACAGCTAAAGCATATATATTATCATAGTTTATGATGGTTATTTTTGCTAGCAACTTCGATTTTTCAAATAAGCTTCCATGAGTAGCATATTTCATGGACTGCTGGCTCCAACAAAGATCTAAACTGAATTTTTTAAGTGATTGGGTTAGAGGAATCATCCCCCACTTCAGAAAAAGAAAGACCCCACAAGTTGATGAGGACTCTCTTTGTGCTCACTCTGGGAGCCCTTCCTTCACGGAAAAAGAAAGTTTATATATTTTGACTTGTGCTGTAGATCCTTATAAAGATCTAGAAACCTGGCAATTTGGTATCAGGAATGTGGTATAACAGTAGTGACCTTTGTTTTGGAGCCAGAGGTCTGGGTTTGATGGCCAACTTTATCACTCCTGGCTATGAGCTCTTGGAGGGTTATTTTACCTCTCTGACCCTCAGTTTTCCCACCTGTAAAATGAGATAATAGTATCTACCCCATAGGGAAGTTGTGGGGATTAAATGAGGTTATACTCGTGAAGGATGCTTTAAAAGAGTGGTGAAAATGTCTGCTATTAATAGTTGATACTAATGGGATAGGATCTTTTAAATATCAGGGTCTTTTATTTTTTTATTTATTTTTATTTATTTATTTTTTTTAAAGATTTTATTTATTTATTTGACAGAGAGAGATCACAAGTAGGCAGAGAGGCAGGCAGAGAGAGAATGAGAGGGAAGCAGGCTCCTCGTGGAGCAGAGAGCCCGATGCGGGACTCGATCCCAGGACCCTGAGATCATGACCTGAGCCGAAGGCAGCGGCTTAAACCACTGAGCCACCCAGGCGCCCAAGAGTGGTGAAAATGTCTGCTATTAATAGTTGATACTAATGGGATAGGATCTTTTAAATATCAGGGTCTTTTAAATATCAGGGTACTTTCAAATCCATCTGGATTGTTCGCATGTGGAAATTGACGGAGCGGCCTTTCTGGAACGACTTCTACTGTCATTGGTGTGGCTTTGTGAAAGTTGTGCCACAAGAAGTACAGTTGAACTAATGAGGAATCTGAGCAAAATGCTAAAGCGTCTTAGGAAAAAGCCCCAGAGCAATAATACTGTGCTGAACACTTAGCACGTCAGGTAACATGTTTGAAATATTTTAGTGATGCATTTGAGATACTTCTGCAACTGTCAGGCTGTCAGTTTGCTATAATGGGAGCAGTCATGACAGGTCACAGGAGTCAACAGATGACCCAAATTCAGCACGTAGACCTGACATGGTTAAGGAGGGGCAGGAGCATGTTCAGTTATGCTGGGGCTTTGGGTTCCTCTGTGAAAAAATATCAGCCGTCCAGATTCTTTAGAAAGAACGTAAATAGAGGAGCTAGCACAAAACAAACAAACAGACACACAAAGAAACAGCACTGGCAGCTATAGTGCTTTTCATTTTAGATGATCATTAAGGTGCTTGAACAACTTAGAGAATCTAAGTCTGCCAGTAAGGGAAGCTCTTTAGCAAGGAAGTTAGTAGCACGGGCTTTGGATTTGGTAAAATCTGTACTCATATTTCTGCTTTGATATTTTCTCATGTGAGACCTTTATGCAGTTTACATAGTCTGAGCTCATTTATACATCTGTAAAATGGAGATAGTAATAGCACACTCATAAGATTACTGCATTGATTTAAAGAGGCAATGTACGTAAGCCTATAGCCAGTGCCCGAAGGGAGCACCCAGTAAATGGTTAATTTGTAGACCTCTATTTACAGATTATTTCAAAACTTTAAAAAAGCTGACCTTTCCGTCTATTTTGGCAGCACCCTTTCCCCAAAGAAGAGAATTAACCAGACAGTAGCAAAATAAATTGCTGTGATTTTGTTTCCATGTCCATTGCTTTCCTTATGAAAGAACTGATTAAAAAACTGCGAAAGGCAATCTCTGAAAATTGGTTCCTCAGCCTGGCAAGAACTCGGGCATGGGCCATGATGGGACTTATGTGCCTGAGGTTTTGCAAGTGCCTGTACTCAAAATGGG
Source organism: Meles meles (assembly GCF_922984935.1). Taxonomy (NCBI): domain Eukaryota; kingdom Metazoa; phylum Chordata; class Mammalia; order Carnivora; family Mustelidae; genus Meles; species Meles meles. The sequence continues at coordinate 150,033,289 of NC_060067.1, forward strand.
GGGGGAAAAAAAAAGTCCTGACATTGCATGTCATCCAATGGCACTTGTGCTTTTTGGAAAGAACTCCCAAGTGGGGAAAAGAAATATTAAAGCAATGGAGTCTTACCAAACCTAGGAGAGTGCAGAGGAAATCCTTTGCTTGTTGAAGAAACGACACTCTTACTTTTACAGGAATGGGCCAGGGGCCAGAGGAAAGAAGCTGGGGTGGGGGGGAAAAACCCAAGTAAGGTATACAGTGATAGTAAGCAGAACCTGGTGTGAACCACACACAGGAACCTGCTTTCCACCTGCAGCAAGAAGCAATAGCAACAACTGGAAACTTTTCATCACATTTGACCTATTTACTGCCCCGAAGACCCAGCCAGAGACAACTGCAATGTTGACTGAGTGGGGAGACATCTCAGTGGGGCCTGCACAGGGAAGAAATCCAAAAAGACTTGGGGGCTGAGGTGTTGTCCTTAGGACAGTGAAACACTTATGTTCAGAGGTAGATCAACTATAGTTCTAGGCTCTGTTCCCTGGGGAGGCTTGGAGGGAAGACCACAGGCTTAGCTGCCATGGAGAGTAGGACCTCTGCTCCTTTGCTTGGCTCTGGATGCAAAGCATGGTTTATGGATGGGCAGAAGGAGAACACTCTTTTGTACTTCCTGGCTGTGCTCTGCAATGCCCAGTGGTCCAAAAGAGACACTCTAGAGATGAATGGGTGTGAAGCTGTGAAGGTAAATACCACTAGGTTTACCCCTGTCTGTTTCAAATACTCAATTGAAAAACAATCTTATAAAGGGAGCTTTATTGTATAATAACACTGAAAAAAGTCCAGAGCCCCCGGGGATTAAGCATCGTTAGACATTATTTTGATAGGACTGTTAGCAACGTTGTTATTAAGCACCTGAGGATAAACAGCTTTGCTCCGAGCATGGTTAATTGGATGGATCAAAGCAGCAATGGCCCTAAATGGAAGGATGAAAAAGATAAGGAGTTTGTATCTTTGGGAACTCTGGGCAGCCTAGAAACTCATTCCGAAATGGGCGAAAAGGCAAGATGACGTTGAGAATCTTGGTTTTGCAATGATAGGGGCGACCACTGGAGCTAGTGTGAAGGGAGTCACTGGCTGCACTCAGAGGTGGCTGGGAAGAGAGTTGTGCCCGTGGACAAGGCAGGACCCATGAAGAGGTAGACTGGTTGTCTTCTCCCCCCCCCCCCCCCCACACGTTGTGGGGTTAGATCCCCTAGATAGGAGGCCCTTAAGAGGCAGTGAAGAGGAGACAAAGGAAAGGGAAAGTGAAGGTCAGACGGAGGACAGATAAGAAGGTGGAAGGCACTTTGAAATGTTTTCAAATGCAGCGATGTAGTAACATTCAAGGAAATGGGGTGTTATTCTTCCTCTCTTTACCCCACTTCAAGCTTTAATATTGCTGTTCTGTGTTGCAACCTGAAATCCTATAACAACTTTGGGAGTGAATGATTGACGACCTTGGATTTTACCCAAGTACTGCCCGCAGTAGAGAGCCATGAGCTAGTGCATGGCTGCCCTGAGTACCTTTCCACATCTTCTTCCAGGAACAATTTTTCTTTTTTCCCTCTTCTCTTCTTCTTCCTCTTCTTCCTCTCTCCTCTCTCTATCTTCGTCTCTGTTTCCTCTCTCCTTTCTCCTCTCTCTATCTTTGTCTCTGTGTCTTTTGTTGTTGTTTTGCTGGTGTTGATTTTCCATTTAAGTTTACTTTTTTTTTTTTTTAAGATTTTATTTATTTATTTGACAGAGATCACAAGTAGGCAGAGAGGCAGGCAGGGAGAGAGGAGGAAGCAGGCTCCGAGCCCGATGCGGGACTCGATCCCAGGACGCTCAGATCATGACCTGAGCCAAAGGCAGAGGCTTTAACCCACTGAGCCACCCAGGCGCCCCATCCATTGTGGTCATTTGTTTTCGAAATTGTTGCGTGAGGGCAGGGAGATGGGCACCCAGGCTTCTTCACTCAGCGGCAGAGAATTTACCTGAGCTAACCCCCAGGACCACACTCTGTCCTTCACTGCTTGCTCCTTAGTCTTGGTGAAAGTCAAAGCATTGTTTGACACAGAGTTGTGAGAACACTAGGCCAAATACTAGAATTATTGGCAAATGCTGTTCTCTGGAACTACGCAATTTTCTTTACTTACCTTCATGACTGCGAAAGAAAAGAATACAGAGCACTTGAATTGCAGGTCCCTGGGGAAATGAAGACAGTTAAGCAAATATTAGTTCCTACGCGGTGATCCTCTCCTTTGTGTACACTTTGAACTAAAACAACAGCCTCTTAGCAGAGCAGTTGAAGTTAAAGTGTTCTGACACACATGGAAAAAAGAACATTTCAAACAGCAGTCTGCCTCTGTTCCATACAAGTCCTCCCAAAGGTTCAGGAGGATGAAATTAATGTGCTCCTACAGTGTCTGCTTCTTGCACTGGTCCAGAATTAAGTAGGCTATAATTAGTTATTCAGTGGCATTGGAATTCCAAAGGTGATAAAAGAAAAGGAAATATTCTTGAGTCAGAGTGCCCTGTTTGACTATTGCCAAGGAGTTAATACATTAACGAGGAAATACTGGACCTAAATGGACTAAATTCATTATTTTTTCTGCTGCTAAAATTTTGTTTGGATTACTGAAAAAGATGAAGTGGAAAAAGGAGACATTCATGTCTCCTATGGAAGGAAAGGCCTGGTTGTGTCTGATATTGGAGAACAAATTTTTCTAGGACTATTCATTCTAGTGAAAATATTACCTTTGTGTCTCTGCCAATGGGAATGTTCTAATTTGTGATTCAGGATTATTTGTCCTGTTGTGGTTGTTTCATTCTCCTTTAAAATTCTTCACTTTTTCTTTACTACTTGTTTTGCTTTCCAACTCCAGTTATTGTGCATGGCTGAAGAGTTTTCCAGAAGACGAAGAGAAAATGTCAGTGGGCCTTCCGCTACGTGACCATCGAAGTTTCTCTCTATTCCAAGATTACACACCACTTCCCATTCAGAAATAGATTTGTGCGTTTCTAACTGACAATTAGGCAGTGAGTTAATAAGGCCCCTTTCTTGGAATGGAGACAACTCCATGACTTTTGTTCTATAACAAGCTGAGTCATGAAAATGACACCCAGCAAAACAGAAAAGACATTTTGGTCCTGAGCTAATCAGTGGGAAGGCCCTAGGGTCTGAGGGTCAGAGGCTGGACCACTGGGTTCTCTTCTGTAGTCAGTCCAAGACCCTCAGGGAATCTCTGGAATATGCCAGGATCGTGCTGGATACTTGAGGATTTCCAGGGATGCCCAGCTGCTTTGGCGGCTTTGTTTTGATCTTGTCCTTTTCTTCTTCCAAAAGATCATCTACTCCAGGTGTTCTTTTTTTTTTTTTTTTCCAATTTTAAATACAGTTTTATTTAAGACATTGCATTTTCCACTTAACAATACAGTGCTTATAAAGTGCAATGTTTATTTCCTTTCCCTGTGCACATATTCCATATTCAAGTATCAAGAATGCTCAGGTGTTCTGAAAGGTACAGGAGAAAATAACAGGGGTCCAGAGGCTTGCAGTTATTCAGAGAGCCCCATAGGGCACTAAAGAAAAAGTAGTTTTTTTAAAAAGATGTATTTATCTATTTGAGACAGAGAGAGTGAATGAGCCCATAGCAGGAGGGGCAGAGGGAGAGGAAGAGAGGATCCCAAGCAGGCTCCATGCTGAGCGTGAAGCCCCACACAGGGCTCAATCTCATGAGCCCCAGATGGAGACCAAGCCAAAACCAAGAGTCAGAAACCCAACTGACTGTGCCACCCAGGAACCCCTGGAAAATCAGTTTCAAGCAATTCTGAAAGTGCTTACCCTGCTCCGGTGGGTTCCAGTGTCTTTAGGAATTCCTCCCTCTGTGGTGGTTGCAAATCAGAATGAATTTCTGAAACTTCTCTGATCCAAAGTCATATCCTCCAGAAATCCCCCAAATTCTCAGAATCTCAGCTCACTTGGGTATAACAAACTGAGTGCTTATGGGTTTATACCTATCGATTATGACTTTTGGCCCATATTCAAAAGTCCTAGGTACCTTTCAGTTTCTCTACCTGTCTAGAATCTTAATTTGGAGACATCAATGATTCAGAAAGCTGAAAGTGATTTATATTTGACAAGAAAAGGGGTATATCACCTAAATAAATTTTCCTGAAAATAATAAATCCTCAGTCTTTATTCTTCCAGAATAACATAGCTCAGTGGATTATTAGTTTCACCCTATTATTAGGAATTAGAAATACTGATTTTGCAACCAAATCAAATCCTGTCTTTATGGGTCTATGTTGCTTATATTTCCCTTGATAATAGCTTGAAAGGTCCCTCAATTAAGACTCATAATATAGACCTGACATCTGAAGTGAGGTCTGAAATCTAAAGTAAGAAACTCTTGTTTCTTTGATTCACATTAAATGTCAAGACTGTTGCTGTTAATATTATATTTCTCTAACACACAGTTTTAAGTTTCTATATTAAATAGTCTTTTATATTCCCAAAGAATATTTGAAGAGGTATTTGAAAAACTGCATATGATTCACTTGTGGGAACAGAAATAACTCATATTCAGATTCATGTAGCTGTTCTTTTGCTGGTGAGTTTGAAAACTCAGGGTCAACGGGAGGGCAAGTCATATCTTTCCGAATTAGGGATAAAGGTGATGGAGCCACCTATGAAATCCCAAGTGGTATTTGCTTTAAAAAAGCATTTATGAAGGAAGAACACATTTTGAAAGAATATCAAAGTGGTATTTTCATCTTTATCAGGATCAGGTATGGACTAAACCTAGTAAATTACTTTGAGTTGACTGGTTGGCAAGAGATACTGTGGCACTTGTGGCATTTAGTCATTATCTGTTTTTCTACAGTGATAGCAATTTAAGTGTTCTCAGCTTCTAAGGGATGGAGTTCCACACACAGGAGTATACTTTGAAGTTAAAAAGTGCAGAAGTCATCTTTGAACAGGTTCTTCCTCTTTTTGAAACAGTTCTTATCTCTAATATAGATAGAAATAGTCCCTCACATCCTAGTTGTGAGAAACACATGTAGTGTCATTTACAAAGCAGCTGGAATCCTGCCTGGCTCATACTAGACCATAACAAAAGGTCGTAATTGCTTTTACTGGTTTTACTGGCATTATGATCTAAATCTAGGTATCTGTTCAAGCATTCCATACTAGCTATTTTTCTAGGTGTTTCTTCTCATACATGCTCATCTTCTGGGTTCTGAACGATTGGTTCTGTAACACAGCCTCCTAAATTCCCCATGTGCAATGCTTCCACAGAGGAAATCTCCTTGAATTTTATTGGTTTCATGGGCATTTGGACTTTTGCTTTCCTGCACGCTTTCTGGAGTCTCTAGAGTCTCCCAAGACTCCAGTTGTCCTTGGGAAGGGTCACAATGATGATGACCCTTGGTTTTGCATTTATTTGATAAAGACCAAGGAATTTAGGATTGTAGAAAGTCAGGATTGCTAAAAACCTGTACCAGACAATTCTGTTTGTCTACTTAGTATTTATTTCTTTCCTACCCTCCTGAAAGCTGTAAGAGGAGAACACATTTGTAAATATCTCATGACCCCATCTCAGAAATATTTCCCAAAGTTGGCCTCACCTGCTGGTGTCTGAGGTTAATGCTCCTAGACTGTTCCAATAGTCTTTTAGTCTATCTTTTTCCATCTCCTGCATTGTTTGTTTGTGCTTTTACTCAGTGAGTCACACTTATGGCCTTTGAGGTATCAGGCACTGGACTGAAGATAAGTGGTAACTTAGTCTGTGGAAGCATCAGAAGCTGGGGCCCATTTGCTGGTGGTGCAAAATTCCCAAGCTCCCTCTCTCTGCTTCTCCATCTTCATCTTGTTAAGGATGAAGGCTTTGTTCCTGGAGGCAGAGGGAAGATCTTATATGTGTAAGGACTTTGAGGAGGGTGGGTGATATGAAATGTCATAGTATTTGGATCGCACCATGTCTCTTAAAATAATCTTACGTTTAGGTGAGAAGGAATGATTTTTTTTAAAAGATTTTATTTTATTATTTGACAGAGAGAGATCACAAGTAGGCAGAAAGGCAGGCAGAGGGAGAGGTGAAAGTAGGCTCCCTGCTGAGCAGAGAGCCCGATGTGGGGCTCTGACCCTGAGATCATGACCTGAGCCGAAGGCAGAGGCTTAATCCACTGAGCCACCCAGGTGCCTGGAGAAAGAATGATTTTTATAAAAGTCTCACTTTGTGCATTGTGGGGCACAAAAATTTTTTTCAGAGTCCAGGAAACCAGGCTCTAAGTTAGTTGGGAGAACCCTCCTCTCTGGTTTCTAGCACCACTCTAGAGCTCTGCAGCGGCTCGTTTTCACCACAGGTGGATTAGCACTGTTGTTAATGAGGTTTCTTTAAGTAGCTTCTTGGGCAAAGGACATTGACAAGCAGAAGCCAGAGCAGAGGAGGAGAACATCGCTGATGCCACTTGATGACTGCTGAAGACAGTCTGGTTTTCAATATGGAGACCCCAGAAAAACTCGGGGTGAGGGGGAGGGCTTTGAATGGTGTATCTATGTAGAGGACAGAAAGGGCTAGGATTTTACAGGGAGGTAGGGGCCCAGGGCCATTGTAATTTGGATATAAAGCCACTTTATTGGGAATGATTGATATACCAAAAGCTGTATATATTTAACGTATACAATTTGATGATATTTGGAGATACGTGAATACCCATGAAACCATCATCATAATCTATGCCATAAACATAGTCATCACCTCTAAAGGTTTTCTCCTGCCCTCTTTATTATTATAAGTTTTTGTGACAAGAACTGTTAACGTGAGATCTACTGTCAGCAAAAAATTTTTTTTAAAGATTTTATTTATTTATTTGACAGAGATCACAAGTAAGCAGAAAGGCGGGCAGAGAGAGAAGCAGAGAGAGTGGCCGAGCAGAGAGCCTGATGCGGGGCCTGATCCCAGGACTCTGGGATCATGACCTGAGCCAAAGGCAGAAGCCTTAACCCACTGAGCCACCCAGGCACCCCTACTGTCAGCAAATTTTAAAGTATAAAATACAGTATTGTTAATTATAGATACTATACTGTACAGTAGTTCTCTTGGACATATTATCTGACATAATGAAACTTTGTACCCTTTGACTAATACCTTTCCATTTCCTCTTACCCCTAGCCCCTGGCAACCACCATTCTACTCTCTGCTTTTATGAGTTTGACTTTTTAGATTCCTCATATGAGTGATAACTTGTAATATTTGTCCTTCTATGTTTGGCTTATTTAATTTAGCATAATGTCCTATAGGTTCATCTATGTTGTTGCAAGTGGTAGGATTTTCTTCTTTCTAAAGGCCGAATGGATAATAGTCCATTGTATTTATATGTGCATCACATTTTCTTTATCCATTCACCCATCAAGAGATATTTAGGTTGTTTCCATATCTTGACTATTGTGAATAATGCTACAATGAATATGGAAGTGAAGATATATCTTTGAGACATTGATTGCAATTCCTTTGGATATATACCCCAGTTACTGGTTCTTAGAGTAGTTCTATTTTTAGTGTTTTGAGAAACTGCCATATTGTTTTCCACAGTGGATGCCACATATCATAGTCCTATCAACAGTGTACTAGGATTCTCTTTCCATTTCTCCACATCCTTTCCAATACTTACCTTCTTCTTTTTTTTTTTTAATTTTTAGCCACCCTAACAGCTATAAGATGATACTGCACTGTGATTTTGCTTTATATTTTCCTGATGATTACTGACGGTGAACACTTTTTCATTTATCTGTTGGCCATTTGCCTATCTTTGGAAATGTCTATTTAGTTCTTCGCCCTTTTCATCAGGTTGTTTGTTTTGTTGCTGTTGATTTGTAGGAGTTCCTTTTATATTTTGGATATTAACCTTTTATCAAATACATTGTTTGAAAAAGTTTTCTGCAAAGTGATCTGCAAATTCAATACAATCTTTATCAAAATCCCAAAGGCATTTTTTAAGAGAAATAGAAGAAAGAATCCTCAAACTCATGAGGACCACAAAAGATTATAATAACCAAAGCCATTTTGAACAAGAAGAACAAAGCTGGAGGCAACCTACTTCCTGATTTCAAAATACATTACAAAGCTTCAATAATCAAAACAGGATGGTACCAATATAAAGACAGATACACAAATCAATGGAACAGAATATAGAGCACAGAAATAAACTCACACATATACAGTCAACTGATCTCTGACAAGGGTCACAAGAATGTCCAATGGCGGAAGGTTAGTCTCTTCAGTAAATGGTATTGGGAAACTTAGCCACATACAAATAGCAAAATAATGAAATTGGACCTTTACTTTACACCACCCGCAAATATCAACCACCAAAAAAATGAAAAGAACTGAAACCTTAAAACTCCTCGGAGAAAACACAAGGAAAAATTTCCTTGACATAGGTCTTGACAATGATTTCTTGGATATGACACCAAAAGCACAGGCAACAAAAGCAAAAATAAACAAGTGCAGTTACCAGATCAAAGTGAAAAGTTTCCATACAGCAAAGGAAACAACCAACAAAGTAAGTTGACAGCCAGTAGTAATGTGCCTAAATTCCGCTTTTAGGCTTTTGAAAACTACGATCACATTTGACTTCCCAAATGAATCTGAATTTATTTCTACCTGATTTCTACAGACCAAGTCCAAACTCCCCAGACATGTACACACAGCTCTTTACAATTTGGCTCTAACAACATTCTGTGTGTCCTTTTTGTCCTCTTTTCCCATTCAGTCTGTTCTCTGGCCACTTTCTTTCTTCAGGCTCCTCAGATTTATGCCTTATGCCTCTTTCTGTTTTCTTATGCCATAGTTTTCCCACACCCATTTGTTTCTGATTTATTTATTTTCATAAATCTCTCCTTTGGCTATTAAAATAATTGTTTCTTTTTTCTCTCTCTCTAACCAGACTATAATCTCCTTGGGGGTAGGCCATGAGCCATGATTTAGATTCTAAATAAATGTTGAATAAATGCACAAACTTAGGGAGGCCTAAGGAAATTCGAATAGTGGATCACATCAGTTAAAAAACCTTGTATTGGATATTTGTTGGTTATCTACTCAGCATTCATTCTTTCCTACTTCCCTATAACAAATGGGACAGACACACGTCTCCCACACAGCCAAGGCACTTCCGAGGTGGTGGTCCCCATTAGTCTAATCAGAAGAAAAATGCAAGCAGTTTGCTTCAAATGTGACGCAGACATGTTGTTTCTGCATGTGTATCTTCAGATGTTTGCGGCCATCTGGTGACCATGAGGGTGGATAGGCCGAGGATGAAGCCAATACCAAGGCTGGAGAGATGGGGACAATCAGGTCCTTAATAACATCACTGAGTTGGAGCCCGGGTTCAGCCCTAAAACTCTCCCACCTCTGGACTCTCACTCTCCCTAAATCAGAAAATCCCTTCTCCCTTAAGATAATTTGAGCTGGGTTTTCCTCCACATGCAACATAAATCACTTGAATACAGAACATTATGAACCTCTTCTTCTCACAGTGTTTGGAGAACAAGACACTGATGGTCTGGATCATGCAGCATGTTTGTGACAAAGCGGAGAATAGAACCCAGTCTCTGTACTCCTCCTACTCCAAACCTCTTTCGATTAGGCCATACTTTTCCCCATACTTCAGTGCTGCTACTTTCACTTCTCATCAGAGATATAATAATTTAAGAAATCTCTTAGCAGTTTGTGGGTTTACTACTTAATAATGAATTTGAGTATATGGACAATATAGCTCAATAATTATTTAAATTTATATAGAGGAGCCTCATGGAAATAAGATAATATGCAAACTTATGCAGCATAATTTTCAAATGAGGCATTTGGGACGCAGCTTTTTTTTATTTTTTAAGATTTTTATTTATTTACTTGAGAGAGAGAGCATGAGAGGGGAGAGGGTCAGAAGGAGAAGCAGACTCCCCACTGGGCAGGGAGCCCAATGCGGGCCTCGATCCCAGGACTCCAGGATCATGACCTGAGCTGAAGGCAGATGGTTAAGCAACTGAGCCACCCGGTGCCTCCCCAACTTTTTTTTTTTTTTTTTTAACAGGACTCTGGTCTTATTATTTTTTTTTCAAAAAGTAGTGAGACCAATCATAGGAATATTGTAGTAACTTCACAATTCTGAGTATCAAATATCAAGTTCTATAAAATCTGATGGGAATAAAATATTAACTGTTTATATCAATAGTTGTTTAAGATGAAACATGGTTATCATTGAGAGATTAGACAAAGTCCTTCAGACAACTTTCTCTGTAGTCAACCTTAATCAAATGTTGACAGGCATGCAAAGTCATCTTATCAAAGGACTACGGAAGTGCTTATGCATATATGTACATATTATACATTTTTGGCTCCAAAGCATGATGTAGCATTTTTACATTCTTTCCAGGGTTGATGCATCCCACATACATTACATTATCTGGCAATGTAACTACACACTGGCTAGTCATCCCCTCATAAAATCGGTATGGCAAATCATACTTACCATGGTAAGCTGAGTTAAGTATCTCAGGGTGTAAATAAACTCTCCACAATGATCTGGGAGCCACTACAAGGCAAAAAAGTTTATCATTTTTGGTTCCTGTGACAAATCAGTAAGAACATTCTATTTACTTATGCAAAAAAGTGCTTTGGATGGGCCAGGTTCCTGAAGGCAGTGGCGGTTGGGGGAAGGTGCCATTTCCAACTGCTTCATATTAAGAGGTCGTGAATGTCCTTCTCTTTTCCATGCCTTCTTTGTTGGATGCTCATCTTTCCAGCTTTTCACCTCTCCATGAACAACAGCTGCATACACGTCACTTTCCTCGACACTCAGAAAACAGACAAGCAGCCTTTCTATTACTGCTGTAAATGCCACTCAATGAACCAGCCACTAGGTCATGCTCATGTGCAATGCAATCTATTTCCTCCCTCCTGGGCTCCAGCCTCACCTTTGTAATGACTTGAGCTGGGGTGTCCCTTGGGGCATCTGTTGTTCTACTCGTAGGTTTTTGATGGCTGGTAAGCATAAAGCCATTATTTTCCAAGTAAGCTGGTTATGCAAACATGAAATTTCCATGTTGGAAAACTGTCAGCTAGTCTCGAATACTGTCATTGGAATTAACTTCTTTATAATTTACAAGAGAATATTTAATTATGGAAAATATTCTGATGTTTTTATTTGCTAATATAGAATATAATGTTTTTAAGAACATCTCCACCCCATATAAACCTTTTCTTTTCCATATTCTTAAGGAAAACCCATGTTCTCTTCCCAGGGTCTATAGAGGGCATGTTACAATAATCTCAAAGTCAAAATCATGAGAGAGATGGTAAAGAAAATTGAGGATTAAGATTAAGAAGCGTTGCCAATATAAGATAAATAATTATAGAAAACAGACCAGCTCTAATGTTATTTTGTTAGCCACTGGGAATATAAGAATAATTGTACAAAAAAATCTCAACAGATCTTACATTTTAAAAGTAGGCAGAATCTTACCATTCCAAAATTATGACCTAGTGCTATTTTCTTCAAGTGTTCAGAAAATCATATCCATAGTCCAAATGTTCCACCTCTTAAAATTGTACGTGGTTTAAATTTAGACAGAAGGACATCGTCAGATTTGTGGTTTATCATGCTCACTATGCCAGTATAAGAAAAAGCTTCTCTTTTTAAATCATGCTTGTCTTTCACGAATTCAATCTCAAAGAGCCAAGAATGTTCAGTCTAAGCATTCCTTTCTGCCCTTAGAAATTGATTCCTAATTTAAGATTCCATGCTCAACACTGTGCTTGGCGCATAGTAGGGCCTCATGAAATATTTGTTGAAGAGATGAAGAAATGGACGAATGACTCCTTTCCTGAATACGTTGTACTTCACCCTGCTCTGCCTCCTAGGGAAGGGAATTCCACTGGTGCTGCCATGGATCAGATTACTTGACCTTGGGTTTTCCTTTTTGAGATTTCATGGACTGCCTTCTAGGTCTACTATGTGGTAGACAAGCCCATGTTGTTTTTTCACAGTTTAAAGATGCTAACAACTGAGAGTCCGTGTTTTGGAGTCAGGCAGTCCTTGGCGTCCCTTCCCTGCTCTACCAGCTGTGTGATCTCAAGCCCTGAGTCCCATTTCCTCACTCGTGGGGTGAGGATGGAATCCCTCGCTCCTAGGCTGGTTGAGAGGACTGAATGGGCTAACATACGCAAAGATTTAACATTCTGCCAGACTTACAGTAAGCAGATAGTACATTTCCTCTTCTTCTTCTTTTAATTTTGCACCTGTGAGGAAGAATCCTGCTTTCTAAAGTTTATTTTCACAAGCCTCTCTGTCTCTAAGATGTTCTCTTTTCTTTTCCCTCAAGAGGGACACTGACCATCACTACTTGCATAGAATATTCAGGGGCTGTCCACTGTTGTTTTGAATGTCATTTCACATTTGATATCTGATATTTTATTGCTCCTTTTGTCCATAGCAATATATTGGTTATCTTATATTCAGGGAAAAACATTCAGTGATTCTTAGAACTCTAACTTCTAATTGATGGCCTCACTTCTAAATATTACATTTGGGCATTTCTTCCCATATGCTTAAACTAAAGCTCACTTGACTACTTGAATGTTCTATGATACTGTCATTTAGTTCACCATTTAAGTTTTACATTTCAAATGTTCCTTCTATCTGGAAACATTGAATGGGGATTTTCAGTGCTGAAGACTTAAGAAAATACTGATAATGAGCAGCACTGGTACTTGTTTTGGGAAGAAACATTGTTAGCATGACTCCAATGAGGTCCTTTTTCTGTTTTTGGTCTTTAAACCTGTTCCTTATCATGGTGGTTAAGGTTTATTTTTGGTTTTGGTTTTAAAAAAAAATAAATTTGTACATGATAAAAACATTATCGATTGTCATTTTTGGCAAAATTTTCTAGTTTGTTTTTAATTTTGTTTGTATATATTTGACCTATAGAACTTTTATATCTTTATCTAATTACTGCTGTAGTATATCCCCCTTCTTTGTGATTTCTTATTGTTCCTCTAAAATTCAGAAGTTCTATGGGTACTGAGTTCAGATAAAAATTTATCAAAATTTTCTTCTAGATATTAATGTTGCTTTTAAAAATTGATCCCTTTAAACTTATCACTCCATCTACCATTCTTTTGCATTTGTAATAGCTAAGAATATGACTTTAAAATATGTAATGAATTAACTTGGTACCATTTATTGAGTAATTCTTTCTTCTCACATATTTGATTTGTGAAGCTGAGCTTATCATATACTTAATTTACAAAATATATTCTAGCATCTGTTAATGGGTTCTTGCTTTCCATGGGTCTAGTTACTGAGCCCTGCACTGAACCCGTGCTCTACTGTTTGCTTTGTTTTTTTGTGTGTTTGTTTTGCATCTTATAGGATGTTTTACTGTCTTAGAGTTCAAGTTCTCCTCATCTATAAGGAAATCCTGTCAGCTTCATCTTCAGGATGATTCCAGAATCTGGCACTAAAATGCCTCAGGTTTACAACTTGCATTTGTAACTACCCTGGTTTCAGTCACCACCATCTCTTGCTGGCATTATAGCAATGACCTAGTTCTTCCAGCTTTCCCTATGTACCCTAGAGTCTATTCTCCACACCATAATTGCCATACGGATTTCAAGTGCAGGTTAAATCACGTTAAATCATGGCCACACAGTAGCTTCCTTCTTCCAAGTGCAATGTCCTCCAAGGCCCACATGCTCTAGGTCTTACCACTTTTGCCTGATTCATTCAGCTCTAGACACAGGAGCACAATTTTACTTCAGGGCCCTTCTACTTTCTGCCTTCTTTGGAATGATTTTTGTTCATTTTGTGCATGGATTGCTCCTCATTTTTGTCAGTGGTGCTGCTTAGATAACACCACGGGGACCTTCTCTGACTTCCTGAGGAATAACCGTCCATGGGATCCCTCCCCCATTCTCCTCACCCTGTTGTAGTTTTATTCATAGCTCATACTGGCACCAATGTGTGTGTGTGTGTGTGTGTGTATTTTTTCTTGTTGATAATAGGAAAAGAATAAAACTTTATGAAGGCAATTTTTTTGGGTGCTAAGGGATGGGTATTTTCAGTGTCTAGTGTAGTTCCTGGCATATAGTATGTGCTCAATAAATATTTACTGAATGAGAGGGTTTGGGAATTTGAGATAATTCTTTGGTAACATAAAATATTCCCTTTACCAGGGTTGTTGCTCTTTTTAGGCTATTTCTTGAGACAAGTAATATTTTCAGGCAAAATTTATGTATTCATCAAATATTTCCTAAAACCTCTCTGTCTCAGGCTCTGTTCTGGATGTTGTGGAATCAGACTGAATATTAAGATCCAAATTTTTATTAAGATAATGTTTTGTAGAATTTTAAAATAAAAAATCATCCTATGTATTCTTATATGTCCTTTCTCATGTTAAATTTATTTGGTTGACTTTTCTTGACTAAAGTTTTATAGTTTTTTCTATTTTTAAATAATCAGGAACAGAAAACAATGTAATTTATAAATCTAAGAATTTTTTTTCTCTTAAAAATAGCATATTTTTATAATAGTTTATGTGCAATATTTTAAAATTTTATTGTTAGTCCTTATTTTTTTTTAAAGATTCTATTTATTTATTTGACAGACAGAGATCACAAGTAGGTAGAGAGGCAGGCAGAGAGAGAGGGGAAAGCAGGCTCCCTGCTGAGCAGAGAGCCCAATGTGGGACTCGATCCCAGGACCCTGGGATCATGACCTGAGCCGAAGGCAGAGGCTTAACCCACTGAGCCACCCAGGTGCCCCAATCCTTATTTTTAATAAAGGCATTTACAACTATGTATGGCTCTATCTCTATATAGAATTTTGGTGACAATTGATAAATTTGGCTCTTGCTTGAATAATATTTTAACTATCCTATAATTTCCTATCCAGTTATACACCACATTTATTTGGGACCATCCAGCAACATGGCTGGAGCAGAGTGAGGGAAAGAAAAGAGATACATATATTGATTCAAATGATTTCACTACATTATTCTGCTATTCCATGAAATGTATTTATGGAAAATTAAATGTCAAAAGATGAGGGAAGCATGCTAAATTCAGGATGTGGCAGAAGCAGCAGTCTGGGCCTAGAATATGCAAGGCTGCTTAGAACACATGAAGGAGTCAGCATTCTATTCCGAAAACAGTGGGAAGCTATTGGAGAATTTGAAAGATGGTGCTATGTTTTATGGCTGCTGGCTGAAGAGATGATTAAAGGGGACTAACACAAAAGTTAGGGAGATCATTTAGAAAGTGAAAAAGCAGTAAGAGGTGGGAAGAATGATAGCTACTTGGACTAAGGGTGTAACAAAAAAAAATGAGCAAATCGGATAAAGAAGGGACATTTCTGCTGGATTAAGTACAGATTATGTAGGAAGGTAAATAACGAAAGTAATTCCTAGGTTTTTTTTGGCTTGAGTAATGGATGAAAGGTGTGACTATTTAGGGAAATGATGAGAGATGGGAAAATAATAATTTGGGGGGAAAGAAGGAGAGGGAGATTTTTAACTACATTTATTTGAACTATGTATAATTCCCCTAAAGGATTTTACTGCCTACTTCTGTCAATTTCTAAGTAAAAAAAAAAAATAAAAAATTCTCAGAGTTGTAAATTCAGGCTATTATATCCAGTTTCTAGTTTTGTAATCTAAGGCAATTTACTGAAGTTATGTGTGTCTCACTTTTCTCATCTGGAAAATAGGGATGCTAATGGCAATCATCTTATAAATTTTCTTGTTGAAAGTTAATGAATTTTGCCCACTAAAGGAGTGTCTGGCAAATACTAACAATCAATCAATATAGGCTATTATTATTATAGTTAGCCTATATGTTTGACATTTCAAATTTTCTTGGGAAACTTTCATTCCGGTTTTTGACTTACTGATATTATTACTTAGACAACTGTATTTAATAGAGGTCACAGTGTTCTGCTGCCATGCTTCCATAGAACAGTTTCCAACTGTGAGGCTTTTATTTTTGAAAGTCTTGACCACTGTGTCTTATAATTTTTTCCAGAAGAACATTTGACTTTTCGTTTGTTTGTTTTTAGGCCTGACATACCAAGAAATATCATCATTCTGTTGCTTTCTCACACTAAAAACATCTTAGCCGGGGTATCAGACTTTGAGCTGATGCATTTCTTCCTGCAAAACTGTGTGCAGCTATGGTTCTATCATCTTCTGACTTTTCCTGTTTGAAAGAAAACCAATCTTATTTTGGCCCTCTTGTAGTTAAGTTGCCTTTCTATCTAGATACTTACAAAGATGTTTTCCTTTTGTCCTTATATTTCAACACTGATAAATTAGCACATGCCTCTATAGAGATCTTCTTTCATTAATTTTGTCTCAATCAACATAAGGCCTAAAGGGCAGCAGAACAAGTGAAAACTGCCAGGTTCCTACACTGACAGACTGTTCTTCCACACACTCAGCCAATGAAACCACACTGCCATCAGCTTCTCCCCACCTCTTTCCCCCTAGAAAGCAACGTGCGATCATCAGTACTTCTTCAAATTATTGCTCCTTTATCTTCTGGGACGTAGAGCCTCAAAACAGACATGAAAAATGTGGCTGGGAATGTAGTACTCTGCCAGTCTGAGAAAATACCGTTTGACCCACGAGAAAGAGTAATACCTCCCCTTTCTTATTGGTAAAAGGCTCTGGGTCACTGACTCGATGTTGGTAGGAAGGTCTTCTTCCCTTCTAAGTAAAAAATGCTGCTCTGTTTCAAGAAGTAAAACATGGACAGCCTCCTTTTAAAAAAATTATTATTATTATTTTTTAGAATTAACACCATTTTTGAAAATACATCCGTACCTCTAGCAGTAGATAATTGGCCTTTGTTTTTATTTTGCATATCTCTGGAGGGGATTGAATGGGCGCTTCCTTGACACACCATTTTAAACTGCAAGGTCTCCTTGATTTTAATTTATATTTTAGTGTTCCCATACTATCCCATCCCAGAAAAACTCTTCTCAGCATTTGCATGCCATTTTAGGTCTCTATATTTTTTTTAGACTAAACATGTTTCCTCTATTTCTTAGACCTCAAACTGCAATTTACATTATCTGGATTGTTTGCCTACTTAGATCACATTCTCTACACAGTGCTCAGCTCTTTACAAGACTGCAGATAAATAGGCTTATATACAAAATCTTCTATTTATAAAACCTCTCTTTGGGATACCAGAGTGCTTTTTGCAATTCATAGACCTTTTCTGGATTTGAATGCCTAATTTGGAATACACTTACTTACAAACAAGACAATTTCCCTTAAGGAATACCTATATTTATAGTGATATACAATATATACATATGTAAATATATTTTCATTTTTACTCTCGATTTGCTTACAAGAAATTTGCTCTCATATGTCTATCAAGTTGATGCCACAGAAGCCTTTTATACTATTAAGCTTTCACTGTAACGTGTATGAGTCCCACCCATTGTTCATTTTATCTCTGCGCCCATTCCTTTGAGTGCATGAAAAGCAGGGAAGGTGAAGTTTTCTTTTCAACCAGTAGAATCCAAACTAGGCAAATTTGGTGCACTCAAGTTTTTAAACTCTTTTAAAAAGCCCCAAGGTTTTCCATTAGCAGCAGGGTGGTAAAATGAAGGAAAACAGCAGCCCAGGGTAAAAGGTGTAAAGTGCAGAAGGAAGACCCTGGAGAGAACCCTCCCCTTTTTTTACTCTGAGCATGAACAGTAGCCTTGCCCAAACTTAGCTGTCTTCCCTCCATTATCACCACCACACCTCATGTCCCCATTTTATTAAAACCATGTGTCTTGTTTGTTCTCCGAAGTGGGAGTTTATTCAGAAAGTATACAGGTAAGGCCAAGAAATTTTTTTTTCTCTTTTCAAAATTCTTTATGAAAAGTGCCTTCATTTATTCTTCTGGTGTCCTTTAAAGCATATATATGTATATATGCTTTATATATATAAATATTAAATTATTACAATTATTACTATAATTATTAAATTAAAAAATTAAAAATTAAATAAAATCCTAAAAAAAATATATGCTTTAAAAGACACCAGAAGAATAAATGATTTTCATACATATATATGTATGAATAAATAACAGTCATATATATATATATATATTCCGCTGTCTTTATGTCCATCTGACTTCCTGTTATCCATTCATTCTTCCCTTCAACAAACATTTATTAGTCATCTATAAACTCTAGGTGTGTCCTTGGCCCTAGAAATTCCTTAATGAGTGAGACATCATTGTAGAACTTAAAGGCTTCATATTTTTGAATTGAATACAAACATGTAAGAGAGCAATGTCATGATTTTTCCAATGACGTACTGTAAGAAATATAACTGAATGATAGATATTAAGTACCATGGGACCCAAAGGAAAGACAGTCAAGAATATTAAAATGGAGGCAGAAGGCAATTTTGAAATGTTGTAAGAGAATCCAGATGTTAGAACTAGGTTTTTCAGGGTGCCTGGGTAGCTCAGTGGGTTGGGCCTCTGCCTTCCGCTCAGGTCATGATCCCAGGGTCCTGGGATGGAGTCCCGCATCAGGCTCTCTGCTCAGCAGGGAGCCTGCTTCCTTCTCTCTTTCTGCCTGCCTCTGTCTACTTGTGATTTCTCTCTCTGTGTGTCAAATAAGTAAATAAAATCTTTAAAAAAAAAAAAGAACAATACTTTTATAGGTGGGTGTGAATGTTAAATTTTAGTGACTCCGTACTTGAAAATATTGCGAATCTTTTTCAGACTGACTGTTGAAGAAGAAAATATACTCAGCTCACAGTACTCTAGATGCAAATGATGGCAGATTCATGACTCCCTCTCCCTTAGCGTTTTTTTTTTTTTTAAGATTTTTATTTATTTATTTGACAGAGAGAGATACAAGTAGGCAGAGAGGCAGGCAGAGAGAGTGAGAGGGAAGCAGGCTCCCTGCCGAGCAGAGAGCCCGATGCGAGATTCGATCCCAGGACTCTGAGATCATGACCTGAGCCGAAGGCAGCGGCCTAAACCACTGAGCCACCCAGGCGCCCATCTTAGCGTTTTTTTAATACACTTTTAAGATGCTTAGGGGAAACCCTCTAAATAGTTAAAGTTCTTAAAAACCTGGGCTATGAAGTTAATTCATATTTTTCTATAAATATTACAAAGTACAAAACAATGTTTATTTTGAAGAAGAAATAAGAACAAGTGTGATCATTTTGTCTAGTTATGAGGATATAGGTACTCTGAGCTATAAAGAATATATTTCTCTTTCTTCACAGAAAAATATGGTTTTTTTAAAATCTGTTTTATTATGAGAAGCCCTGGGAAATAGAAAATTTCTCTTTTTTCTTTTTTTTTAAATTAAGTTTAAAAAGCCCCTTTCTACTTTGTTGAAAATTTCCCCTGAAAATATGCCCTTGAACACCAATTGCATTTTTGTCACACTGGAAAATAACATGATTTCACTCCCTCTACCCCAGGGGTTGCCAAAGTAGAAGCAGAAATTACTTTGTGGCCCACCACCACGGAGAGAAAATGGTTCTTCTCGCATGGCATAATGCAGGCCTCAAATCATTCCAAATCTCTCTTATCCTTGTTTAAGTATAGCTCAGGAACTCATGCTAGGTGGAGTTGTTGCTAAATGGGACGCACTATTTTCCATAGAGAGCTTGTGGGACACCCAAGTAGGCCACCAGGGTGTTGGGGAGAACCAGAAAAACAAAGGTATGAGGCCTTTCCTCCCACTCCACCCTCCAATTGCAGGGTTATCAAACCAGGGCACTGAGCAGGCTCGCGGCTGAAGGATTTGGGGTTTGGATGAAAGAACAGGAGGGTGGGAAGCAACATTACAGAAAACTGATCCGATTAAATACCCAAAGCAAGTTCAAGACATTTCAAAAGCTCTTCTGTTTAAAAAAAAAAAAAAAAAATACTGTTTTGCTTTCCATGAAAAATTCATGAAACAAAACCTAGGAATTTCTCACAGTGCACGCAGGGGGATGGGTGTTTCCACTTCAGAGCCAGCTGAATGAGAGACAAGTAATGTGGAATATCATTTCTGCGAACATGATTATACAATATGCCTAGACACTTAGGAGCGATTTGTAGTCATAGCCTTCTTCGGAAATGCTGCAACCTCTCCTGTGGGTTCAAGGGCAGTTCTCAGTTCAACGTTAAAACTGAGGAGAGACTATCAAGGGGCAGACTGAAATTTTCCCTTATCTGTGAGCCAGCCAGATGCTCTCCCCGTTCAGAAAAATCACTTCAGTTTAACAAGCGTGTTGGTGGCAGTTCCCTTGGAGTTCCCGGAGTATTCCTGGGGCACACACGGAGTTGTCATTCGAGCCCCTTCCTTAGG
Organism: Meles meles; assembly: GCF_922984935.1. Classification (NCBI taxonomy): domain Eukaryota; kingdom Metazoa; phylum Chordata; class Mammalia; order Carnivora; family Mustelidae; genus Meles; species Meles meles. The sequence continues at coordinate 150,053,675 of NC_060067.1, forward strand.
TACACAGAGTCTGCCTCTCCTGTCGCTGCCCCTGGGCCACTTTCCCTCCACCCGCACCCCTCCGTGGAAGGCTAAACCTATGGTTCAGATGCACCTGAAAGAACTCACAGTACAATGTGGTTGTCGCAAGGGGAGCTGACGTTAAGTGACAGATGGGAAATCAGCAAGTGCACAGAGAAGATGTTTAGACGTTTCCAAAACCTCCCAACAGGCTAAAACCCCCTTCATTCCCTGTCTGGGCTTCCCCTAAGTGCTAGTGAGCACAGGCAGCTTAACCAGGGTTTTAAGATCATCAAGACACAGCATTTGTGGAAAGGAGAAGTTATGAAAACAGTTTCTGCTTTTAGTGTTATGGTCTGATTCCTCTGATTCTTAAATTAAGGGTCATTCTGTGTTTTTTTGATTCCCCTTTGTGCTTCTCTGCCCAAACACTTTTCACCCATTCAACTTCCTGTTCCTTCCTTGTATCCCGTTCTTTGTATGACTTGGCACCTCGGACCTTCACATGTCCGGAATACTTTCTGAGCAAATATTTTATTGAACTTCCTAAAAATACACAGGTAGAATGAAAATATGGCCATGTCAATAAAGGGGATGGAGTGCTTATGTTTACTAGAAAACGTGCATAAATGTGCTGGTGTAGGATTCTCTCATCCTGGCTCCACTGTAATTCCTTACAGTGTTAAAAATGCCATTAGGACAGAAATAAACTCATGGCAATTTCCACGTGCCGTTCTGAACACTAATTTCCATAGTAATATATTTTTGAAGTTCAGAACAGTCCGTCCTGCCATAACGTGATGGTTGTATTCCTCAAAAAGTCCCTGTTATCAATCAATAAAAATAAAAATAATAAAAAATTTAAAAAAAGAAGGAAAGAAAAAGGGAAGAAAACACACGATGAAAAGAATTGCTGGAAAAGGATTGCTGGAAAAGATATGTTCAGAGCTAGAGAGATAGGGTTCATTTTCTAGATGATGTATATAAGTGTTTGGGTGCATGTTTGAAAAAGTTAACCTATAGGTGCTTAGATATAAAGTCTGAAGTTTACTGAGAAAAGCCAGCGTTTGATTATTTATTATTTATTTATTTATCATTTATTATTAGCATTTTCCTATTACCACCAACACTATCCTTAACCTAGCATTTTTACACACTTTATTGTCATTATTACTCTGTCACTCATCAGAAGCATAAACCAAGCAAAAAGCCACCGACCAAACTCTGTCATTAGGGCAATACCTTTCTTCTTCCCAGGTGCTAATTTCTGCTCAAAATTATCTTACTACCTAACGCAGTCTGGTAAAAGCAAATCATGCTTCCTAGTGAACAAATTTCATTATATCTAACTGGTTCAGTGGTAAGTTGTACTGCAATTGTGGATGCAAAACGCAAGTCAGGAGTTAAAATTAAATGTAAGTTGATTTTGGATCAAAATAAACAGCATTTTTGAGGTTGAAATATTATCTAACTGTTGACATTTGCTGAGAATCTTTTATTCCTTTGCATGCTGTAAACTATTGAGACAGGTGCCAAAAGTGGTCTTTTCTGAGGAATGCTCCATCTTTCTTCTGGGACATTTATTGTTGTTTTATTTTTGTCTTTTCTTTTTAATGGGATTAAAATGCTGACTTTGCATTGACCTCTTGTGATGGTTTATAACTAGTATATGTGCTGCCGAAGCGAGCACTGTGATGGTTTATAACTACACGCTAAAAAATAGCGGGGCTTAATGACAATGCCCCAAATTCTGATGATTAGGATACACTTCTCCAATATATTCTCAAGTAAGTTTGCAGGACCACGAAGAAGCTGCACAGATTTAATGAGGGTGAGCCAGGTATTACTAAAGAGCTTTTCCAAAGCAGGGAGCGCTGAGTTAAAGGAAAGCAAGCAAAATTCCTTTTCTCCCTCCCAACTAAAGAGACCAGTGAACTTGCCAAGTGAAAACTCTAAGTCCCAAGAAATACCCTGAACACAGAAAAATAAGCACATAGATGAATGCCTCCCCTCTTCGTGTTGGTCTGAGGCCGACTGACAGCACCAGGTGGCAGCCCTCGGGAGCTGCCCGCTGCAGATGCCCTACCTGACAGCCAAAAGCTGGCAGGAACTGAGCAGCAACATGTGCTTCCTGTGGAGGGCAACGGTCAGCAGGTGGGATCGGCAGACTGCGTGCTTTCCTGAGCCTGTCCTCCTGTGTGGTCATCTGGGCCGCCTTCCCCGCGGGCACGGAGGGCCTGGAACACGACATTTTCTCAGTGCGGTGCTGGAAGCTGTTCAGAGGTAATTAACGCTGGATGTCACTGCGGAATAGATGACTTAGAGGTTCCACGCAAATTGAAGTTTGAGGCCAGCTTGAAATTACATGAGATTTGGGGACTTTGACCCAAGTCAGTCTGAATCCCCCTGCACTCCCCTTCTGGTCATCTTTCTTTAGTCATTTACCAAGGTTTTTCTGGTTAGGTCACCGAGGAATGGATGGCGTCAATCTCCCCCTCCTCTTTCCCCCACCCCCCTTTCAGGACTGTACAGAAGGCCGTATTAATTTGTCCTTTTGGCGGCTGTCAAGACAGCTAATAGGAAACTCATTTCTGAACCTCAAGAAATTGACTCTCCTGCTTTGTATTGTATGTGTCAGAGTCAAAGAGCCAGGGCTCATGTGTGCTGAAAGCCACAGTGCCATAGCCCTTTGCTGTGGTCTGTCCGTGCGCTTTTTCAAAGAAATAGACATCAAGGGAATTAAACAGATTCGACTCAGGAGAATAATAAGAACTTGCCCTTCAGGGTGGGAAGCACAAATGCCCATGCTCAGAATGATAGCATCTTGTGTCTCAGGTGATCACCTCATTTTTCTTGATATCCTGTTAAAACACTAGACCGCGACGCTCAGAATATTGTTTAAGGGGTAGCAAAGCTGGAAAGCATCCTCTATCCCTACTTTGTCTCTGGGAAATTTAGCAGATCATGTAAGTGCATGACCATTCCTATGTTAGGGTATAATATTTCTCAGATTTCAGAGTTAGCTAGGCTATGAACACATTTTGTTTTCATCTTTCAATCACAGAATCCACTGGGAAACCTTAATAAGGAAGGAGATGTTGTCTGCTTCCTCTGATCAGAAGAGTTTGGTTAATGATACACCAAAGCCAGGGAAAGGCAATTGATGGTTTGGGTGAAATTTGGAGGAGAACTCAGAAGACAGTTGACATAAACTATGGGGTGGTTCCCTTGACAAAAGTGATGTTTCAGCAAACTTGGCATCAAAATGCATTTCTATGATATATTAAGTGAATGTATCTCATTTTTCATTAGTCTTATTTTGCGTTCATTCAAGAAACATTTATAAGAAACCTATTATGTGCCAGGTTCTGTGTTGAACCTTGGAGATCAAATGATAAATAAGACACAGTCTCTGGGGCGCCTGGGTGGCTCAGTGGGTTAAGCCTCTGCTCTCAGCTCAGGTTATGGTCTCAGGGTCCTGGGATGTACAGCCCAGCACTGGGCTTTCTGCTCAGCAGAGAACCTTCTTCCTGCTCTGCCTCTGCCTACCTCTCTGCCTACTTGTGATCTCTCTCTGTCAAATAAATAAATAAAATCTTAAAAAAAAAAAGACATGGTCTCTGGCATTAAGCAGATTATGGTTGAGTAGGGGAGACAGACATATAAGCAAGCAACTTCAGTTCATTGTATTAGGACCTGAGATACACGGTTAATTGGTAGCACAGAGGAGGGAGTTCTTAGCCGTGCCGGGGGAGATTAGTCCTTCGAAGGTCCTAATAGATTCTTAATAGTTAAATCGCACAAGACTCCTATTTGCATTTAAATTTTTTTGAAGTTTAACATACACACACACACATATACATTTGTGAGTATTTTTGAAGTTTAGCACACATAAATTGTGTAGATACACGTGTGTGTGTACATATTGGCCAATTTTCACTAAGTGAACACACTCATGTAATCTGTGCCCAGATCGACATATAGAGCACAAGATCACTCTGGAAGTACCCTGGTTCCCTTCCCCATTACCAGCTTGCTTGAAGGACAATGACTATTCGGACTTCTAACGCCATAGTTTAGTCTTGCCTGCCTTTAAACTTTATATAAATGGGTTCTTGAAGTATTCACTCTTTTATATAATGGCAACTTCTCTCAATATTGTTTGTAAGATTCATCCATGTTGTGTAACAATGGTTTGTTTGTTCTCTAAGATATATAGCCATCTATTTTGTGAATATACCACAATTTATTTACCCATGCTTCTGTGATGGAATTTGGGTTGCTTCCTGTTTGGGCTGTTATAAATAAATATTGTCCCTATGAACATTTCTGTGCATGCCTTTTGGTGAACATATGTATTCATTTCTATTTGGTATATACCTAGAAGTGGAATTTCTGGATCATAAAGAATGCATATGCTCAGCTCTCATAGATACTGCCAACCAGTATTCCAAAGTGGTTTTCAGAAGTTTACATGACCACCATCTGTGTACTGGAGTTCCATTCCTCCATACCCTCCCCAGTGTTTGGCATTGTCTGTTTTTTCTACTTTAGCCATTCTCATAGATCTGCAGTGGTCTTCCTTTGTGGTTTTATTTATGAAACTTGGGAGTTTTTAAATCAGAGATCCTTTCCCATGGACAACCGCTCTGAATAGAGAGCTGGAAAATTTTGGAAAGCAAGAGATCTAATGGTTTTATCCGCTACTCTATGGGTTTTTGTTTTTTTGTTTTTGTTTTTTTTTTTGTTTTGTTTTGTTTTTTTTACTATGGTATTGCTGTAACATTCAGAATGTTGAAGATTCTCCCATCTTCATGCCTCTTCTGTTGTTCATTTCATTCTATCCAACTTTTACCTCTGTGGTGGCTTCCTCAAAGTCAGGGAATAAGAATGAAAGTGATAGAAATAGTGGACAATTATCATGGACTGCTATTGGTTGGGCAATATTCCAAAGCACTTTACAGGTATGTATTTTGTTAAACCTCACAACATTTCTGTGAGTTGTATGGTGTTATTCCCTCCATTTTTGCAGGTGGGAAGAATGAGACAAGAGAAGGTGAGCAACTCATCCAGGTCACACAAGAATTCATGAAGCCTGGATTTGGACTGAGGTGGAAGATTCTGAGCACAAACTTTTGATCCTTATACTACTCTATGCTGGTAGAGTTTGAAGCCTGCCTCTTTTCTCTCTAGTGTGTATTTCTATTTTACAGTAGAAATAGATTAGAAAAACTATGATTTCTTTTTTTTTTTTAAGATTTTATTTATTTGACAGACAGAGATCCCAAGTAGGCAGAGAGGCAGGCAGAGAGAGAGGGGGGAAAGCAGGCTCCCTGCTGAGCAGAGAGCCCAATGCAGAGCTTGATACCAGGACCCTGAGACCATGACCTGAGCCAAAGGCAGAGGCTTTAACCCACTGAGGCACCCAGGTGCCCCAAAACTATGATTTCTTGATAGATATCCTTATCTAAAAATGTGCTCCATCAGTTAGAAGCTATGTGTTGAATGTGTGTCCTGAGCTATTGTTAGACACTTTGGTGCATGTAAGGTGAAGAGTTTTGTTTTTGAGTAGAACCTGTAAACTTTGTTTTTGAATAGAACCTATAAACTTACAAATTCTCTTCCAGCTATCATCTTGTTTGATCTTCATGAAAGTTAACTGAGTAGAGAATTTAGGGCTGAGAAGTTAAGTGAGTTGCCAGAGTTCAAACAGGGCATTAGCTGCAGAAGCAGGATCCAAACCTAGACTCAGACCCTGGGATTTCCTGACAAACTTTAGAATCTGATGCACAGAGAACTTGAATACAAGGTTAAAAAAGAGGGGCGGCAAAGGGTAAAATTCTGCATAATCCAAGTCGGAAGGTTTCCCAGGTTCTACACTGAATGAATCTATTAACTCTCCGAGTCAAAACCATCTCTGTTGATTTTAATTTGCATTTGCTACAGCATCTTTTAACTGGTTTTCTCCCCAAGTCTCTGGTCTATTTTGGGGGGGTAGGAGTTGTGCTTTTAGTACTATAGAGATCTAACTGGCTTTATAAGGACCAAATTTTTTACTTGAATTACTAATGAACTTAAATATATATAAAAATTTGACTTATTACTGGATGATAGCCAATAACCAAAAACAGATAATGCAGTCCTATTGTGTTTTTGAGTCATAAAAATATACACTTTTAAGATTAATTACCCCAGAAATCAAAAGAAAAATCTGTTATTAGTCACTTTTATGCCATCCAGTGGACAACACTGTAATTTTCCTAACACTTATTCACTAAAGAAAACAAACCTAATTTCCATGTGCCACCATGTTGATAAATGTTGACTCTAAAAAGGGCATTAAGTATTCAGTGCCACCCACCATGTAAACACCTATGTCATATGTTACTTCCCAACTTACTTCTGTAATGTTGATGGAGAAGGCAGGGTCAGAATAAAATGTGAATCTTGCTGACTCCACCACAATAATATTCTCAGGGTTTTGCTTTTTTTTGTTTTGTTTATGTTTTTTGCAAAGACTAGTCTGAAATCAGAAAAGTAAGTCTTCCTATGCTTTCTCCACATTTTCCAAATTGCTTATAAAATTTTGTTTTAATTTGATAGGATTCTTTGTTTGTTTGTTTCTCTACTACATATACTTTGCTCTTATGGAGTCCAAAGAGTTACCCACTCCTTTTTAAGATCTGAGATTCTTCTAAGACATTAGTGGGTTATGAAATTATTTAGGGGGTGTAACTGGTGTTAAAAAAATAAAAGAGAATAGAATATACTAGAAAAGAAAATATAGTAAGTCCCATAGGTGCATGGAACTTATTTCAGGTGGACCTGCATGTAAATATTGTGTACTGAGTTCTGATGTGAAATATATTTCTTATTGGGCTTGTGTTTGTGGCAGAATTCACCCTTTGTCTTCCAATTGCAAATCCACCCCTGTAGATACTGCTCTGTGATTGGCATTGGGATTCTTTTGTGCCAGCTGGTTCTGTATTAGGTTCTGCAGGTAGGGGGTGCTAGAGGGAGATATGAAGTTGGGAAGAGGGGCAAGGAGGCTTCCGGTCTGCTTTTCTGTTTCCCTCAGCTTGGCTCCAGAGACAGCACTGGCTCCAGCCTTCAGGTCTCTGAGCAGCAGAGGTACCAAGCCAAAGTGTCCCCTCTTCAAAGGTATGGATGTCAGCTCCTTGGAGCCTTTCCTCAAGCATCTGGCTCTAGCAGCCTCACTGTATTTTCTTCTTCTCTGTTCTCTTCTCAGTCATGGTAGTGCATCCCTGCAGTTATTATCTCTAGATATTAGTTTTGCACTCCTTTGCGGCTCTCTCAACACTTAGGTCACCAATTTCTTGTTTTAAATCCCTCTCTTTGAAATACCTAATGAGATTTTCATTTTCTTGACTAGACTCTGAATAGTACCTGGTAAGAAAAAAAGAGAAAGAAAAAGTTGAAAAGCCATGGCCCCTGGGCATTGACTCTTCAGTATTAACCTCATTCATGCAGCGTCCATCATGGCAGTTTGGGCACACTGGTATCTACTGAACACCACCAATCGCGGTTGATAGTGCAATGCCTGGTTCATTTTGTTTTTTTCCCAAGACGGGAAAAAAAATGTCATAAAAGAAAATATATACTACAACTCATTTAATTTTAGAGTTTAAGGCATTTCAACATTTGTCTTGGTCTTATAGGTGTGAAATAAGATTTTAACTGACTAAAAAAAATTTTTTTAAGAAAGATTTTAACAAAAAAGGAACTGAATAGGAACTAGCACCAACTTTCCTGACACAGGTTGCCCTAGCTGCAAAAGGCAATGCTGTATCAGAAAATTTGGGTGTCTATAATCCTATGCCTCTCCCCCCCACCACACACAAATTAAGTGATGAATCATTTACATTCACCATGCACTGGCTAATGTTTGGTTACATAAATTGAGGACACCAAAAGAAGGCTAACTTGGTCCACTTAGGAAGAGGAAATAGAGATCTAAAGAAGTCACAAACAGGAATCCCATGGATTTCATCTAGCTGGCAAATGTTACCTACATAGTGTTTTTTAAAAATGTGAATTAGTTGTCATGATGTGAAAAATATCATATTTTGAGGATCTCTTGACAATAAGAGACTTGGGGAATATTGGGTCTTCATTCCCATCGAGTACCAAGTACTTTATGGGGCATATGCTGTCTAGTTTTCATGGTCTACCAGTCCTTCATACTTGGACTTTCATTCTTTCCTTTTTGTTACCTATCTTTCCTGTGGGCATTTGCATTTTGAGTCTTGGCTTAGAGGAAGAAACCTACGGTGTTAGAGGCTGGACACAATGTAGGAGGATGGAGAAGAAAAGGAAAGATAGATACAGTAGACACAAAGTGAGCTAGGAGATATGAGACAGCTGTCAAGGGAAAGGGCGTTTTGGGATTGGAGAAAAGTAAATGTATTGTTTATAAAGTTGTGCTATAGGACATACCCCATTTTCCATCTGTCCACAAATGTGTTAATAAGACTACCTAACTGGGGTTTTTGTGTTTGCTTGTGTGTATTACTCTGTGTGTGTGTGTGCGTGTGTGTGTGTGTGGTGAAATCATTTACAATGGACTAAGACTGACATACAGACAAATAGAACTAGAGAAATGGCTTAGGAAAGCCCAGGTAGAGGCCAGTTACCTGACATTTTCTGATTGATCTTTTTTTAAGAAATTAAGTTTTTGAAGTTTATAATGATGGCTATCTAAACATTCGGTAATAGAAAAGTAAGTACAATTGATGAGACCCATTAACTTTAATCAGTCAAAAAATTATTGCAAAAATAACATTTCTCAACGATTGCTTGATGAAGTCACCTTTTTTTACTAACATCTCATGGTTTGGTTTGTTTGTGTTTTTCTTTTTTTAGATATATTTATTTATTTTAACGAAAGAGAGAGAGAGAGCATGAGTGGGAGGGGCAGAGGTAGAGGGAGAGAGAATCTGAAGCAGACTCCATGCTGAGTGTGGAGCCTGATGTGGGGCTCAATCCCACAACTCTGAGATCATGACCTGAGCTGAAATCAAGAGTTGGATACTCAACTGACTCTGCAACCCAGGTACCCCAACTGTCCCACACTTTTTAGAACCATTAGTCCTTCAGTCTCATATTTTTAAATATACATTAATAACTTTTAATTAAATAAATAAACTGTATATATAACTTATCTATCTACACATAACTATAAAACTATAAAGTTATAAAGCTATATGCATAAAAATATATAACTACATAAAACTACCAAGCTATGAATAACCTGACTTTATTGATATATTGGTAATACACACTTTTGTCTTCATGAAGCTTTGTAATTTCTCAGATTATATATACTTATTGAAGTGTTATTTTTTTATTTTATTTTATTTATTTATTTGACACAGAGAGAGAGAGATCACAAGTAGGCAGAGAGGCAGGTAGAGAGAGAGGAGGAAGCAGGCTCCCTGCGGAGCAGAGAGCCCGATGCGGGGCTCGATCCCACGACCCTGAGATCATGACCTGAGCCGAAGGCAGCGGCCCAATCCACTGAGCCATCCAGGCGCCCCTGAAGTGTTATTTTAAAAAAGTATTATTTTAAAATATATAAAATAAAAGTATTATTTTAAAATAATTAATAATGTAAAGTCATTTAGAATAATCTATAATCCATGTCCAGAGTTAATAAGTCCTAGAATTTAGGTATCTTCAGCTAACATCATAATCAATAGGGAAAAACTGAAAGTTTTTTTTTTTTTAAGATCTTATTTATTTGTCAGAGAAAGAGGACAAGAACGGGGATTGGAAGGCAAAGGGAGAAGCAGACTCCCTGCTGAGCAAAGATCCGTTGTGGTGTTCAATCCCAGGACCCTGGGATCATGATCTGAGACTACCCTGAAAGCTTTTTTTCTAATATCCAGTTCAAGGTAAGGTGGCCCACTCTTGACACTTTCATTCAACATAGAACAGGAAGTCCTAACCAGAACAAGTAGACAAGAAAATAAATAAAAGGCATCCAAATTGGAAAAGAAGAGGTGAAAGTTATCCACAAATAACTCTTAGAACTAATAAATGGTTTCAGTAAAGTTGAAGGAAACAAATTCAATATACAAAAACTGGCTGTGTTTCTGTACACTAACAATGAACTATTCAAAAAGACCCTGAGTAGCCAAAGCAGTCTTGAGAAAAAAGAAAAAGTTGACAACATCCCACTTTCTGATTTCAAATTATGTTATAAAGCTAGTGGTAAAAACAATATGGTACTGGCAAGAAACAGATCCATAAACCAATGAAACATAATGGAAAGCACAGAAATAAACTTACACATAATCAATCAACTAATCTGCAGCAGGTCACCAAGAATGGGGGGAAGATGTTCTCTTCAATAAATACTAGAAAACTAGTATTGGAAAAACTAGATATCCACATGTAAAAAATGAAACTGGAATCTTACCCTACACCATATACAAAAATTAACTCGAAATGGAGCAAAAACTTACATGTAAGTCCTGAAACTATAAAAGTCCTAGAAGAAAACATAGGAAGAAAGCTCACTGACATTTATCTTGGTGATGATGTTTTGAATGACACCAAAAGCAAGAATGAATCAATGGAACTACATCAAGTTAAGAAGCTTCTACAAAGAAAAAAGAAAAATTAACAAGATGAAAAGGAAACCTACAAAGGGGAGAAAATAATTGCAAATCTGAAGAGCTAAAATCCAATATACAGAAGCACCTCATACAATTCAATAGCAAAAACCCAAATACCTGATTAAAAATGATCAGGGTCTTAAATAGACATTTTTTTTCTAAAGAAGACATACAAATGGGCAAAAGGTACCTGAAAAGATAATCAACATCGCTAATCATCAGGTAATGTGAATCAAAACTGCAATGAGATATCACCTCACACTGGTTAGAGTGGCAATTACCAAAAAGACAGAAATAACCAGGGTTGGTGAAGATGTGGAGAAAAGGAAACCCTTGTGTACTATTGGTGGGAGTGTAAATTGGTACAGCCGTTATGGAAAATATGTATGGAGTCTCCCCCAGAATTAAATTAGAACTACTGTATTAGTATCCATCCTGCGCTATTGTGATTTATAATAAGAAATACATATTTAATCCTGATTTCCCTTTCTGACATGGAGCTCCTAAAACTTTTGGAATTTCCTGTGATGACAGCTACGTGATGTCTTTTATTATGTTAATGAAGTGACTTTTGGAGAGCATCTAAAGATGGGGGTTAATTGCTAGTGGAGCCAACCATGTGATTAAAAGACTGGAACTTTAGTTCTACCCTCTGACCTCTGGGAGGGGAGAGGGGCTGGAGGTTGAATCAGTCACTAATGGCTGACTTAATCAATCATGCCAAAGTAATGAAACCTCCATAAAAACCCAAAAGGATAGGGTTCAGAGAGGAGAGCATCTAGTTGGTACACCAGAAGACATCCACATGTTGCTGTGTTATGTTTCAAACTCCATGGGGACAGAAGCTACTTTGTTTGAGACCTCTACCTATGTATCTTTTCACCTTTGGTAATAAACCGGTAATTTAGTGAGCAACCTGGTCTCCTGAGTTTGATGAGCTGTGCTAGCTGTGCTAGCAAATTAACTGAACTCAAGAAAGAGGTTCTGAGCCAATTAGTCAGAAACATAGATCTCAACTGGACTTGTGACTGGCATCTGAAGTGGCGGGCGTCTTGTGGAATGTAGTCTTGTGGGACTGAGCCCTTAACCTGTGGAATCTGGTGCTATTGCCAGGTAGATAGGGTCAGAATTGACTTGAATTGTGGAACACCAAGCTGGTGTTGGAGAATTGGTTGGTATAGAGAAAAAGCCCAAACATGGAAGCTGGTGTCAGAAACATATATCTAAAGGAAATGAAACCAGTATCTGAAGAGATATCTGCACTTTCACGTTCATTGCAGCATTATTCACCATAACCAAGATGTGGAAACAGCCTAAGTGTTCATCCATAGATGAATGGCTAAAGAAATCATGGTGTGTCTATAAAATGGGATATTAGTTTTACAAAAGGAGAAAATCCTGCCATTTGGGACAACATGGATGGGATCTATCACCTCTAGCTGTGAGGGGGCTGAAGAGGGATCAACAATGTCACAGCTTCCTGGCTACAGGAAGGGCTGGGAAACAAGAAACAGAACCCAAAACTGGTTTTTGTTCAGACTTTTCTTCTCACATAACTTGAATGAGGGTACAAGTAGCCCTAGGAAGATCTCTAGGAGAGGACATACCTGAGAATGGGAACAATTCCACAGAGATAGAGTGCAGAAATCTTGTGCGACAAACTAGACTTGAATCTTGGGTCGAGCCTCCCCAAAGCCAATTCCATCCCTGAATTATTTGGTTAGTTTGTCAATCATCCCCTTGCTTTAATTTTTCATTTCTATATTTGTAACAGTCTGCACATGTGTGTTCTGTGTTTGTGTGGGTATGTATAACAAAGCTGGTGTTATGCTGAATATGAAGTTTGTATCCTGCTTTCTCTTTCAAGTAATATTATATAATCAGCAATTGCTGGTAGCATTAAATAATCTTCAAAAGCATGACTTTAAAGGTGTACAATATTGCGAGCAATGAATGTGTCATCTTTTACTGAAACAGTTCCTATTGTGGAATACTTAGATGGACTCATAAGCTTTCAAATATTTGTGTCAGTTTCTTTAATCTCTGTCTATGATTTTATATAATTTGCTTGTTCAAAATGGTCTTTGTCTTGTTTCTGTCTGCTTTAATGAGACCTATGCGCTTTTTTAGATGTAAGATAAATCTATCGTGTTCTATGTCCAAGAATCACCCCTTGTTTGCTTAAAATTGTCTTTAAGTGTCACTTTATTCAAGAAACCTAACCTTAAAAACAGGGCTCAAAACCACTCATTATAATATCACTGACAGATGATCTGTCTTTGCCAAGTCATCCAGAGGAAATGATTTCTTGTTTAGAAGGGAGAAAAGTATACGTATCTGGCAAAAACATTCTTCTTGTGTTTCCTCACAGTGCTAGTACATAGACGGTCTTCCATCAATACAAGACAACAGCCAGTGTGTGATTACTTATTATAGCTTCCTGGTTGATGACTTCCTCCTAAACTCTCACCGTTAGTTCATTCTTCAAGATCCTTTATTAATTCCAGAGGCAGTTTATTGAAAGTAACAAAGAACCATGGCATCAATTCATTTTCCTCACAGAGCAGATGTAGAAGACTCCAGAAACCAACTCAGAGCACTGGAATGTTGCAAATTGGTGCTGTTTCCTTTGCAACCAGAGGTTTGAACTGAAAGATTTGCAGCATTGAAAGGGGTGGGTTTCTTTATTTTGGCAGGCAGCTCCACAGCATTTGGTAGAGACGGTGGTCATCTGTGCGGCATTTTCTTGCCTTTTACCTCAGAGGTTTAGCTCCAGAGGAAAGGAGCTGATGCTCTTGGTCTCTACGAAGCCCCTTTCCTCTCTTTATCAAAGTTTTAAGTTGAATGTAGATTGCTAATATTTGAATCATTCATTTCTTTCTAAGTGTGTCTGGTTTCTCATCTGCAAAATGAATATAAAATAGTTCATAGAAGGTGGGGGCACCTGGCTGGCTCAGTTGGAGGAACACGTGACTCTTAATTTTAGGGTTGTGAATTAGAGCCTCATGCTGGGAATAGAGATTACTTAAAATAAATACATAATTAAAAAATAAAACAAAATACTTCATAGAATGTGAAAAATCAATGGACATAGCACATGTGTAAATGCTTAGAAATGATGAAACATTAAAATTGTGTCAGTTAACTTAGAGAATGGAAGTCTGTAATGGTTCTGAAAGGTTTTTAAAATTTGCACTTTATTAAGATAAAATGAAATAAAATGCAAAAATTGTAAATTTACACTTTATTAAATAATTTAAGATTAGTTATATATGTAATAAATTACAAATATTCTTCTGTATAAATGTGGTCCCTCCTTACTATTACTCTTAATTCAGGTATAAACTAAATGAAATCTCTGTATGAACCACATCACATTCTTGATTTATCCAGTAGGTGAAATAATCCTCTCCCTGTAACCTATTTTTGTTGTTGTCGTTATAACATTTTCTTACTTGTATTAGTGCCTTAAAAAAATATAAAGACTTCTCAGTCTTCTTTGTCCACAATTGCTCAACATCCCTCACCTACATTTCTTTTTTTTTTTCCCCAGATTTTATGTATTTATTTATTTGAGAGAGAGAAGTAGAAGGAGAGGGAGAAGCAGACTTCCCACTGATCAGGGAGCCTAACGTGGGGATCAGTCCCAGGACCCTGAAATCATGACCTGAGCAGAAAGGCAGATGCTTAACTGACTGAGCCACCCAAGCACCCCTCTCACTTGTATTTCTAAAGAGGTTTATTTTCTTGGATAAGACTCTCAGCAAACTGCCTACAGCTGGTTTCAGCACTTTCTTGCTCCTTGTTCTAGCTCTGCTTATGTTCTATTAAGAGGTAAGCTAGGGGCGCCTGGGTGGCTCAGTGGGTTAAGCCTCTGCTTTCAGCTCAGGTCATGATCTCAGGGTCCTAGGATCAAGCCCCATATCTGGCTCTCTGCTTAGCGGGGAGCCTGCTTCCCCCCCTCCCCATGCCTGCCTCTCTGCCTACTTGTGATCTCTGTCTGTCAAATAAATAACTAAAATCTTTTTTTTTTTTTTAAAAAAAAGAGGTAAGCTATATGAAGGCAGGGCCCTTACTAGTTTGTTTCTTGTGGGATCCTAATACTTAGAATAGTGTCTGGCACCTAGTAGGCCCTCAGTAAATATGTTTACTGTAAAAATTGGATGAATAATTATAATTGTAATAGTTGAAATCACATCAATGGGTATATTAGTTTTAGTTTTCTATTGCTGTTATAATCAATTACCACAAACTTTGTGGTATAAATTTATTATCTTACAGTATAAATTTATTATCTTACAATTCTTTAGATCAGAAGTTCAAGAAGGGTCTTCCTCATCTAACGCCAAGGTGCTGGAAGACTGTGTTTCTATCTGGAGGCTCCGGGAAAAGATCAGTTTCCTTGTTGGGTCAAGTTGTGGGCAGAATTCTGTTCCTTGCATCTACAGGACGAAGGCTCCCATTTCCCCACAGGCTTTCAGCAGAGGGAATGTCTCAGCTTCTAGAATCAGTCTGCATTTTTTGGCTTCTGGCTCCTTCCTCCATCTTTAGCCATCAGTCGCAGTTTGAGTCTATCTTGTGTTGAGATCTCTCTCTCTCTTCTTGGTCATTATCTCTCTCTCTGACCTACACTTCTACCTTCCTCTTCTGCTGTTAAGAGCCTGTGTAATTACATTGGGCCCACTCAGATAATTCAGGACAATATTCTTAACTGAAGGTCAGCGATTTGGTTACCTTGATTCCATTTACAACTTTAATTTCCTTTAGTCATACATCATATTCACAGGTTCTGGGAATTAAGATGTGGATCTCTTTGGGGACTGATAGTCTTCCTACCACACTGGATTATAGTCTTATTCTTATTATCCCTTTTAACATTCATAACTAGATTAAATGGAAATTTTTATTGTTTTTATTAGATAGATGATAAAACAGAGGTCCCCAGAAGTTAAATAATTTGTCCAAGTTTATAAAGCTAGTAGAGAGTAGGTCAGGATTCCAAAATTGTTTGTTTGGGTCAGTAGTATAATATGAACTACTATCTAGCCATCTGGTATTCATATGATTATGATGGGAATGATTCTCTTTAGAGTTGTTCTGTGCACAGTGTGCATAATTGTACATGGAAGTTCTGACTTCCAATATATATTGCTTTTGATTTTCCCAGTGTTATTGTGATGGAAATGATGATATTCCTCTTCATCTTCTGGAGGAAATGAGGATCTACAGGCTGAGACTCACCTGAAAAGCCCTTCCCATTTCCTAAAAACCATTAAGCTCTCCAACAAACATTCCTTTTAGCCACACTAACTTTATATTTTACTGTTTTACCAAATTGTAGTAGCTGTTATTTAGGCTATATTTGCTGGTAATTTAGCATAGTATTTCCAATCAATGGTTCAGCCATAACTTCAGTTGAACTCTAGTAGCAATCTCTAGCTTATTTTAAACATGACTTTTTTTTACCTCCAAGGTGAAATAAGCAGTGATTAAGTGGGTAGATGTAAAATTCTAATACCAGTGGTTTTAGAGTCCTGTAGCCCACTTCCAAATGGTTGTTTCTTCTATAAAGTCTGTCAAATTAGGGAGATGGTAACTGAGTACCGTGGACAAATCCCATTCCCATTCACTGTCTCTATTACCCCTTCTTTTCATCCTACTAGAATTATGTTTAGGAATTCCTCCCCAAGTTCCCTGTTGCCAGAATTGGGCATTGAGGAGGAACTAAATAAAACTTCAGCCTAGCACCAATCAGCCAGAGAACAGGACATTCCACGGCACAATACAAAAGCATGCCTCAAAGAAGTTAGTTAAGTTCTATACTCTAACATTGAGGGAATCAGGGCCACTTTTCTTTACTTGTACCCAGACCCCATTGGACTCGACCAGCTCTTCTGATTTTACTGTGCTGTAGGGGAGAGGAATCAGTGGGCCCAGTAATGCAAGAGTGAGAAAAAGAGTGGTGGAGATAGAGAATGTCATCTCCTCCCATTGTGGATGGTGAACTGCAACCATTTGCTGAGACAGTGATCTGCAAGTTGTGGGTGCTTGTTCTTCAGCAAATATGGAAGGTGGTCCAATGGGATGTGGGAAGAAAGTATAAGAAGGTCTAATTGTATATGTTTCAAAAAAATCACATCTTAAAAATATTTCTGGGCACTCCTGGGTGGCTTAGTCAGTTAAGGGTCTGCCTTTGGCTCAGGTCATGATCTTGGGGTTCAGGGATCAAGCTCCAGGTCAGGCTCCTTGTTAAGCAAGGAGTCTGCTTCTCCCTCTCCTCCTGCTTCTCCACCCTGACCACTTTTTCCCTCTGTCTCTCAGATAAATAAATAAAATCTTTTAAAAAATTTCTGATTTTTTTGTGGATATACATATAATAGGGGTACATTATTACAGAAGTGAAGAATCAAGAAAAATTTGGAAGTTATTATGCTCATGCTCTGTTCCCAATTCCTCTTAACCAGTTTCCAATACATATTTCAATGAAACAATATTTCATACTACATTTTTTGGGGTCCTTTTAGCACTGACATCACCACAAGAGCAGAGCACGTGGGTCTGATTTATCCTTGTTTAATTAGACAGCTCTCTTTCATTTCTTTTTCTATGTGTGTGTGAAAGACTTGTTTATTAAAAATTTTTTATTTGAGTATATTAACCTCTTTTATTTCTTTTGCATATTGTGGTTCTACATAAGGTTTACTTTAATAGATGAGTGACATTGATTGGAAAAATAAGTTTATTTAGAACATCAGACAGGATAGTGTGCTAAATTATCTGCAAGTATAGCCTAAACATAAATGTCTTCATATTACCTGTGAGACAACGACAGAATCCATCCATTAAAAAGAATGAAGTAAAAAAAAAAAAAGAATGAAGTAGAGGTTTGCTTCTGCCTAGCATGTAGACAGCTGGAAAGAATACCACCTCCACCTTCACAGGGAGAAAAAGCCAGATAAACTACAAAATCACTTTTCCTGAAGCCATCAGAAAACTGAGGTTGCAAACCAATCAGGACATCTGAAATCTAAAAAGGGAAACACCTCAATCACCACAGAAAAGGCAGGATGTCAGGACTGGCTTACCTGTGGTGTCAAAGCATGGGGAAAAGAGGCAAGTGGGTAAGAACAAATCAGCTAATATTTGGATGAATTTCTAAAGGTTCAGTGTGGGCTAGCCTCAGACATATGGGAAGTTCATATTCATTGGCAGACTCTTTTCTTTGAACTTTTTCTGGATGCTCATGAGAAGGACTGGGGAAAGGGTACATTACTGCAGGTTTTGTGGAGGGCATCAGTCTTCACTGTAAGAATAAACATGAAGCCTTTCATCTCTTTTATGTCAAAGGGAGCAAAAGGTTTAAGCATGGAGGGAGGGCAGCAAACCTTTATATCTGACCTACTTTAGTCTAGTTCATGGCTGGATCACCATCATAGAATTTTAGTGTAATATTATGCCTTTATCTTTAAAAAAAATACCCATAAAATATATAGGAAAAATTAATAAAAAGTAAACTCTATACTTGTAATAAAAATTGTCCTGAAGGACAACACCAGGGCTTTATAATTTACTTTTAAAAACTTAATGGCAATTTCAATAAGAAAGAAGTATAACAGAATAATACATACATGAGATTTTCAAGGAGCTTTAGAAAAGAAGATTAATAAGGATGAATTTATCCTAAGGGGTTTAAAATTATACAGTTATAGGAATTGATGTGATTTAGTGTTGACACAATAGTAGGCATCAAAATTAGAGATCCCAGGAGTAAACCTAAGTATATGTAGGAATTTACTATTTGATGAAGTTGATATTCAAATCAGTCAGAAAGGCTAGAATGGCAAGTTAGAGAAGGGACATGACATTTGAAATAAATCTATATATTTTATATATATACAAAATGTAGGTTTATTATGTATATTATATGTATAATAATGGAAATATATATAGGTTTATGCTATATTTATTATATATAATATATAGGCTTTTATTTTACATGGTGTTTAAGCCTATGGCCCAACCAGTGTAATCATTTTGGTTTTGTTACCGGCTCAATTCTTCCGAAAGTGCCTGAATGGCCAAAGGAAGCCAAATAGCAAAAGTCCTATTCTGATAGTTATTTAATTTCCAGTAGACTATTAATTCTATAGATTGTGGACTGTAACACATAAGCTCCCTTAAAGGCAGGGAAAAAGGTCAGTCTTGGTAATCATCGTATCTCTTACCTCTAGTAGGAACACAAAACTGTTGAATACTGAATAAATGCATAGAAATATTGGTCTTTTCTCCACTAAATAGTAGGCCTTTCCTTACCCGATTTCTTTGTACTTCTAAATTGTCTTATGTTATTTGTTTCATTATCATTAGCAGAGGTCTCATTTAAGTGATTTTGTATTTCACTCTATTGGTCCATTTTGTCAGTTCCCTAAAGCCAGACAATGGATCAGTGCTGATTTATGATAAACTTTTCATTGGTCTGTGACAAAAAGTGGAGAGAATTTATTCTTTATTTATTTATTCATGTTGGTAAACTGTTGCCAGGTGTCCCTTTGGGGGAGAAGTTATTGTTGTTTTGCTTGAAATTATGTCCTTAATATTTTTTGGTATCAGAATCATGGTAACAATAAATAGTAGTTATTTTTTAATGCCACTACTTAAATATTTGATTAAATGTTGAGTGTTGAATGTAAATCCAAACTGGAAAGAGAATTGTCCTTGAAATGTACTTGTCAACAGAGTAGTTAGAAGCTTGGAGTCCTGAGTTAGATACTTTGTTTCTTGTCCTGACTGCCGTTTACTAGTTAAGTGACATTCTGTCTCAAACTCCTCAACTTTTATTTTAAAATGAGTATGATAATAATATTTATAATAGTACTTTAGTTCAAAAGCAGGAAGCAGGGGTGCCAGGGTGGCTCAGTTGTTAAGCGTCTGCCTTCGGCTCAGGTCATGATCCCAGTGTCCCAGGATTGAGCCCGTCATTGGGCTCCCTGCTCTGCAGGAAGTCTGCTTCTCCCTCTCCCACTCCCCCTGCTTGTGTTCCCTCTCACTAGGTCTTCCTCTGTCAAATAAATAAATAAAAACTTTAAAAAAAAAGGAACCAGTGTTGTTTACTTCTTGAAACATTCTTGTTTGCATAATAAGCAACCCTTAAAGGCACAGGCCATATCGCTCTGTTCAGAATCGTATATCCCAGCACTTCCGAAGTTACTAAACATATATGTGTTTGTTACCTCTTTTAATCCTGTCAATTTTTGCTTTATATATCTTGAAGCTATGTTATTAGATATACACAAATTTAAGGTTGTTATAATTTCATATTCAGCTGACCCCTTAATCATTATGAAATATCCCCCTTTTTCTTTAGTAATACATCTTGCTTTAAAGTCAACTGTGTCATATAACAGCACAGCTATACCAGCTTTCTTTGTGATGGATTTCACATGGCATGTCTTTTTCCATCCTTTTACCTATAAACTTTCTGTATCCTAGAACGCTTAAAACAAAAGTGTGCCTTCTGTTAATAGCATATGATTGGATCTTATGCTTTTTATACAGTCTGTCTAGATTGTTTAGTTCATTGTCTAGTTCATGTAATTATTAATAGAGTGGAGTATAAATTTCTACTTTGCTATTTGTTTGTCCCATCTCTTCTTCATTCCTTCATTCCTCCTTTTTGTCCCTACTTTTGTATTAATAAAATTTTATATTATTCCATTTTTATTTCTTTATTGGTTGTTTAGTTATAGATTTTCAAAATTTTCTCAGTGGTTATCCTAAATATTAAAATATACATTCTTGGCCTAGTATGATCTATATTAAATGAGTAACTTTATCATTTCTTGAAAAATGTAACATCATTTCCATACTCTGACTATACTTACTCCCTTCTTGTGTTTTCACATATTTTACTTCTGTCACATGTTAGGCCCTGAATATAACATTATTACTACTTTTATTTTAAATGGCCATTACACCCGCACACACACACACACACACAGTTTTTTGAAAGAAATATTCACATACTCTTGCCAGTGTTCTGTATTCCTGCATGCAGTTTCTTGCTTCCAACTGGAATCATTTTCCTCCAGCCTGAAAAACTTTCTTTAGTATTTCATTTAATGAAGGTTTGCTAGTTGCTAGCAATACATTATCTTAGCTTTTGTTTGCTTGAAAACATCTCTATTCCACCTACATTTTTTGGAGGATATTTTCACTGGGTATAAAATTCTAAGTTGGTAGCCCCCTCCCCCAGCAGATTTAAGATGTCATTTTCCTTTCTTTGAATTCCCTGGTTTCTACTGAAAAGTTAGCTCTCAGTCTAACGGTTGTTCCTATGAGTGTGTGTGTTTTTTCCTCTGGCTCTTTTAAAATTTTTCTCTTTGCTGTTGGTTTTCAGTAGTTTGACCATGATATAGCTAGGTCTGTTTTTTGTTTTGTTTTGTTTTGTTTTGCTTGTTTGCTTTCTTTTGTTGTTTGTATTTGTCCTGCTTAGGATTTAATTAGACTCTTGAATTTGTGTTGTTGTTTTTCACCGACTTTGAAAAATGTTTAGATATTATCCTTTCAAATATTGCTTCTGCTCCACTTTTTTCTTCTCCATCTTTGTGTCCTCCTGGGATTCCAGTTATAGTAACTTTGACATTTTTACTAGATACCACATTTCTTTTATACTCACCTCTATTTTTTCCTAATCTTTTCTCTTTTTGTGTTTCAGTTAGTATATTTTCTTTTGATCTTTTAATGCAGTTATGCTATCTTCTGAAGGTCAGTCTGCTGTTATTCAAGGACTTCCTATTTCCAGAGTTATATTTTGTAGTTCTAGGGTTTCAACCTGATTCAGTGTAATAAGTCCAATTTTCTGATGAAATTCTTCATCTTTTCATCAATTTTGCCCTTTTCCCTTTAATTTTTTTGGATATATTAGAACTGGTTATTTCAAAGCCTTTGTCTGCTAACCCCAATATCTGCATCATTTAAAGATCTCCTACCATTATGTTTTATTCTCTTGATTGTCAGCCACATTTAACAAGCTCTCCAGAATGTAGTAATTTTTAATTATATGACAAATATTTTGTGTATGGATCTTTAGAAGGGCAGGAAGGCATCTTCTAACAGTGAACTTTCTACATTAGGAAGATAATGTTAGGCATTGATTGTCTCATTCCAACCTGCATTATACTGAGTTAGGACTCGGTTGCAGGTATATATGACTCAGTTTAAACCAGTTCACCTGTTTCTCAAGCACGTTCTTCCATGTGTTTTTACTAAAAGTTAATAGGTCTCTATCACCTTAGTCTTGAAAGACTATAAGAAATTCAGTCTTGGGGCGCCTGGGTGGCTCAGTGGGTTAAGCCGCTGCCTTCGGCTCAGGTCATGATCTCAGGGTCCTGGGATCAAGTCCCACATCGGGCTCTCTGCTCAGCAGGGACCCTGCTTCCCTCTCTCTCTCTCTCTCTCTCTCTCTGCCTGCCTCTCTATCTACTTGTGATCTCTCTCTGTCAAATAAATAAATAAAATATTTAAAAAAAAAAGAAATTCAGTCTTCTCTTTAGAGGTTTGGGACTTTTCTTTTGACCTCCTGCTTCTCACTGCTTCCAGCTTAGGCAAACATACTGAGGAGGAGTCCAGCCATGTGTTTTGAGGCAGGTCCCATCCTCAAGTGGGACTTTGTCTCTTAAATACCATGGTAGTACAGGAGACTTTAGTTTGTTTTATAAAAGCTTCCCAGTCTCATAATTCAGCAAATGTACTGTTGGAAAAACTAACCATGTGCTAGGATGTCTGAAGTTTCCCATTGTCCCGCCAACCCCACCTGACCACTATAAGCTTTGCTAATTTCATATTCTCCCAGTGAAGTCCCTCTGTGCAGACCAAGCCCAGTCATTAGCCCATGTCTATGTACACAAATCCTCCATAGAAAATACACAGTGACAGGCTGCTCAACTTCATAGGACTTTCCCTTCTATGGATTGTTTAATTCTCCTTGATTCCTCAGCCTTCCAATTTCTTTAAAAAAATTTTTTTCAACATAAGTGGTTTTTAAAAGTTATTGTGGTAGAAATAGTGGTCCTTGTCACCTACTATTTTCCTACTTGGAATTAGAAGACTAAATAAACATATTTTAATGAATGAATGGATTTCTCAAAAGGTTGTTATAAGAATGCAATGTTATAACACATGCAAAATAATGCAGCACACTAAGCTTTATTGATAAATTTATTTTAGTTATTGTTATAATTGTTTCATGGTCTTCAGCTTTCCAGCCTAGTCTAATTTTCATTTTCAGTTCATTTTTCTCCGTAGGCCTATAAGAACATCCAACTCTGCTTATATCTCATGTTTTTAATGGGTGAGAGTAAGTTTGTCTCCTTGTTTAACCTTTGCATAATTTGCAAATATTTTATTTCTTTAACTGTTTTTTTTTTTCTTTTTTCTTTGCATCTTGGCATATATTTAAGATCATATCTGCCATGATGTTGTCTCCACATGAGATGGTGGATCATATGTCTCAGTGATGATGGCAATGTTTTCTACCTGGAAGTCTTCAGCAAAGTTGTAAATGAAAGGATCTGGTGCACATCTCTATTCATTGTTTAAGAATAAACATACTTTAGAAATAATGGAGTTGTAGTAGTACTGGATACAATTTGAGAGAACAGAATTGGGGTTAAGTTCTTGACTTATGAGACATGGTAGAACTTGGAATTCAAGGAAAATAGAATCTAGTCAGTTTTAACACAGGATTAAAACATTCTTGGCGTATTACATATGCTAATTATCTTTAATTACGTTTTGGTTCTGTGACTAATTTGCCATAGTTACAGAAAGTTTTTGATTGGCCTGATATCTTTAATGAGTCTGTCCCCCTCAACCATTAAAAACAAAGAAAGGAATAAATAAACATAAGCCAGGAAAGGGATGACTGTATCGCTCCTGCTCTCAGGTGGCCTTGTGGCTACATTTTCAAGCAGGTTTCAGTGGCATATAGAAGTTGCAAGCAGCTTTACATAAGAATTAACGATCTAAGATAGTTCTTTCAAATTGTTTAGTGTTATGTTGGGCTTCTTACTGCTTTCTTTGTCAGCAAGGTCGAACAGTAACATGAAGGAAATGAGCTAAGGTTTGCTTTCTATCATCTTTAACATGAAATATGGTATGAAAATTTCAGTGCACTTTAATTTTTTTCTACATAAAAGTGGCTTAATATGGTCTTTCTACTCTGTAACATGTCATTATCATTTATGAGCATTTCTCTTGTACATTGCACTTTTAATGCACTTTATAATCACTAATTAGCTGTTCAACATGACACCCCCATGAAATAGGTCAGTGGAATTAGATCTACTCTATAGACATGCAAACTGAGACACTGAGAGATTCAGAGACATGCCTGAAGGTATACAGCAAGCCAGGAAAGAGAAGCAAGTCAGAACTCATGGGTTCTTGATGCTCACTCCCTGCATGACACTGAATATTTTCCATACATTTCAAGATCCTGAAACAAAAGGAATTTCTTACTAATGCAATGCTAGAGCAATGCCAGAAAGTTGAGAGGTGGTGGTATCATATTTGGACTTAGATCTTAAATCTGACTGTAACTTCAGGGAAATGCAATCTGGAGTTTTTCATTAAAATATTATTTTGAGGGACACTTAGGGGGTTCAGTTGGTTAATCATCTGCCTTTGGCTCAGATCATGATCTGAGAGTCCTGGGATCGAGAGTTCTTCATTGGGCTCTCCGCTCGGCAGGGAGCCTGCTTCTCCTTCTCCCTCTGCCTGCCGCTCCACCTGCTTGGGCTCTGTCTCTCGCTGACAAAAAAATAAATAAAATCTTTAAAAAATATATGATTTTGAGAGAGTTCATTGATATTTTTAAACGTGCATTGAGCTTCTTCTAGACTTTAACATTATCATCAGTAGGTCACAGTAGCTCAACCAGGAAGGAGAACAGGGGCCCTCCCAATTTCAAGTCCAGTGATGAGTGTAGAACCTCTCCAGCTCAAATGCCAGTTTTGATTTGCCCAACCAAGCAAAAGCCTGTTATTATTTTGGCCAGTCTTTCAAGCAAAAGCCAGAAACCCATTTGCTCGTTAGCAAATGTGCCAAGCCCAGTGCTGGGTCCTAGAGAAACAATTCTTAAGTAAAGGATGGTTAAAAACAAATAAAATAATGTTCAAAGTGTTTTAAACAATTCATGTTGTGTAAGCACATAAGCTACTTGGCCTGTAATCAGTGGTTTCCTTGCTTGTTGCGTGTGCCATGCCCGTTCTGGCCTGAATGTGGCAAAGAATCCTGTGATTAACAGGCTGCAGGAAAGGCAGCAACAGCGACCAACCTAATTTTAAACCTTTTAAATGGCAGCTTGACATTGAAGCACAGCAAATACAACTGATCAGAGGGTTTTTTTATTAACCACTCTTGATGGGAGGAAATGGTAACTCTTAAGAAAGAATAGAAACCCGTTTGGCCTAAAGCAGTTATTCTGCTGTAGATCCCAAGGCCGGGAGGGGTGACCACACAGGAGGAGGACAAGCAATTCAAAATGGGACTCTCTGTGGAAATGAATCATGCTCAGAGTAACAAGTATTTTTTCTGCTTTATTGTGTGGGTGCTCTTGAGCCAAAAAGCAGAGGGGAATGAGTGAGCAGAGACGGGGGTAGGAGTCAAGGCAGTTTTCCAAAATGGTGCCAATGAGCGATTTGGGGAATTTTAGAAAGGGTAATATTATGGCTGGTTTTTCTGACTAACTGCCTCAACTCAATTTTGCTAAAAGACATCACTAGCAATTCTGTGTCTGCATCCAAAAGAATGTGAAAAACAACTACAAAATAAGCCAGTTGCCCCATTTCCTTTCCTTTTCTGAGTAATAATAGCTTTCTATCTTTTGATGTGCTGATTAAAAAAAAAAAACTTTTTTATAACTCATGTTTTGCTGCTAGCAGCAATTGATTGCATGAAAGGCCAGAGCCATTCGAATATACACACACAGGCTCAAACACGAAATGATACACATGTTCATTTTCATGTTAATTTTCAAATTATGAAGATTTTTACCTATGTCTTCTCAACCATATTGGACTGGTTTCTCAGCTGGTTTCTTTTCTGTTTTGAAATAATCTGTAAGAAAATATGGCTTAGGGAATTGGTTGGGCAGGGACAATCTATATTTCTTGCTATCTTATGCTATTTAGTCCCTGCCCTGAAACAATTCCAGCCCAGAATTCTACCCTGAACATCTGATTGCCTGCAAGTTTCCTCACTCCTTTCAGAAACCTAGAAAAAAAAAAAAAGAAGGCAAATTGGACAAATAGCAACGTCCTTTAAGTTGTTAATCTGCTACAGTTGCCCAAGAGCTCTTAAGGAAGAGCTCTTAGAACCTGTCTTCCTCATTATGGGAGTAAAGCAGAGGTGGGTGGGTGGGGAAATGGGGGAGTGGAACTAAGCCTCCTGTTTGGTCCTCTTCTCCAGGAGTCTCATAGGAAATTTCTATCCTAAGGAGCCAACTAGCTACAATACGTTGGTTCATCTCACTCCCTTCATCTTTGCTTTATTAAGAGCTAGTAAGGATCCAGCTCTCATCACTTTGCATTTGATTTTTCTGAAGTGGTAACTCTACCTAGCCAACCCCTTTCTCGGGCCATTAGGCACCTGGGAAAGGGATCCCTGACTTTTGCCTAAAACCTGCAGTAGCTTATCAGAGCCATGTGTGGACTTTCTCTCTGATGGATGGTGTGACATCCCTAAATATAGCCTCACCCAGGCTACAGAAGCTGAATTTAATGTGCAAGTTCATGGAAATGCCTGATTGCACTTAAGATGAGAAGACAGTAATGGGCACCCATGTCACAAATAGATTTATTATCATTGCTGAGGAGACTTGCTTGTGAATGGCCAGTAAAGTTTATTGCTATTTTATAGCCCATCCTTCATATTATAATCTTGTCCCTGCAAAAACTTTCTAGATGAGATGTGGATACACATAAATGTGGGTGCATATAACATATAAAGTGGACAGAAGTACGTCCTTTCATTTACTTGTAATTCTCCCAAATCCTTTATTGGCACTGAAAACGAAAAGGACTTGACATATGTTTCTACTTGGGTATCTGATTTTGCTGTGCTAGTTTTGGGGGAAAAGGCTCAGAGAGTTGTAGAGCCTGGATGGTGAATAATTGATGGAATGGGGACAGGTAGGTATTATGACAGTTGAGAAAAAAAGGAAAATAGAAGGGAAGTAAGAAGAAAGAAGATCATGGAAAGCAGGAATGAGTCACTTGTTTCTAGATCAATCTTTGAACTCGATTAATTTATGAAACAGAAGTCTTTAAGTTATTGTAGTGAGGAAAAGAAGACTCAGAAGTGTTTGTGAAAGATGGGATTGCAGACATACAGGAATTAAACAGCTCGACATGAGGAAAATCATAAAACAGTGGTACACTGATAAATGTTTAACAACTGGTTCTCTGGGGAAAACAAACCCTGAATCATTCCCTTACCCATTTCTGCAGTGTAAATACTCCCACCAAGGCTGATTTCAAGTGACCAATATTGGTGAAAAGGAACTGAGAAGATAGTGCACGACATTGGTTCTTGAGAGTCAGAGCCAGCTGGCCCAAGCACACCACTGAATTATGCTGTTGAAGAATGAAGTCAATAGAATAAGATTGCTCATGTCATATTGCAGGGTTAGTAATTATTAACTCTAGAGACAGGCGTTAGGCTTAACTGTCCGTAGCACATGCTTTCTTCATGGGAAGTATACAATAATATTTTAAACAAGACTGTTGGGGGCAAATATATTGAGACTCTGCAAGGGACTTGGATCTGTGTTGTTGGCAAGTATGTTCATGCTGACTGATTGTGGCATATAATAAGTGCTCAGTAAATGATGGCACCTCTCCTTTCCATTCCTTACACACACACACACACACATACACACATATGCATGCTGCTTCTCCCCATTTGACTCTTATCTTCTTCACAGAGCTCTGATCCAGATTAGGCGTACTTATGTCGGCTCGGACAGCAGCTGCTCTTGCCCTCCTTCTAAGGACATATTCATACTAATATGTGAATTCATATAAATTATATAAATAAAATAGAATCACAGTTTATTACTTTTGTATAGAGGTTTACAGTATTCCAGCTCTTGTGTATATCTTATCTCAACCTCTCTCACAGTGAACTGGTGAGGAAGGTGTTTATTTATTTTTTAAAGATTTTATTTATTCCTTTGAGGAAGACAGAGGGAGAGACAGAGAGAGAAAGCACAGACGGGGGCAGAGGGAGAAGCAGACTCCCTGCTGAGCAGGGAGCCTGATGTGGGACTTGACCCCAGGATCATGACCTGAGCAGAAGGCAGATGCTTAACCGACTGAGCCACCCAGGTTCCCCGAGGCATGTATTTAATACAGGAGTGATTTATCTCCATTTCACAAATGAGAAAAAAAATGAGACTGACAAAGATCATGTGGTTTACCCAAGTGTTCATGTGTGGATATAACTGAAATCTGGGTCTTCACAAATTTCTGACTCTAATGCTTTTTCTACCATAACTTTACTTTTATGATAAAGTTGAAAAGCAGAACATTCATAGCTGTATAGGTAACTACCTACCTATAAAAGAGTAGCTGGGAATGGTGTTTTCCAGAAATGTGGCAGAGATGGGTTTTCTTTTTTTTTTTTTTTATGGTGGCTTAAGTTTGCTTCAGTCTTTTATTTGTGAAATAAGGAAGGAATAAGAACGAATAGAATTTTTGAAGGCCTTACTATTGGTCTTTCACCACGTTAGGGGGGGCATGTGGGCTATGCATTCATTTCATTTATTTTGTTCTTTCTAATATTTCTTAAGATTCCATTATGTGCTGTGTGCTGAGCTGGGAGCTGGGATGCAAGCTTATACAGGAGGATTGTAGTTCCTGCCTTTATGGCACAGTCTTGGGGGTGACCAAACATGCCTACATGCAGCTAGCAAACTTCGTTCAGTTAGAATAAACCAAATTTTTATGGAGTTAGAACATTGGTTCATGGAAGTGATAAATTCTCAGGTACAGGGAGGTACCTGAGAAGATTCTTGGACAAAGTGGTCACAGGTGAGGAGGTGATCTTAATAAGTTTTCTTTAGTAAGCGAAGGGGGAGACAAGCATTAACTGTGTGCCTGCTTAAAGTGCCGCTGCCCCACTCACTTCCTAAAAATATCCCATCAAGTCTATGTTAAGCGAGAGGAAATTTGTTGCTAAGTGCAACAAATTGACTTGCTCAAGTGCGCACATCGATTAAGTGTAGAAGTCAAACCTGAGGGTGCTTTTCCATCACACTGTGCTGCCTCCTTTGACCAAATCTTGGTCTGTAGGAGTCTAATCCTCTGTTATTTCATTAACATAGGTATTTAGAATTCTCTAGCCAGACAGATTTCAGGGTGGGCGTTACTTGCCCTTCCCACCCTCACCACACACACACATAATGGGTTAATGTGTGGGATACACAAAAGCAAAATAATCCTCTAGGAGTTTCCACTAGAAACTTGTCCATTCTTTTTATTTTAATCATCAAGACAGGTGGCAACTGAATCAACCCCTTACACTGTTAAGAACACCAACTTCTCCTTTATATATACTGTGTTACTTAAGTGTTTCTGGCTTGAGTTGGGGTCAATGGCAAGATACACTTTATCAGAAACAAGACAGAAGGATTGATTTCAGAATAAAGTAAACATTTACAAGAAATAAAACCTCATTACCCATGTGCTAGTTTGTTGAATTAAAGCTATCTTTTTCTTCCCTACCTCCCATGGATTGGAGACTTTAGGAAATTATAGTTCTGACCTCTCTAGGATGCTGTTGCACATATAGTCCCTATCATATTTCTCTTGGATATGGTCCACCCATAGCACTACCACCCTGTCTCAGAGGGAAGTGGTTCCCAGCAGAACTGCCCTGTATTCCATAAATACTCTGCTGACCCCACCTGAATATGTACACAAAGGTTATACATGAATGTTAAGTGTAGGGAATGCCTCTGTAATTGGTGATATTTAAATATATGTTTTGGGCACTTACGGGTGTTCTCTCTCCCTCTCTCTCAAGTATAGACACACACACACACACAACACACACACACACACACACACATGTCCTTCTTAAATTCACAGGACTTCTTTCAAAACAAAAACAGAAAAGACAATCTGTTTTCTGGGTGAAACCTTACATATTTTCTTAAGGCATCTTTCACAAATTGTTGATAAGGTTTTCATCAGCATATTTGAATTTCTAAGGTAACTCTAAAATAAAAATTGCAATCCAGTTGTAAGCTAAGACTAGAATAATTTCTTGTAACTTACAGGTGTAATTAAAACATAACTTCATTTGAAAAATGTTCCTGACCCAACTTTGAATGTGCTGTTTGTCTGAAGAATTGAATTTTGGGTTGTTTTGAAAAGACTTTTTTTTTTTTTTACAGTTTTGTTTGTTTCTCTTTCACTTAGAAAAGAACTGTTGAAAAAGTGATTTGACTTATTATTATTATAAAGAGTTCTTCAAGAGAAATATATGAAACCTGTCTATTAAACAGATTAGATAAAAATTTTAAGTGGTTGATGTTTCTAGCTAACTAGATTTAATGGTCCAACGGTTGGATTTTATTTTATTTCTTCCTCTTCTCCTCCTCCCCCTCCTCCTCCTCCTCCTCCTTCTCCTCCTTTTTCTTCTTCTCCTTCTCCTTCTTTCCCTTCCCCTTTTCCTCCTCTTCCAACTCCTCCTCCTTCTTCATCTTCTTCTTTTTCTTCTCCTTTTTCTCCTCTTCTTCTTCTTCCTCCTCTTCCTCCTCCTTCTTTTTCTTCCTCTTCTTATTTAAATTCAATTAGCCAACATACAGTAGAAGGTTGACTTTAAATAAAAAGTTATCCCCAAAACAGAGTACAGCCACACTGGTGAGATATGTGACCCAAAAGTGTGTCTGAAAGCAGACATTTCACTATATAATGGAACATGTCATCATCCAGACTGAATTAAGGTGTGCCAGGTCCAGATCATCTCAAATTCAAAACTGCCAGCACGGCAATTGTTAAGTCTCATGGGGAAAAAGTATGTGTGGGTTCAAACTTTGGACTTAAAAACAAAATTAAGTGTCTGATAAAAATGGTTCACTAGAATAATGTGTTAATTAAAATGATTTTATTATTTATCTAAAATAGCTTTGGGCAATTGCATACAGCAGAGTTTATGTTCATTCCTCTCTTTTCAAAATAAGAGAATGTTTTGCTTTGTGTACTTTGTGTTTCAGCGTCAGGATATTTGGGTTATATAAATTAATTGTATCTCTGCAGCACTGACATGAATAGACTCTTTAGGAATAACATGTTGAAGTAGGGATGGCTTTTTTTTTCTTTTACCACCCACATTTTGTTATGAGTAGCACAGGGTATTTAAATGCTTTGGCACAGAACATGAATAAAGAGCTGATCTTGAAAATACCATTATCATTATTTATTTTGAAATTGACACTTTGCTCTATTTTAAGGCTTACACCCAGTTTTATCTGTGTATTTCAGATAATCCAATGCATACATAAGAATCAGCCCCAAATGTCTTTCTTTCTTCACCCCTCTTCATGGGTCTTTCCATTAAATTTTTTGAGGAAAAAATAAAAGGTGAAGAAAACATGGGTCCAGAAAAAGACATCAAGTGAGGAATTTTGTTTGTTATAATTGGACAGCTGCTGTTGGCCTAGTAAGGATCATTTTATGTTTTATTTTGATTGAAGAGATATCACTTTGCCAACCATAATTTTTACAATTCAGCCCTTCAGTTGAAATAAGATGACCTTTAGATTTTCTTTTTCTTATTTCTTTTTTCCCAGCAGATGGTTATTCCCTAAAAGTGTCATTGTCTGGCAGATGATTATGTTAGTACCTTAAAAGTGACTGGTTTGATGTTATATTTAAGAGATTCTTGTTTTTATCCCACCTTGGCTGAGATCCATGTATTGGCTACATATGTTTACTCTAGTAGTATGAAAAAGTCCTGTGAGGATTCTAGGGGAAAAATTTGGCTCTCTGTCTTGGAGAGGATGCTACTGATGTCTTTATTTGACAGAGATTTTACTCTTGAATTAAGGAGATACTTCAAGAATACACTTTACAAAGCTATGAACATGAAGCAGGCCTATTGACCTGCTTCCCAGCTTTGGTTTGGGGATAATGTGGGCAGAGCCTATGTCAGCTCCTTCTGTGTTCCCATTGTCTGGCCCACAATATGAACTTAAATGTAATGCTTGTACTTTTCACCTGCATCTGTGACTGTTGACTTTTGGGAGGGTCCCATTATTTAGATACTGTGAAATGGGTTTGCTCTGGACTGAATATTTGTGTTGACAAACTGACATGCTGAAATCCTAACTCCCAAGTTTGTGGTATTAGGAGGTGAAGTTTTTAAGGGAGTGATTAAGTCATGAGGGTGGTGCCCTCATGAACGGGATCAGTGGCTTCATAAAAGAGATTCCTTGCCCCTTCCGTCATGTGAAGACACTGGGAGAAGATGGCCACCTATGAATCCAGAAGCAGGAACTCAGTAGACCCTGAATCTGTGGTGTTTTAGACTTCCAAACAATAGAACTTTGAGAAATAAATTTCTGTTACTTATAAGCCACTGAGTCTATGTATTTTGTTATAGCAGCGCAAACAGACCGAGACCCTGTTAACATACTGAACTTTTCAAAGTACTGGATTGTACAGCTGGGTTTTATCTTGATATACCTAACAGAGCTTAGAACAAGGGCTGACACTGAGAAAGAATTAAGTGCATTGGGTGGATGTCTTTTCTGGGTAACTTAGTCTGGAGTCATGGGGATTCCATTTTTATTGACCATATGCTCTTAATTCCTGAAGTGCTAGAGGACACATGTGGCATCTTATGCAGGACTATTTTGGGATGAGGTCTGGTATAAGGATAATAAATAGAAATAGCACAAGTGAATTTTGCCAATGACATGCCAACATCTTTGCAAAATGAGTATTTGTGTCTAGAGTAGTTTGAAGAAAATGAAAATGGACATTCCATTTACTTGCAGGATTTCTAAGAAGGGCAGGGCAGAGTTTTAAAGGTCAGTTGGTCAAACTTCCAGGACCACATATGTTAGGGGTTAAAGGTAAAGATCTTGCTCAGCATAGAGCTCCATCCCATCAAATTAAATGCTGCAATATTTTCTCTCAGCATCACAAAGTATTTCTTATAGAAGTAGTCTTGTAGTCTCCCAAAATTGGGTAAATTCCAGAACACCTAGTTTAGTACACTTGGGAGATTTAATTTATACACTTCTAATTTGGGTGGATTAAGGAAGTATTTCATTTAGTCATGTATATGCTAATATCGAGTTCCAAAAGGTGGAATAACCTCTACCTATCTCCTATCACTCCTGTGCACATTTCCATAATATTTATGAACTCAACCCTGATATTTGTGGTTTTTCTTTATTCTCCCTACATTTATGTTCCCGAAGCATTACACTGCATTTTAATTGTTTAAAAAAAATTTCTTTAAGACTTATTTATTTATTTGTTAGAAAGAGAGAGAGAGAAAGCATGCATGAGTGGTGAGAAAAGAGGAGAGAGAGAGGGTAAGACAGAATCCCAAGCAGACTCCACATTGAGTACAGAGCCTGATATGGACTCAATCTCACAACCTGGATCATGATCTGAGCCGAAGTCAAAAGTCCAATGCTCAACTGACTGAGCCACCCAGGTGTCCTGTGTTTTAACTATTTTTTACACTTCTGTTTCCCCTACTAGAATGCTTTTTCTTTCTTTTTTTTCTGGGCCAAAAAATTTTTTTCCAGTTTTATTGAGAAGTAATTGACATCTATTACTGGATAAGTTTAAGGTACACAGCATGATAGTTTGGTCTACATATACTTTGAAATGAGTGCCACAATATCTTTAGCTGACATCCATCATCTCATATAGATACAATAAAAAAAATCTTTTATTTTTTTTAACCTAGTTTATGGACTGAAGAACAGGTGTCTATGGCCAGACCAACAGACCACCGGTGTTCAAATCTCAGCTTCTTCAGTGAAAATAGTCTGTGTGATCTTGGTTAAGCTACTTCATTTCTGCATCTCAATGCTTAATTCTGTAGAATTTAAAAGACAATATACCCGACTCATAGGACTGTTATAAAGATTAAATGAGTTAACAAATAAAATTAGAACATTGTTCAGAACATAATAAGGCTAAATAAATATTAAATGCTCCAATACATAACACTAATTCAACAGATATTGATTGAATTAATGAAAAATTATTAGAAATATTTGAAAGAGCACCTCTTACTGTTGAGGTAATCCAATCTTTTTTTTTAAATAAAGGTTTTATTTATTTATTAGAAAGAGAGAGTACAAATGGGGGGAGGAACAAAAGGAGAGGGATAAGCAGACTCTTGGTGAACATGGGGACAGACATGGGGCTCAATCCCATGACTCTGAGATCATGACCTGAGGTGAAATAAAGAGTCAGATGCTTACCCAACTGAGCCACACATTTCCCCTGTGATCTAACCTGTTTTTTTTTTTGTTTGTTTGTTTGTTTTTTTTCCTCATTTTATTTTTTTCAGCGTAACAGTATTCATTCTTTTTGCACAACACCCAGTGCTCCATGCAAAACGTGCCCTCTCCATTACCCACCACCTGTTCCCCCAACCTCCCACCCCTGACCCTTCAAAACCCTCAGGTTGCCCCAACCTCCCACCCCTGACCCTTCAAAACCCTCAGGTTGTTTTTCAGAGTCCATAGTCTCTTATGGTTCGCTTCCCCTCCCCAATGTCCATAGCCCGCTCCCCCTCCCCCAATCCCACCTCCCCGCAGCAACCCCCAGTTTGTTTTGTGAGATTAAGAGTCATTTATGGTTTGTCTCCCTCCCAATCCCATCTTGTTTCATTTATTCTTCTCCTATCTCCTACCCCCCCCATGTTGCTTCTCCATGTCCTCATATCAGGGAGATCATATGATAGTTGTCTTTCTCCGATTGACTTATTTCACTAAGCATGATACGCTCTAGTTCCATCCACGTCATCGCAAATGGCAAGATTTCATTTCTTTTGATGGCTGCATAGTATTCCATTGTGTATATATACCACATCTTCTTTATCCATTCATCTGTTGATGGACATCTAGGTTCTTTCCATAGTCTGGCTATTGTAGACATTGCTGCTATAAACATTCGGGTACACGTGCCCCTTCGGATCACTATGTTTGTATCTTTAGGGTAAATACCCAGTAGTGCAATTGCTGGGTCATAGGGTAGTTCTATTTTCAACATTTTGAGGAACCTCCATGCTGTTTTCCAGAGTGGTTGCACCAGCTTGCATTCCCACCAACAGTGGAGGAGGGTTCCCCTTTCTCCACATCCTCTCCAGCATCTGTCATTTCCTGACTTGTTAATTTTAGCCATTCTGACTGGTGTGAGGTGATATCTCATTGTGGTTTTGATTTGTATTTCCCTGATGGCGAGTGACGTGGAGTACTTTTTCATGTGTCTGTTGGCCATCTGGATGTCTTCTTTGCAGAAATGTCTGTTCATGTCCTCTGCCCATTTCTTGATTGGATTGTTTGTTCTTTGGGTGTTGAGTTTGCTAAGTTCCTTATAGATTTTGGATACTAGCCCTTTATCTGATATGTCGTTTGCAAATATCTTCTCCCATTCTGTCAGTTGTCTTTTGGTTTTGTTAACTGTTTCCTTTGCTGTGCAAAAGCTTTTGATCTTGATGAAATCCCAACAGTTCATTTTTGCCCTTGCTTCCCTTGCCTTTGCCGTTGTTCCTAGGAAGATGTTGCTATGGCTGAGGTCGAAGAGGTTGCTGCCTGCATTCTCCTCAAGGATTTGGATGGATTCCTTTCTCACATTGAGGTCCTTCATCCATTTGGAGTCTATTTTCGTGTGTGGTGTAAGGAAGTGGTCCAATTTCATTTTTCTGCATGTGGCTGTCCAATTTTCCCAGCACCATTTATTGAAGAGGCTGTCTTTTTTCCATTGGACATTCTTTCCTGCTTTGTCGAAGATTAGTTGACCATAGAGTTGAGGGTCGATTTCTGGGCTCTCTATTCTGTTCCACTGATCTATGTGTCTGTTTTTGTGCCAGTACCATGCTGTCTTGATGATGACAGCTTTGTAATAGAGCTTGAAGTCCGGAATTGTAATGCCACCAACTTTGGCTTTGTTCTTCAATATTCCTTTGGCTATTCGAGGTCTTTTCTGGTTCCATATAAATTTTAGGATTATTTGTTCCATTTCTTTGAAAAAAATGGATGGTATTTTGATAGGGATTGCATTAAATGTGTAGATTGCTTTAGGTAGCATAGACATTTTCACAATATTTATTCTTCCAATCCAGGAGCATGGAACATTTTTCCATTTTTTTGTGTCTTCCTCAATTTCTTTCATGAGTACTTTATAATTTTCTGTGTATAGATTCTTAGTCTCTTTGGTTAGGTTTATTCCTAGGTATCTTATAGTTTTGGGTGCAATTGTAAATGGGATTGACTCCTTAATTTCTCTTTCTTCTGTCTTGTTGTTGGTGTACAGAAATGCAACTGATTTCTGTGCATTGATTTTATATCCTGACACTTTACTGAATTCCTGAACAAGTTCTAGCAGTTTTGGAGTGGAGTCTTTTGGGTTTTCCACATATAGTATCATATCATCTGCGAAGAGTGATAGTTTGACTTCTTCTTTACCAATTTGGATGCCTTTAATTTCTTTTTGTTGTCTGATTGCTGAGGCTAGGACTTCTAGTACTATGTTGAATAGCAGTGGTGATAATGGACATCCCTGCCGTGTTCCTGACCTTAACGGAAAAGCTTTCAGTTTTTCTCCATTGAGAATGATATTTGCGGTGGGTTTTTCATAGATGGCTTTGATAATATTGAGGTATGTGCCCTCTATCCCCACACTTTGAAGAGTTTTGATCAGGAAGGGATGCTGTATTTTGTCAAATGCTTTTTCAGCATCTATGGAGAGTATCATATGGTTCTTGTTCTTTCTTTTATTAATGTGTTCTATCACATTGATTGATTTTCGGATGTTGAACCAACCCTGCAGCCCTGGAATAAATCCCACTTGATCGTGGTGAATAATCCTTTTAATGTACTGTTGAATCCTATTGGCTAGTATTTTGGCGAGAATTTTTGCGTCTGTGTTCATCAAGGATATTGGTCTGTAGTTCTCTTTTTTGGTGGGATCCTTGTCTGGTTTTG
Source organism: Meles meles (assembly GCF_922984935.1). Classification (NCBI taxonomy): domain Eukaryota; kingdom Metazoa; phylum Chordata; class Mammalia; order Carnivora; family Mustelidae; genus Meles; species Meles meles. Next base: position 150,090,560 of record NC_060067.1, read on the forward strand.
GGATCAAGGTGATGCTGGCCTCATAAAATGAGTTTGGAAGTTTTCCTTCCATTTCTATTTTTTGGAACAGTTTCAGGAGAATAGGAATGAGTTCTTCTTTAAATGTTTGGTAGAATTCCCCTGGGAAGCCGTCTGGCCCTGGGCTTTTGTTTGTTTGGAGATTTTTGATGACTGTTTCAATCTCCTTACTGGTTATGGGCCTGTTCAGGTTTTCTATTTCTTCCTGGTTCAGTTGTGGTAGTTTATATGTCTCTAGGAATGCATCCATTTCTTCCAGATTGTCCAATTTGTTGGCGTAAAGTTGCTCATAGTATGTTCTTATAATTGTCTGTATTTCTTTGGTGTTAGTTGTGATCTCTCCGCTTTCATTCATGATTTTATTGATTTGGGTCCTTTCTCTTTTCTTTTTGATGAGTCTGGCCAGGGGTTTATCAATCTTATTGATTCTTTCAAAGAACCAGCTCCTAGTTTCATTGATTTTTTCTATTGTTTTTTTGGTTTCTATTTCATTGATTTCTGCTCTGATCTTTATGATTTCTCTTCTCCTGCTGGGTTTAGGGTTTCTTTCTTGTTCTTTCTCCAGCTCCTTTACGTGTAGGGTTAGGTTGTGTACTTGAGACCTTTCTTGTTTCTTGAGAAAGGTTTGTACCGCTATATATTTTCCTCTCAGGACTGCCTTTGCTGTGTCCCACAGATTTTGAACTGTTGTGTTTTCATTATCATTTGTTTCCATGAATTTTTTCAATTCTTCTTTAATTTCCTGGTTAACCCATTCATTCTTTAGAAGGATGCTGTTTAGTCTCCATGTATTTGGGTTCTTTCCAGCTTTCCTCTTGTGATTGAGTTCTAGCTTCAGAGCATTGTGGTCTGAAAATATGCAGGGAATAATCCTAATCTTTTGATACCGGTTGAGACCTGATTTGTGACCCAGGATGTGATCTATTCTGGAGAAGGTTCCATGTGCACTAGAGAAGAATGTGTATTCTGTTGCTTTGGGATGAAATGTTCTGAATATATCTGTGATGTCCATCTGGTCCAGTGTGTCATTTAAGGCCTTTATTTCCTTGTTGATCTTTTGCTTGGATGATCTGTCCATTTCAGTGAGGGGAGTGTTAAAGTCCCCTACTATTATTGTATTATTATTGATGTGTTTCTTTGATTTTGTTATTAATTGGTTGATATAGTTGGCTGCTCCCACGTTAGGGGCATAGATATTTAAAATGGTTAGATCTTCTTGTTGGACAGACCCTTTGAGTAGGATATAGTGTCCTTCCTCATCTCTTATTATAGTCTTTGGCTTAAAATCTAATTGATCTGATATAAGGATTGCCACTCCAGCTTTCTTCTGATGCCCATTAGCATGGTAAATTGTTTTCCACCCCCTCACTTTAAATCTGGAGGTGTCTTCGCGTCTAAAATGAGTTTCTTGTAGGCAACATATTGATGGGTTTTGTTTTTTTATCCATTCTGATACCCTGTGTCTTTTGATTGGGGCATTTAGCCCATTAACATTCAGGGTAACTATTGAGAGATATGAATTTAGTGCCATTATTAGCCTGTAAGGTGACTGTTACTGTATATTGTCTCTGTACCTTTCTGATCTACTACTTTTAGGCTCTCTCTTTGCTTAGAGGACCGCTTTCAATATTTCCTGTAGAGCTGGTTTGGTGTTTGCAAATTCTTTCAGTTTTTGTTTGTCCTGGAAGCTTTTTATCTCTCCTTCTATTTTCAATGATAGCCTAGCTGGATAGAGTATTCTTGGCTGCATGTTTTTCTCGTTGAGTGCTCTGAATATATCATGCCAGCTCTTTCTGGCCTGCCAGGTCTCTGTGGATAAGTCTGCCGCCAATCTAATATTTTTACCATTGTATGTTACAGACTTCTTTTCTCGGGCTGCTTTCAGGATTTTCTCTTTGTCACTAAGACTTGTAAATTTTACTATTAGGTGACGGGGTGTGGACCTATTCTTGTTGACTTTGAGGGGGGTTCTCTGCATCTCCTGGATTTTGATGCTTGTTCCCTTTGCCATATTAGGGAAATTCTCTCCAATGATTCTCTCCAATAGACCTTCTGCTCCCCTCTCTGTTTCTTCTTCTTCTGGAATCCCAATTATTCTAATGTTGTTTCGTCTTATGGTGTCACTTATCTCTCGAATTCTCCCCTCATGGTCCAGTAGCTGTTTGTCCCTCTTTTGCTCGGCTTCCTTATACTCTGTCATTTGGTCTTCTATATCACTAATTCTTTCTTCTGCCTCATTTATCCTAGCAGTGAGAGCCTCCATTTTTGATTGCACCTCATTAATAGCTTTTTTGATTTCAACTTGGTTAGATTTTAGTTCTTTAATTTCTCCAGAAAGGGCTTTAATATCTCCAGAGAGGGTTTCTCTAATATCTTCCATGCCTTTTTCGAGCCCGGCTAGAATGTTCAGAATCGTCATTCTGAACTCTTGATCTGACATATTACCCATGTCTGTGTTGATTAGGTCCCTAGCCTTCGGTACTGTCTCTTGTTCTTTTGTTTGTGGTGATTTTTTCCGCCTTGTCATTTTGTCCAGATAAGAGGATATGAAGGAGCAAATAAACTACTAAAAGGGTGGCAAAGACCCCGGAAAAATGCGCTGTAACCAAATGAGAAGAGACCCCAAATTGTGGGGGGGAGAAAGGGGATAAAACAGCTTCTTTCAGAAAGTGGTTGATTTTCTGTTTCTAGAGTTGCTGTTCTTCTTCTCTTCACTCTCCCGTTGGATTTGTAGGTATTTGCAATGTTTAGATAAGCTATCGAGCTGATCTCCTGCTACCTGATGTAGTCTCAGGCTGCTACTTCTCCGCCATCTTCGAAATGAATCTGATCTAACCTTTTTACACTGATCAGCCTTAAGAGGCTGAAAAGGTTCACTTGAAGATGTTTTGAAACTGTGGCTCTTTTCTTTTCTTTTTAAAGATTTATTTATTTATTAGAGAGAGAGAGAGAGAGAGAGAGCTTGAGGTTCACTTGAAGATGTTTTGAAACTGTGGCTCTTTTCTTTTTAAAGATTTATTTATTTATTTATTTATTTATTTATGCTTGAAAGGGGGGAAGAGCAGAGGGAGAAGGAGCAGGAAAGAATCTCAAGCAGACTACTGACCTGAGCTCAGAGCCTGCTGCATGCTTGATCCCAAGACCCCAAGATAATGACCTGAGCCGAAATCAAGATTTGAATGCTTAACCGACTGAGCCACCCAGGTGCCCCAACTACGGTTATTTTCTTATTTGCTTATCTTATTTTCTTATTTGTGGATCATTGTCTTTATATACCAAGCAAAAATACTCTAATTTAGTCAGCTTGGTTCTTCTAGTTCAGGATCTATGGTATCATTGTAGCATTGTAAGCGAGCAGCCATACTGTAATGCTGTGGCAAAAATATCCATTGAGTTTATAACTTTATCCTCTGCTACACAATTGTCAACTCCTCCAGTCAGGCCATATATTCATTTTGGGCCTGGCTTCTGGACTATTCAGATTCCGTTTATATTGCAGCAGTATCTGTAGCTGAAAAAACTATTCCTAGTTTTGACTCAAGACAAAGCGGTTGACCCCACGGATAATGGAGTATTAAAACAAAGAACAATTAGCACATCTATTAGCTTGGATCATGCTTATACTTTGTTGTCAACTGTCCTCATTTGTTTGAAACAAGATCTCCTGCCTTTATTTGACTAATGGGGCCTGGCAGAGAGTGATAATGTGTTTAAATTTCTTCAATTATGTTTAAATTTTGGTTTCCTTATATTTCACAGTGGGACTCTACTATCCTGTCAAGGTTTTACAAAATGAATCACATAATCATCATTGGGTCTTAAATGATTAATCTCTGCAACTGAACCATAAACCCCAATGAATTCGAGGTCTTCATTTTTTTGTCTTAGCTTCTGATACTCCAAGAAATTCTATATGCTCTGAGAGTGAGGGAGGTCTCATCTAGAGCAAAATTAATATGTGCTACAATGTATTTTTTAATTTTTATCTTATTTTATTTATTTTTATTTTTTTTAAAAGATTTTATTTATTTATTTGACAGAGAGAGAGATCACAAGTAGGCAGAGAGTCAGGCAGAGAGAGAAAGAAGCAGGCTCCCTGTTGAGCAGAGAGCCCGATGCAGGGCTCGATCCCAGGACCCTGAGATCATGACCGGGGTGGAAGGCAGTGGCTTAACCCACTGAAACACCCAGGCACCCCTACAATGTATTATTTAACCTTTATAAAGAGTCTTTAAAGGCCGTAGGTGCTTGTTAACTTGAACTAAATATTAAAAAGGGTTGTGGTGCAAAAAAAAAAAAAATAATAGAAGAGCCCTTTCTCATTCTAATTTCACTTCTCAGAAATTATTACTATTAGCATTTGCCATCCTTTTCTGCGCTTATAATGATGCATACACACAGACACAGAAACATGGTGTTGTTTTTTTTTTCTTAAACAAATGAGATCAGATCTTGCATTTCATTCTTCAGTTTGCCTTTTCACTTCATAATGTTCACGGGATTTTTCTATATCAGCACATGAAGAAGTACACATGCTTTTTAATGTTTACATAGAATTCCATTGTATCAGTTTACTCTGATTTATTTAACCACCTCTCCTCTTGGTGGACATTTAAATTATCTCTAATTTTTCACTATTACATATGGTGCTAAAATAATCATGTCTGTCCATACCTCTTTACACATATCCACGATTATATTTCTGTAGGATAGCAGTGGATTGCTGTAGTTTGGTAGGATAGTAGTAGATTGCTGGGTTGTAAGTTGGATATTTTGGAAATATTACCAGTGTTTTCTTTTCTCTTCTTGCCCTGGCCATATTCAAGCCCCTAGGGTCTTCTATGCCCATTGTCACTGAAGAAAGATGTCCCAATTCTGAAATCAGAGGGGGGAAAATGTCTTTAGGACTTTGGTTTCCAAAAGCCCAAATGCTTAGGGGAATGAAGAAAACTGGCAAAGACGAAATGTGTGGGAGACACATCATAAAAGACCGCAGAACTTCTGTTTTAGGTTAGAGAAAGTTTTTCTGGCATGGTGGAGGGCTGGGGGGGGCGGGCGGGATTTGGAGGGGAAGTGAGGACAGCAGAGGCATTTGCAGATCCTAGAGGCAGGCCAGGCTCTATGTTTTCCAGGTTATAATCTCAGTGCAGAAGCTGGCCCCAGGAAATGAAGGAAGTGAGATCCCAGAGAAGAAATGCTATGTGTTGCATAGAGCAAATCTGCCCACAAACAACCTTGCCAAGATTCCAAGTCTCCAGTTTAACAGGGGAGCTGCAGAATTATTCCCAGGCCCTTGAGCATGGCATGAAAGGAGCAGAGAAAGTTGCTGGGCATAAAAGGATCATGCCATCAGGAGCAAGGGACGTCTCATCAGTGACCTGTCTGGGATAACAGCTGAAGGCTGGGTGAGCCAATGACTTCCTGGAGGATTTCATGTGGACAAATGGCTTGGAAGATCATGTATCTCTCTCCCTCCTACTGAATATCTTGACATGGAATCTGAACCTAGAGCTGTTCATAGGGAAAGAGGGGAATCCTGAATTGGTTGCCATTGAGTTTCTGTGATTCTGTGATTGGTTACTGAGATTTTTATCTATTCTGTAGGATTTGTGCATTTTAAAGTGCCCAGGTGGCTCAGCCAGTTAGTGTCCAACTCTTTTGATTTCAGCTCAGGTTGTGATCTCAGAGTCATGAGATTGAGACCTGCATGGGGCTCCCTGCTGGGTGTGGAGCCTGCTTAAGATTCTCTCTCTCCCTTTCCTCTGCCCTTCTACCTCCCTCTCTCTCTTTCCCTTAAAAAATATATATATTTAAAATGTTTTAAGTTGTTGCATTTTTTTTCTGCTCCTCAGAAAGTTTATTCCACTTTGATGTCCCACCAATAATATAAAAGAGGACCCATTTATTCTTATATCCTTGCCAACACTAGATGTTATCACTCTTTTGATTTTTGTTTTTGTTAATTTAATAGGAGAAAAAAATGTTATCTTATTGTTGCTTTAATTGGTGTCTCTCTGGCCATTGGTGAGCATCTTTTCATGTTAATTGATTATTTATATTTGTTTTTATATGAAGTGCCAACATAATTCATTTTATTCTTTTGTATTTGCATTTTTATCTTCTACTTAAAGACTAAAGACTAACTACTGACACTTAAGAGGAGCTAATGATGCTTAAGTGATAATTAGTCTTTCGATATTACCTCTCAACCCGAAGGAGAATATATCATGCTCCCAAAGATAGCTATTGCTCTGCTCTAAGATTAGTCTTTTTCTTTTTAAAGTACTTCCCATCTAATTAGTCTGGTTTTAATGTCTTAGTAAAAGACATTATGATTCTCATATAGAAAGAAATTTAAGTGGGGAGTTGGTGGAAGGGACTTTGAAAAATATTTTCAGTTATCTTCCCATGTTTTTTCATATTGCTAACAAAAACAAATATTTAGAAAATACATCACTGGTTTCTTAAGTCAGAAGAGCAAGATTATAAGGATTATCACTCGCTCTTTGCTAAATTATCTTTCTTTAAGCTCCTTTCCAGTGGATTTAAATTTGATTTGAAAACTTGTTTTATTTTCTTTAATTTCCTCTCCAGCAGGTGGGGGTGGGGGATGTTCTTTCTCCCTGCCTTCTGACAAATCTCTACATGACATGTTGAAGATCCTTTCATGTCTTCATATGCATCTCTGGCCACATCATGATTCCCTCCCCCTGGTGGTGTACTCCAGTGGCGTAATCCTGAGAAATAGTTTATTTCAAAGGTAGGAAAACTGACATTCGGGTGATGCTGGCCAGGGCAGAAGCACCCCGAGGCTGGCTCGCTTCTTCTCCCTTCCCTTCTGTCCAGGACTCAACATTCTCTATGTCTCAGCCGTCTTTCTGTTTAATAGGCTCTGGGAATCAGACAGTTTGAAGAGCTGCTAGCTGTTCAAATAGAGGCCAGGTTGTTAGTCCTTACCATGTGAAAGCGGCTTTGATGGTCTCTGTAAAATGACCTCTCGGACACCCACCGCACCGTTGGCACCCCCGTAGCCGGCTCAGCAGAGATCAAAGCTGCCCGGTTGCGTGGAGGCAGTTCCCTGAGGACAGTGTGGACGCTTCCCGGCAGGCTGTCTTTGCTGGCTTCACAGTGCCACTACCTGTGCCCTGCTTGCTGGAGAGCCCCGCTACCGGTCCGGGGTCCGTGGATTAAAGAGGGCTTTCAGTCTTCGAGCCCATTCTCTGGGCTCTGGCAGCTGGAATTCCAAGTGTACTTAGAAACTATAACCAACTCTATTAATTTTAAAATGAAGCAAGAATACCACTGCTTTTCTTTCTGCAACACTGTCCCTTTGTCCCTTCTGGGCTGAGCTGTTCTTTCGGCCGTCATGGACCACGGCTGAAGTGATTTAAAATGTTGTGCAGTGGGGCACCGGGATAGGCAGCCAAGAACAAGGAACTCCCTGGTTGTCCATAGGATGACGGCCAAACTCGCTGTCCAGTGCTCAGCAGGAGGGTTGAGGACGTACATTTATTGTCTGAAAACCACCTTTATTCCTCTGGCCAGCAGGATCCCATATTCTTACCTAATCTGGTATATACCTGGCATTTGGGGGAAGAAAAAAAAAGCCTGTTTTATTGAAGTGATTGTTCCACATATGGGTGACCGCTGTATCTCAAGCACGTTATGAAAGTGCTTTCAGTATTTTTGACAGTATCCTAAATAAAGTAAGACTTTTTAGAATGTCCTCATCATTCTTAACTCAGAGGTCAGGGACAGGGTTGGTACTGAAAGGTACCAACAAGGTCGATGCTCCACTTGGTAACTTGGTTTGTCACTTTCCAACGGGAGGAAAAGCTTCTTTTTCAGCAATCAGACAATGGTAGCCTCCTTCCCAGCTACCCGAAAAAACTCCTGTCTCTCACGTAAGTCCAAGTCGTTTTCTGCAGGCTTGAGAGGCAAAAGATGTGACTCAAAAATGAAGAGTCTGGGTCCCACAGCTTGGGCTACGGAGCCTTCAGACATAACAAGCTCTGTACTAGACTTCCATTTCTTATCACTGTGGAGTTAGGAGCTAGATAAGCAGCAGGAAATTTAAAGATGAAGACGGTCTCCCAAGTAGAGGGATTTTTCTAGAGTGACTACCCAGAGTATATTGCGGATTTGGGAAGTAAGACCTCTCCTTCATGTGGCCATCGGGACATTCTTGTGGAAAACTGGAAACAGAGCACACTGTGTCTACCACGGCGAATTTAACATCGACAAGGAAGGGCTTCCAAGTGCAGGGGAATTGTCTGAGGCACCACACCATGCAGGTGTGTCGTTAGCAGCGGGCTCACTGGGTTCCTGGAAATGACTGGAGGAAAACACAGGGCTGGCTTTTTGACTCTGCACATCTGCTCGTGCTGATTCACGGATGGAAACAGAGAATCAAGCTGCATTGTGAAATTGGGGAGCTGAATTCTTTGTTAGTGCAAAAGAGAGGCCGAAGCAGGTAAAGGGTAGATAGATGAGGGTAGCGCCCTGGCCAGTGGCATTCGTCTGTGATTTGCTGATAGCACTGTCTGCTGATTCCTATTTACTCCTTTCACCTAACACATGCAAGTTTTCCAAGCCTTTCTGCTTTTGTCCTCTCACCTGATGCCTGTAGTAATAGTGTGAGACATGTAGGGTAGCCACAGTGTCCTTGTTTAGAGGTGGGGAAACTGAGACCCATGGAAATAAAAGGCTTCGCTGATTGGCCCTGAGAGAAGCTGTGCAGGCAGAGCCAAGCTGGGATTTCAGGCCTAAAGCCAAGTCCAAAATTCCTTCTGTGACCTATCTCCCTTCTGCCTGAAGACTAGCTCTACCAGGCCTGAAATTTCAGCTTCAATTAACTTTAGTTACTTGAGAAACATATTCCCCCCCCCACCAAGAAAACCCCCACAAACTGTAAATATTTTTTTATCACTAGGCAAGTAATGTGTAATTAAAGTTTAAAAAAAAGGTTGAAAAATACAAATAAGGAAAAAAGGGAGAAAATAAATATCACCCATAATCCCACCACATAATAACTGTGTACATTTTAGGGACTACCCTGCTGTCTTGATTGTATAAATACATACATTGAGACAGGTTTATAGCTTTTTATTTTTCCCCAACAAAAATGAAATCATTTGGTATAGAATGGGACTATTTTTTTATTTACCTATATTTTGAGAAAAATCGGTCAAAGTTAATATACACTTTTGCAATATGCAGTTTCATAGCTGCTTACTTTTGCATTCTATAGGCATATTTCATTTTACCCTTATGTGTTTTCCAATTTGCTATAACATAAGCAATGCTACAGTGACTATTCTAGTGATTAAATTTTTTGTACACATCCTAATTATGTCCTTAGGATTAATTTCTACAACTGGAATTGCCAAGTCAATGAATATATGTATTTTTACAGTTTCCTCCAGGAAGCAATGCAGGAGAGGGCCTATTTCTCTTCTCTTTGGCAGCACTGCATTTAAAAATAGAACTCCAGATACTTTATATATTTTCAGAGGAGCAGGTCCCAGAATGTTATGAAGGAAACTCTTTTTGTCCTTGCAAAGGTAGACCATTTATAAGCATAATAAGCATAACACATTCTTTTGCCACTTTCCTAACGCCAGAAGATCAGCTACTGTATCAAAACAAGATCCATAAGAGGGAACATTAAGGAAGATTGTACTCAATCCACACTTCAAAGGCTCTAAGAAAACACAACCAAGGGAAAGTCTAATCCATCAGTGGCCCATGGCCATCTACCTTCTTCTATAATCCCTTCATTTTTTACAAGTTAAGCAGGGTTAAGCCAGGTCAGCACTTGGATAAAGGTCCCCTAAAGAAATCCTAAGTACCACATAAAGTGTTGTTCATGATTGTGTAAATGTCAATCTTGTGCAAACAAGCATGTGTAGAACTTTCCAAAATACCTACTTCATAGTGGAACATATTCCATCTCCCGAAATAATGCTGATGAAAAGAGAGCAGGAACCAATTGGGGATGAGTTCTGTTTGGTTTGCGAGATTTCTTGGAAAGCTCATGAAGCACCTGGTATGGCTGTACTTCATGGCTGGGGACAGCGGGTTTGATTATCCACCAGAGTGCTTGGTCCAGAAGGAAGACCACCCACTTTCACTGTCACAAGGTGGTTCTAGAAAGTACCAGAAACTTCCAGCTGGGATGATCACATTGCACTTCCAGACTGTCAACAGAAGCAAAATGAAGGTCTGATGCAATGATCTAAGTACTTCAAGGAAAAAGAAGAAGAAAGAGGAGGAGGAGGAGGAGGAGGAGGAGGGGAAGGGAGAGGGGAAAGGAGAGGAGGAAGAAGAAGAAAAAACTGGAAAAAAAGACAGCTTTAGCAGGGCATTGAAACCCTCAGTGGGCTCTCTCCCTAGTCATAAACTCCACCAATTAATACCCAGACTTTCTCCAGCACCCCTCATACTTCTAAGGAAAAATGCAGTGAAAGTGTCACAAAATAGAAGTGGGATGGGAAAAGACTGCAAGGAAACCAACTTTGAAAGTCTGAATGTCAATGGATGGGATAACGAGAGAGGGCTGTTTAGAGATCTGAAGTGCTCTCATAGCTTCTTTGTGTTTTAAATGTGCTGGTGGGTTTTATAGCTCTATTATAGTATGTAAATTTAATTTGCAATCACAGAGTTGTCGATATGAACTGTGATCCTCAAAGCCCAAAGTACATTTTTTAAAAATCCGCTTCGAGGATTGTGTTATACCATAAGTTAAGAAGATACTTTTCTATTCATTTTCATCTGTCCATAGAAAACTTTCAGGTGATCTTAACAAGAGTAGATGAAGCATAGCAGTTTGTTGATAACTGATGGGTTCAAAAAACAGAGAGAAAGGATTTATATAGAAAGATTTTTTTAGTTTTAAAGACCAATATTATTCATTTAATGATTCTATTGATTTTTATACCCACTAAAACTTCTAGGATAAGTAGTAAAGTAAGTCAAGTTGACTACATAATTTTCCAGACATGTTTTTAAAATTCATATGTCATATTTTTTAATATAGGCAAGAATTTTACAGCACTTAATCTAGATGATGGTGCAAAATATTGTTCAATAAGTTTCTACTGAATCAATTAAGAAATAAATGAAAGGTAGGTACAAAAGAAACTCCTAACTGTAGCAACATATAGGTTAACAATGAAATACTCACAATGCATACTTAGTTTCCAATCACTAAAAGAAATATTTTAAAGAATGGAGGCTTGTGAAAAACAGCCACTAAATGCATTCGTTTGTTTAGTCCACATTTCTTGAATATCTACTGTGTGTTCCATACTATGCTGACAAGACAGTTGTCCCTGTCCTCAAGGAATTTGTTCACTGTCCTCAAGAAACTTTGTAAACTTGACTGGAATATTCCCCACACAGAATTTCTCTGGTGTCTGAGGGATTTTGCATTTTTCTAGTTTAATCTTGCTGTTGGATTTAATGAGTCCCAGAAAATGAAAGAGTCTTCTTTTAAAGCTTGAAAGACTGAGACTGAATACCTTCAGTGGGTTAATGGCCAGTCTTCCAATTCCTCTCCAGTGGCTTTAGAAATAGGAGAGAAATGGATGGTCACCAGTGTGCGATAGCTTCTTGGAGACAAGTTTTGAGGAACACAGGGTAATCTCAAGCTAGTGTTATTTGGATCCCATCTAAAATAACTTGGCAACACTATTCTAATCAAACAATCTGGTAGTGTGTCCCTTAGATGCTAATCCTCGTTTCCTAGCAAAATTCCAAAATGGCCCTGTTGGCCCTCTTAGGAGGATTAGCAGGAAAAAGACTCATTTTCTTTACTTCCTGTCCCAAGAGCTGGGGGGAGTTGAGTGGGCTTTTAAGGCATATTAGAAATACCAAGTATATGACTTACACAGAATTTCAAAGTCTGCAACATTTTCTGGGGTAGAAAGCTGTTAAAGAAATGGGATATATTTTATGACACCATGATTTATCTTGCTTAACGTCACCATTTCTATTCCCTAGAAGTAAAGGAGTGTTGTGGCGAAAGAAAGTCCTAACAATGAGGGAAAGACTCCCAGGCCCACATAAATGGCTGTTTCTCAATTTCTCAACGGATAAGGTGTCCCGAAATGAGTAATTGGATACTTGTGAGTGGGCCTGGCATGTCCAAGGGCAGGCACAGTATATTCAGGTGTGGGTGGTGCTGCAGACTGGTGACTTCAGAGCCCGTGTCCCTATGGAGGGTCCCACTGATGCTATTACACTTGTGGTGTCTTGCTGGAATGGTGGGTTAGACATGTGAAACTTTGGCCTGTTTTCTTTTTGAAAAATATATTTTTTTAAATGCTGAAAATATCAAATTTATTTTCACAAGCAAATTCCTAGGGGAAATGAGGAAATGGGCCATAAATTCCTTTTTAAAGTATCCACTCGTGCCTCTGTTCTGTTTATTTTAGGTTTTAGCTTGCAGCAGGTTCTCCAGCCTCTAGCTGTCCCCCAGTGAGGTTGTCACCGTGCACTTTAGCAAGCACACATGCCAGTCCTTTGGGGAGGAGGTTGAAAATTCAGCCATCAGGGGCCTGAAAGACAATAAATAGAAGATAACAGGAAGAAGCCGGTCAGATGGTGAAACAAATCAGGTTCATTTCAGTTGAGAGAAAAAAAATCTGATGTATCATTGAGTACTTAAATGGCTTCATTAGACCATTGATTTTTTAAAAAATTATTTTTACTTCTGTAATGCCTTCCTCTCCTTGTGCTCTCTGATGGTTTACAATTTGATTTACTTATCTGCAAGACGTAATTAACTTATGATCGTAAATTTTTATTTTCCACGACATGTAGATTCATGTTATTTTCATTTTTACTCTTTTGTTTTTTTACCCTTAAAAGAACTTTAATTTTATTTTTAGCGTAATTCTCTTTTTTGAAAAATGTAATCAGTGCTTGTCTTCTGTTTTTCTCTTCCCCATTCTCTCTACTCAAACAGATTATCAACTTCCTTTAAAAGAGTACTTTAAGGTTTGACAGTAGAAACTCCATGGAAGATATTACTTCTTATAATGACAGCACAATTGTCATGTAAGTCACTCTGGAACAAGCAGAACCCATTTTATATGGAATTCTCATTCTGCTGACGTTGAGTAACACTTCCGTAAAAAGAAGTATCTTAGAATACTTTTTTCTGTTTTGTGGTTTGTTTTTTTTTCCCCCAGAGCTGCTGGGACATTTGATATCAACCCCCTCCAAACATTTCCAATGTTCCCAAACGTTTTTTTCTCCACTCGTCCACCTGCTTCCCTCACTCTACTCATCATGAGCAAGAAAGGACCTTCTGCCTCCTTTGAACCGAGTCCTGTACTTTTCACATCCCATGTGTGTTCAAACTCGGTTTTCCTTCTCAGTGTGCCATACCTTTTAAACCAAATGAGCAATATTCAGTATATGCTTTCATTCCACCACTACCTTGAACTTCTCGAGGGTCCACTTTGCATTTCAATTACTTTTGCACTCTCTTCCTTGGCATGAAAACATCTGAGGTCTTCTCTCTCCAAGAAGGGAAACGTCAATGACCTTGAGTATTTTGCTTTCGTTACTTATAAATAGATATCTTTTCAATTTAAACCAATTATTTCTTTGAAGAAAAACTCATAACTGGTTTTACTCAATTTTTTCAATGCTCCTCAGTGCCACATGAAAGAAAACTGAGGCTGAATCAGACAACCTGGTTAAACTCAGTTTTGAGATGTCAGCTAGGAGTGGAATGATGCTGCCCCTGGGGTGAGATATTAATTTTGCCATTTGAAGTTAGCAGTGATGCCCTCATCCCAGTAAAGAAAGGGCAGAAGCCATCTCCAAGAGTGAGGGATCCATCATTTCGTGGTGGCAATTGACCTCATTGAAAAATTCTCTCTAATATAGGTATATGACCTCTTTTTGGTCAGGGAAGAGTTGTTCATTTTTCCAGAACTTTCTGATGCAGTTATGAAGAAGGAGATACAGTGTGGTTCAGGGCTGGTAGGGAGAAGGCTGAGCTTAACCACCCTATTAACAAAAGGTTTCACTGGTTGTGACTGTGATATATATCTACAACCATAGGCATGGGAGGACCTCGCAAACTGGGTGTAAGTTGTAGGAAAGGTACCACAAGGGAGGAATGGGTGGGCTCCAGCAACAGGGTAAAAAAAAAAAAAAATCATCAGGAAAATGGAAATGAGAATCGTTGGATAAGGAGGGAAGGAAGCAAGGATAGACAGAATGCACACTTGGAAATAAAGCTTAAAATGCACATACAGATTCTTGAGGCAAGGTATGATACATTTAATTCTAACCTTTTTAGAATCAATGTAAGAAGGAAATTTGCCAATTACCCAGATGTCTCAAATGAATTAAGAGTGAGATATGCACCCTCATTTTTCTCTCAGGAGTCCAACATGAGTTGATTAAACACACACACACACAGACGTGGGCAGAGGGAAGAGGGTTTTGATGAGCACCTGGGTGAGAAGAGGGTGCTGCCGAGATAGCAACTAGGACATGACCACATCCATCCTAACTGGCCCTTGTTTTGGTGACGGGGAATCAGAACAATTAAATGCAGGAGTGGCTTTACCTGAGGGACTTTGTGAGGAATCAAAGGAACACGGTGTGATTTTATAGTTGGGTACATGATATGACATCACAGCCAGAATAGAAGTCTCCATCAGGCGTGGTAGAGTGGTGAAGGGCATGTGAGATCCTGGCAAGGGTGGCAGATGTCCTGTGCCTATGGTTACTGCCCTACGGACAATTGGATTGCCTATACACTCCGGCTGGAGGCAAAACATCCAGAGACTATGTCCTCCTTTTTCAATATACCCAAGACATCTGTGGACTCTCTTGAAAATATTTGAGAGTAGGAGAATATTATGGGAGAATGATCCTTAAATATATACATGTAGAGGCTTTAGTGACAGTAAGAATTATGCATTCCTGGGGCGCCTGGGTGGCTCAGTGGATTAAGCCGCTGCCTTCGGCTCAGGTCATGATCTCAGGGTTCTGGGATCGAGTCCCGCATCGGGCTCTCTGCTCTGCAGGGAGCCTGCTTCCTCCTCTCTCTCTGCCTGCCTCTCTGCCTACTTGTGATCTCTCTCTCTGTCAAATAAATAAATAAAATCTTTAAAAAAAAAAAAAAAAAGAAGTATGCAGTCCTTCCAGACTCTGTTAGTACTTACAGGATGTTAGATTAGAAGCTATTTGAGTTACATACTGTTTAGTGTTTGTGAGGGAAAACATAACAGATGCTCAGAAGATTGACAGAAACTCTTGGCTTATAGACTATATAGGAGTTTCTGCCTCAGGTCATTTGAAAGAGATACTCTCATGGTAGAGATTTGTTGCCTGACTTTTTTGGCATCATTTATTAAAATCATTTTCTAATAGTACTGATTTCTGTTTGAGGGTCTGTGTGATTTTCTGCCTTCGGCTCAAGTCATGATCTCAGGGTCCTGGGATGGACCCCCACATTAGGTTCCTGGCTTAGTGGGAAGCCTGCTTCTCTCTCTCCCAGTCCTCCTGCTTGTGTTGCCTCTCTCGTTGTATCTGTCAAATAAATGAATAAAATCTTAAAAAAAAAAAAAAGAAAAGAAAAGATAAATGATTTCGCCCCTGTGTCTAAGGTGGAACACATGACCTAGGCTAATCTAATCAGTGTGTTCTATTCACAAATTATAATAATTGGTTGAGGTTGGGCCATACAGGGGACACCTGGGTGGCTTAGTGCGTTAAGCATCGGCCTTTGGCTCAGGTCATGATCCCAGGTCCCTGGGATCAAGCTCCACATTGGGGTCTCTGCTTAGCAGGGAGTCTGCTTTTCCCTCTGCCCCTCCCCCTCCACTCCTGCTGGTACTCTCTGTGTGTGTTTCTCTCTGAAATAAATAAACAAATAAATAAATAAAATCTTTTAAAAAGAAAAGATGGAGGCACACATTTTAAGCCACCTGTATAGATTAAATCTCACTTGTTTTCCTGGAAATATTGGAATATTGGTGCTGTTGTTGAGGAGATTAATGAGAAAGTGTGTTACTTTCCGCAGTTGCAGCCATTTGGGGACCATGAGGTAAGTCAGTCTTAGGATGAATCCTACTCAGAAAGCAATGCAAAAGAAAAGAAAAGATGTTGGATTCCTAACTGAGTGGCTTGATCAATGTTTATCTATCTATAGCCTACTCTCCTTCTGGTATTTTTAATTACATAAGTCAGTGAGCCTTCCTTTTAGGTTTAAACACATTGAACTAAGTTTTCTGCTAGTTATTACTGAAAGTACTCTTACTTGTAAAAGTGTAAAGTATGTTTACCCGAATATAACATGGTGTAAAACTGTCCCACTTCCTTAAACAGACAAAGAAATTTCCCATGACCTTATGACATTAGGCAAAATTGATGAAGGTGACTGAGTTTTTCCCCCAGAAGACACCAAAGTGGAGGGAAATTCCATAAACCTACAAGCCATGTTTATTTGTATTTCTCCATTGACTACTCCATTCCAGATACTAAGCAACTAGGGACGAGTGAATAGACAACACGCCCACTTATTTTGCTCTAAGTCATACTGACCACAGTAGTAAGTGTAAAAAAAAAAAAAAAAAAAAAAAAGGAAGTTACTGGTATTGATAACATTTAATTAACACTTAAATTTTTTTGATAACAAGAATAAGGTAACCACTAATTCACACACTACCAATTTTCTAGGAAAACAAAATAAGAAAAAGAAGTTATTTAGTGAAGGAAGCTCTTGGAATTAATAAAACAGTTCAGTAGCAATCAATAAATGTTTTCTGAGGCCAGCTATGTGCTGGGTACTGTGACCCTATGTCACAGCCACACATTGAGTAACTGGGGTCCCTGCATTGCTAGTGCTTAAAGTTCATCCCTGAGAAGGCAAATGGGTTTTGTTGTTTCATGGGATAACTTGGATACATTGGTCATGGTTACCTGCAGATGCGTGTTGAGAAGAAGACTCAGCTTTCCTATTGTGATATAATAGGAAAGAGCTATGCGATCAAGGTTCACCTGAGCCCCTGTGACTTCTGGAACCCTAAGAGCAGCTGCTATCAGCATAAGAACGGCAGGCTGCTGGAACAAGCTCTTCCATTTGCTCTCCCTGGCCATGGATAGAAGTTAGGTGTCAATTCCAAATCCCATATGCCTTCTACTAAGTCGCTCCAGTGGTCAAGGCTCAGAGCTCAGGTGCTAATGATACTGTGCTCAAAAACATAATACTTTGGCAATGAAAATACATCTGCCTCTAAGACCTAAAGATTCCAGGAAGGCATTTGAACAAAATCTTGAAATAAACTGCAAGAATATAAGAAAAATTTCCTGAAACAAAACAAAACTAAACAAAACAACAGCATGCGTGGTTTTTCTTTCTGGTTAATTTGATAGAGAAACTTAGAATCTATGAGAAGATACTTGAGTTCTCCAACAACCTCTGAAAATGATGGGCCTGGGCAGACACGATAAACTCGGGCAAAGCAAACACAGATTTTGTTGGCCCTGATGATTTCGTACACTATGTTTTTTGTAAGGCAGCTTGCTGAATCCAACTTTCTTGATGAAGATCACATTTTCTCTAGTGGGACATGGCCCAAGAAAGCAGTTCAAAATGGTTGGTGTGGATCAAGAAAAGAAAGCGTATTTTAGTATTCTCATGTCTCTAATTTAATTCCAAAATGTGAGTCCTGTACCCCCAGCACAGTTAAATGCTTCTTGTAGCATGATGAAGGGGAGTAGGAGGGAATTCAACCTGCCAGAGCCACACAGATTTATACCTTATAATAGCTACCAATGCGATGCAGTAAAATTTTACGTTTCAGCTAAATTACTAATGACTTTCAGGCCCGTGCCAGAAATTTGAGAGTAGGCTTATAAAGGGAGATGAGAGAATGTACAGTCAAGCATTCTTAAGAGTGGGGGAGGGTGGGGGGGGTGTGTCCGCGTGTATGCATATGCGTGTGTTTTTCATTTGGGATTATGGGACACGTGCTCATCATTTTTCGCCATCTTGATTAAATAGAATTAGGTTCTGGCAAGCTACCCTTCCCCTCTCTTGGACGCTGGCGCTTTTTTGTATTTTCACATGGGTTATCCGCAGGAGGTTAGAGCAGGAGGTTATTTTGTTGCCTTATGCCTTTACACCAGGGGTGGCCACATTTTTTTGACGTCTTGGGCTTCACAGTGATTTACAGATTAAGGCTCTGGCCTGTACCGAGGCCAGCAGGGCTGCTGTTCTCTCTCGCTGACACATCTTGCTGCTTGGAACCTGTGGCTCCTTGCTTACCCTCTCATTATAGTTCTTAGCCCACATTTCCTTTTGGCAGGGAACACTTGGTTATTTTGACGATGTGCTGGATTTGCCTCCTGCCTCTACCCCCTGCTGACTTGTGAAAATGACCACAGACAGGGAAGCAGGTGATGGGAGGGAGCCGCTCCAGCCAGCGGCCACCCCTACCCCTACTGGGGGCCCAGGAGGATGTCTCCTTAAGCAAGAGAGTTGCTTTGCAAGAAGCCTCCAAGTGTCAGGTTTGCTTTGCTAACATTGATCTGGTCCCCCCTGGGCCCCTGATTCTCTCTCTCTCCTCTTTTTTTTTAAACCGCGGGGTCTTTAGAGAACACAAATAGCTCACACACCAGTAAGTAGCTCACAGCTCTCTGGATGGGAAAGGGGCCCTCCCTGGAGTGCTCCGCTGCTAAAGACATTGACCAAGTCCTTCATAATCTCAGGACCCTTTGAAAATGCAGGTCTCTTTACTTTAACAATGCCTCTGTATGGGTGAAATTTACATATGTGCAAAAAGAGAGTATTAAAATACAGCTGAAATGATCTGTCCTAAGATTAAGAGCAAAGTCCATTAAGACTTCTGTTTAATAATGAAAAGTCACAAAGCCCAGTGTTGTCTTATATGAATTCATTTCTCGATGTTTATACCTTAGTTTTCACTCACAATTACCCACATACAATGCGATTTTGATGTTGGTCTTTCCTATATATTTTACAACCAAAATTTTCATATTGGCCTAATAAAAATGATTTTTTTCCTCTTTCTTTTCTTTCTCTCCTTTTTTTTGTCTTTCGGAGTCCCATTCTTTGTGCTGTTGTTTGTTTTGTTGTGTCATTTTCACGTATTTCCATGGTGTCTTTATACTTTTAAAATTAAGGAAGTCCCACCTTAAGTTGTTACCATGCAAAAGTTTGCCACGGGAATGTGTGTATGAGAGACCCAGTGATATACGTAAGCTTCTGCAGGATTGATTTCTGTGGCAGTTTGTGTTATTGGCTTGCGACAGATTTGAAAGTTGTTAAAACCTGATAACTTATTAGTGTATTTAAATAATCACTATTCTTTTGGTATTTTGGGTTTTCTCCAAATGCGCTTTTAAGAAGGGCCCCATATTCTCTTTAGCTCTGTTCCTTAACAAAAAAGGAAACTAAGCCTTAGGTCGATGTGACTCTTGACAAGCTCATTCAGATGATTAGGTCTAGGGTTAGAAACCAGCCCTGGGTAAATTTGGTATTCTTTCTGTTTCAGGTGAGGGAGACTCTGCACTGTGTGAATGGAGGTCTCTGTCCTTGGGTTTCCCCGTGAGATTTATGTGAGGATCCTGGGAATAAAGACAGCCAGAAGGAAAGTAGCAAGGACAAAGCAGTTTATTAGGGTGAATGTACACTCTCAAGGTGAGAGAGCCAGCAGGTTCTGGAATGTGGCCTGGGCCTCTAGGTTGTTTTGGGACTGGATATTACTGGGTCTTTCTGGGCTCAGAGGAGCTGGGACGAGCTGGGGGCTGGGTGGTCTCTAACCCGAGGCTGTTTCCATTCCTTTGGGAAACTCCTCCCACAGGCAGGGAGGGGGAGTTTTTGACCGTAAGAAGTTTGTACCTAAACTGTCTCGGCAGCTTTCCTCCATGGGGCAGGGCGTACCTGCAATGCAACTGAATTATAGTGAGTCTAGGGGTTATCCTGGGGCAGAAGTGGAAGCGGGGACTAGTGTGCTCTGTCACACTAGTGACAGTGACTAGTGACTAGTGACTAGTGGCTCCTGATCTGTCAGCCCCAAGATCTTAGAAGCCACAAGCTCAGGATGTTGTGTGCCTCCCTCCTACCCTCCCCTTCAGGGGGAGAGGGGACTTTTAACATGTAGCTAACTTATCCCAGCCTTACCTCCAGCTCCTGTCTCTATTCATTCCCCTTCAGAGACTTGGGACTTGGGACTCTGCCGTGCAGCGTTCCTTCCACTGCTCTTGTCTATCTTCCACCTCACATTTCCATTTGACCGTTGGCCATAATGAAATCATGCAGCCAACCGGACAGGTCAGGTAAGTCATGAAGGCAAAGAAGATATTTTCATTTTAAAATCATTTAATTTTGAGAGGAAGGAGGAAGGAAAAGGAGGAGAAAGAAAAGAAGCAGGAAGAGAAGAAGAAGAATCAATTCCTTCCTAACTTGCAAGCTAATGTTATAACACTTTGCAAATCTGGGCCCATCCCAGCCTATGTTCTCTTTCCTAACTCCTTGGAGGCAGCCTGAGAATTGTAGCATCTCCCACCAAAGTGTTAGACAAGGTCTGTGTTGGATCCATTTCCATGGGCCTGGGACCTTCTCCGTCAAGGCTGACTTCCCGGTGGGGCTAACTTACTGAGCTGTGGGTCTGGCCACCAAGTTTACTCAGCTGCTTTCGCTTTGGCAGACAGCCTCTGAGACCTTCATGAAAACCACGGCCTCAGCTGCTCTGGATTTCTTTTGAAACATCCACAGGGTTGGCCCAGAAGATAGGACTGAGTAGTACCAGAGTATTCAGATGTCTCCCAAAGACTCCCAGAAAAGACCAGCTTATGGAGTTGATAGCCAGGAATGAAGTTTAATTCTGGATTTTGGTACTTAGGATGAAGCTATCACCTCTCTGAACATAAATCCCCGAAAAGGCAACCAAGCACGATTTGTACTTTTCACGTCAGATTTCTGTGAGGAAGACGAAATGGTGGACTTGTAACTCTTGGAAACTCATCAGAGTGACTTGGTAGCATTGGAGATAATGAGCTATGCACAGGTCACCCGGTCCCATGGGGAGTGAGGGTTCCTGTTCAGGATTTGGGTTCAGGGATGTCTATGGGACAAGAATTCACATGAATCTTCTCTCTCTCTTTTGTCTCTAATAATGTGAGCTTCTTTTCATGGAACACTATTTCCCCAGCTATTTTTCTGTTTTATTATTCCATTTTTACTGTTTCCATTACTCTACCCTGAAGTAAGGCAAAGGCAAAAAAATCCAGAGTCTATAATTGGGGACAAAAATCACCTGACCTGATTTCCAGTCTAGCTCACTTCCATCATCTTGTGCTGCCATCCCTGGGATGGAGCATAGGAAATGGCCAGGTCTGAGATCTGAGATCATGATCTTCGATAGAGTCTTGGTGGAGCTTCCTAGGGATACGTTTGTGTAGTGGACAACATGTTCATATTAGACTCTTTCAGCTCTTGTGAATTGCTCTTTTTCCCCCCGTTCAGATTAAGCGAAGCTTTTTTTTTTTTTTTTTTTTTTTTTCTTTTAAATCAGAGGCACTTTTGTGGGGCAGTCGGTTAAGCGTCCAACCCTTGGTTTCAGCTCAGGTCATGATCTGAGGGTCGTTCTATCCAGCCCCGCTTTGGGCTCTGCACCCAGCTCAGAGTCTGCGTAAGACTGCCTCTCCTCCCTCTCAAGCTTGCCCTCTCTCTCAAATAAATAAATCCTAAAAAATAAATAAAATAAAAATTAAAAATTAAAAAGTCAGAGTCTTCAGATGGTGTGTTTGTTTCCTATGGCTGCCATAATTAATCATCTCAAACTCGGTGGCTTAAAACAAAGAAATTTATTTTCTTACAGTTCTACAGGTCGGACATCCACAATCAAGGTGTTTCAGCAGGACTGTGCTTCCTCTGATTTCTCTAGGGGAGAATCCTTCCTGCCTCTTCAAGCTTCTAGAAACTCCTGGCATCCCTTAATTCATGGCAGCATGACTCCCGTCTCTGCCTCTGTCATCTTATCGCCTTCTTCCTTGTGTGTCTGTGTCTATGTCCTCCTCTCTCTTCCTGAAAGGGTTTGTCATTGAATTTAGAGCCCACCTTAATTCAGAATGATCTCATCTCAAGATCCTTAATTTAGTTATATTGGCAAAGACCCCTTTTCCAAATAATGCCACATTTATAGATTTTGTGGGCCAGGATGTGGACGTATTATTTTGCAGTGTACCACTCAAATTACTATGGATAACTCAGAAAAAAATGCTATGTATTTATATGGTATGCGAATGAAAAGTTTTGAGCCAATATAATTAGATGTAGATAATTGAATATGATGTGATGATGTAATTCAGATTGCACTGATGTTTTAAGTGAAAAAAATTTCTCTTAAGGAAAATAATCTTACCTCAATAGTATGAGTAGGTAAGGGGGAGGATGTGAAGGAAATAGGGAAAGAGGGAGGCAAGGACAGACCACCAAACTCAAGTGTGTATGGCCCTAGAAGATATCTGCTCTCCATTCCTCACTGACAAGAGGGACCCTTCACTTTTGGAATTTCCTTGCATATTCTGCTCCAATACAGAAGTCTAGGTCAGAAGCCAATTGTACTTGTTCTGGTGTTTCCAAAGAGCCTTCTTCCCTGTGGTTCTGGTCAACTGATGTGAGGGAACCATAAAGATAATAAAGACTCTTCCAGCTGAAAACTGCTAGGATGTAAGATAGAGTCTGTTCTTATAGATAATGCACAAAGATATGAACTTCAGTAAAACCAGAGAATAGAGTCAGCATTTTTAGAGACAATCTCAACACCAGTGTTTGGATGGCTGTCTTCTTCTTACGCCTTCACTACTCATCTCCTCAAAGATGCCATCTGCAAACAACCTTCCCAGAGGAAAATATAGCTATTTTTTCTCTTAGCTCCTCATTTGTTTCTTTTATGACACTTACCACAACTTGTAATAGCTTTTTTTCTTATTTTGGGTCTGAGCTTCTATGAGACTATGAACTCCATGATGACAGGGACTGGGTATTTTGTGTTCATCACTGGATCCCCTAGGGTCTTTGTAAATATCTGGTTCATAGCACCTTATGAATAATATTTGTGGACTCATGAATGAGTGAGCAAGTGAATAAGTAGCCAGACTATTGGTGTGCTGAGACAGAGACAAGAAAATATCTTGGACTGAAATCGAGACAACAGCAAAATAAATTGGTGAATTCTGTCATCTGAGAAGAGCACAGTGACAAGAATTTTTCATCAATTTCTTCCTTCTTAGTACTGCCAGTATCCCTCCTATAATTCCCCATAAATAATAGTATAATATTAAAATTAAAAGACTCTTGGAGAGTTTTAAATTTAAGAGAAATACCAGAAGCACAATAAATAAAACCAAAAGTAATTAATGGGTTATGAGTTACAGCTACTGAAAATATTATATATATTCACTGGAGTCAAATTTCCTGTTAGGAATGATAATAGGAGAAAGAACTGACTTTGATGTCTTGCCAAAAGCCACCAGTATGGTGATCCCAGTTACTGTGATGTGGGCACCTGGCCTACAGATTTCAGAATTCTGTGTGGTTTCCCTCAACCAAGTTTCTGAGGGAGCCAGCAGAAAGGGGTAGGGGTGGGAAATGTGTTATCTATAAAAGTAAGCCACAAAAATAATTTCCAAGTGCCACTAAAGGCCTCAATGTAGGCTGTAAAAGCCAAGACATTTAGAATAAACTATTGTAACTCTCGCAAGTGTGGTAACACACATGGCCAACAGCATGCTCGATGCAGGGGGAGTACAGAATATGTCAACATGGGTGGGGAAGAGGGAGAGGCCATGAGGGGTGGAGAAGCGAGCTCCATGGGTTTGAAGATCTGCTCTGCCTTTTTGGGAATTTTGCCTCTGATTCCTATAATTAAGCTCACTCAATAATTTGACATTTATTGTGATCTGCCCATGGTATTATTAAAAGATACCTGTGAGTGAAAGGATGTCTATATCACTGAGTAGAATGCTTAGAAACTTTGAGAAACTATGCCAGAATCTAATCTCCCTTCTCAATGCAGGTGCAACCACTTACTTCCCAATGGTTAGGAAGATTCAGTCTTTTTTTTTGATGACCGTTCTTCCAAATTAAGAATTGGAAGAACTAAGAATTAGAAGCTGTATCCAGAGATGTGTTTACCCTAGATTCAAAAGTTATGTATCAGAAGTGATAGATTAATACACACAGTGCTTACCCATTAGGACAAGATCAACCTCTCATATTTTTTTTGATAGAGGGAGCCAGGAAATATTTCCTAGACACTGTTATAGGGTATATCAGGGTGCTTCTGGTTTGAATGGGTTGGGACAGGGAAAGAAAAAACTGGAAGTGGGTTTGACAACAGAGGAATGTCATTACCTTATATACCAAAGTCCCAGGTGGGTGGTTTGAGAGTTGAGAGTTGACTTTTTTTTTTTTTCCTGGTCTCCTCTCTACCTATC